>NW_016107409.1:6166834-6170123 GCF_001604975.1 Cebus imitator
AGCACAGTTAAAGTTCCCCCACGAGAGGGCTTTTTTTTTTTTTTTTTTTTTTTGGGGGGGCTTCACTCTTGTTACCCAGGCTGGAGTGCAATGGCACCACCTCAGCTCGCTGCAACCTCCACCTCCTGGATTCAAGCAATTCTCCAGCCTCAGCCTCCCAACTAGCTGCGATTACAGCAGCCTGCCACCATTCCCGGCTAATTTTTACATTTTTAGTAGAGATGGGGTTTCACCATGTTGGCCAGGCTGGTCTCGAACTCCTAACCTCAGGTGATTGTCCATCTCGGTCTCCCAAAGTACTGGCATTACAGGCATGAGCCACCGCATCCGGCCACAGGAGGACTTCTTAGCACAAGCTACCCAAAAAGGAGGTGATGGAAGACAGTATTTCTAAACTAGTTTTAGCACGAAACTCCTTTTTTGAAGAGGACCAGCGATCAAAGGAAACCACTTTGGGAAGCTTTGATCTGTGGGATGAAATCCAACCTCTCGTATCAGCAGGCTTCTTTCAGATGAAAGCGTCCGAAACCAATCTCAAACTAGCTGAAACAGAAAGCGAATGTGCTGGTTTACACGTAACTGACAAGCCCAGGAGAGGTGCATTGATTCCAGCATGAGTGAAAGTGGGAGCTCCAGTGACGATCAGAACTATCTGTCCCTCCTGTATTGCACACTGCCTGCCTCAGCGACATGTCAGCCTGCATGCTGGCTCTCACCACAAGCTGGGCAGTACCACCATGACTGCCCCACACCCACATCCTTCAGCTAAGGAACCCCAGTGAGGAAGGCACCTCCCTCTCCCATGTCCACACACACATCCCATGACGATTCTGAGTGCTCCTGCTTGGGTGAAGCCTTCATGTTGGAACAGTAAGTAACTGTCAATAGTTATGCCCAACCCGCCAGAGGGAGGGTGACTGACCTGGTTTTCACAGACCCACCAGGACCATGTGAGATGAGAAAGGACTACTCCAAAGAAACAGAAAAAAAGGGTCATGAGAAAGCGCACAGACTTTAGTGGCAACTAAAACTTCAGCTGCCGTGATCTACCATATTTCTTTGCGGGACATTCATGACTTGTCCCCGCGCCCCCCACCACCACCAGTTTGGTCACAAACTGTACGTTCCAGCAAATGCTACTCTCCTGTAAGACCTCCCTGTTCCAGATGGGTTGATCCGCTTACTGTTCCTTGAATACACCATAAATTTCCATACTTGTTCCTTAGGTCCTCTTTTGATTTGAATTCCGCCTCATCCAAATCAACTCTCAAGACTGCAACAGGCTAGGTACTGTGGCTCATGCCTGTAATCCCAGTACTTTGGGAGGCTGAGGCAGGAGGATCACTAGAGGCCAGGAGTTCAAGATTAGCCTGGGCAACATAGTGAGACTATGTCTCTACAAAAAATTTTTAAAATTAGCCAGACGTGGTGGTATGTACCTGTAGTCCCAGCTATTTGGGAGCCTGAGGTGGGAAGATCACTTCAGCACAGGAGTTTGAAGTTACAATGACCGTGCCACAGCACTCCAGCCTAGGTGACAGATTGAGATTGTCTCTAAAAAATAAAATAAGACTGCAACAGAATCTGTCCACTAAGTGTACATTCCTTTACTCCAAACTGCAGTTGTTGTTTTCCCTCTTGTAACTCTTACTGCATAAAAACTTCTGCACCATCCATTTGATATTTATTACAGTCACCTTTTTTTGTTACTGTGTATGGGTGTGTGACCTGTATCTCTACAGACATAATGAGATAGTAGCTTCCTTGAGCTCCACCATATCATCTTTATACTCTTTGTATCTTTCTTGCTTGGCACATCGTACATGCTAATCTAATGTGCTTGGTTGTATTTCAAAATTTCAAGGCTAGCCTCCCACCTTTACCTGCTTGCCTGCATGTTTGTCAATTCTTTATGTTCTCTGCTGACTGGTAGAGTGGTTTTGAAAAATGTTCTTACCTTAGTTGGGTCCCAGTTTCCCATCAAGTTAGTGAGCAATGCTGATACTGTGGAAAAGAATAGCCCATTCATTCATTGATTCATTCATTTACTCACACATTCAGCACCTACTGAGCACCTTCTATGAATAACACACCGTGTTAGTGCTGTGAAGCAAAAAGGGACAAATAAAAAACAGATTGTGTCCTAAGGATATTCAAAACCCTGGATGAAATATAAAATAAGAATAAAACTTTTAAAACACAAGGTAGAATATTATATATATTTATATATATATACATGTCAAGACACTTTACCAACCTCCAGTAGAATGGAATTTGGAAATATCTAACAAACCTACATATAAGTTGACCTCTTGACTCAGCACTGCCACTTCTAAGCATTTACCATGAAAATAGGCCTCCAAATATATGAAACAACATACGTACAAGATTTTTATTGTGGTAATTTTGTAACAGAAAAATTAGGAAATAACCTAAATGTTTATCCTTAGAAGACTGGTAGAATAAATCATGGAAGAAGATTCATTATTAGGTAATAATTATAAATTCTTTTAAATGATTTTTAATTAATCATAATTATATTAATAATAAATTATTATAATTTATTCCACATGGTGGAATACTATGCAGCCCTAAAAAAGACAGAGGAAAATTGTTATGGGTTAAGTGGATTAATTTCCAAAGTATATAGTTGAGAGAAAAAAAAGAAGCAATGTACAAAAGTGTATATGATGTGCTACCTAGGAAGTATTTGTGTTAAAAATGTGAATCTAATACTGAGTAAATGATCAGATGAATCAGGATATGGTACATTCTACAAGACAACTGTTGTGCATTCAAAAAAATAAAATAAAAGAGACACAAATAAAAATAAAATGTCATTTAAAAATTAAAATTAAGGGTATATTCTAAATCAAAGAGACAGAACAACTAAATCCAATGTATGAAACTTGATTAGCTCCTATGTAAAAGAAATAATAAAATTAAAAGGCAGATTGAAGACAATTAAGAAAAATTAAATATGGAACACTATTAGATATTATTAAATTGATCTTAATTTTCTTGTGTAATAATATTGTTGAGGTTGTGTCATAGCAAAATGAAATGTATTCAATGATAGGTAGAGATACAAATAGGTAGGTAAGTAGATAATATTAGTGTGTCAAATTATCAATAATTGGTGGATTTAGGTGAGGAGTATACAGATGTTCATTTTACCTTTCTTTCTCTCTTTCTTTTCTTTTCCTTCCTTCCTTCCTTCCTTCCTTTCCTTCTTTCCTTCTTTCTTTCTTTTCTTTTCTTTCTTTCTTCTTTCTTTCCTTCTTTCCTT
>NW_016107409.1:6170268-6177187 GCF_001604975.1 Cebus imitator
TCTTTCTTTCTTTCTTCTTTCTTGTGATAAGATCTCACTCTGTCACTCAGGCTGGAGTACTGTAGTGTGGTCATAGCTCACTGCAGCCTTGATCTCCCAGGCTCAAGCAATCCTCCCACCTCAGCCTCCCAGGTAGCTGGGACTACAGGCATGTTCTACCACACCCGGCAAATTTTTATATCTTTAGTAGAGATAGTGTTTTGTCATATTGTCCAGGCTGCTTACTTTTTGGGGAGTTTGAAAGCATAAAAAACAAATGATTGTGGAAGAAAAACATACCAAAAATTGTATTTGTTAGTCAGAACACTTTCAATTCCAAGTAGAAACCAAACTCAAATAGGCTTAAGCAAAAAAGAGAATTTATTAGGTGCTCAGATAATGACGTATTTCTCTTTCTGTCAGGTGGCTTTCTTCTAACTTAGGCTCATTGCTGCATGGTGTCAAGATAATAAGCAGCTTACATTCTGCCAGTTAGAAATCTCCATAGAAAAAGGACTTCCTGTCCAATCATTCTGGCAAATGTCCCAGGCTGTCCCTTTTTGACAAACTTCAGGCTTGTTCTCAAACAAATTCTGGGGCCAGGAAGATACTGTGTTCTGATTGGCTAGGACTAAATCTCTTGCCGTTGCCAGTCTCATAGCCACCACAAGCACACACCTCCATCCCTAAGGTGAGGGAGGGATGGCTCTGCAAAAGAAAATCCAGATGCTATTGCCAAAGGAAAGGCAAATGGAGCTGGGCGCGATGGCTCACATCTGTAATCGCTGCACTTTGGGAGACTGAGAGGGCGGATCACAAGGTCAGGAGTTCGAAACCAGCCTGGCCGACACGGTGAAACCCTGTCTCTACTAAAAATACAAAAATTAGCCATGCTTGGTGGTGTGCACCTGTAATTCCAGCTAATCAGGAGGCTGAGGTAGAAGAATTGCTTGAAACCAGAAGGCGGAGGTTGCAGTAAGCAGTGAGCAGAGATTGTGCCACTGTACTCCAGCCTGGTAAAAGAGCAAAGCTACGTCAAAAAAAAGAAAGAAAAGAAAGGCAAATGGGTGCATGCCAGACAAAAGGAATGATTCTCCACTGCAAAGAACATTGAAAAATTGAATATAAACATTAAAGCAAATCAAGCACTTATAAGCATTCAATCATATTAACCCATAAGAAAAAACATATTATCCATTCAAAAACCCTGGTCATTGATTTCATGACTTTAGTATGGCAGAAGAAAATTGTCACTCTTCCTTTACATCTCTTAAACTGCACTATGAGGCAAGCTGAAAAGGAAATAAGTAGCTTGGACCTGACCTTATTTCTCTCAAATAGTACTTTGGAGAAGCTGTTCACTGTATCTGTACCTGAAGCCAAAAAGACCTCTTTTGATACAGACTTTGACAATGAATGGCATATAAATCTCAATCTGATTGCCGCTTATGGGATTTGTATGATGGTCAGGGACCACTGAGGACAGCCTCAGTTCAACTGAAATATTTTTTTACTGGTTGGGTGGATTGTTCTTTAAATAGCATATTGTTGTTTTCAAAAAAACTTCGTAGTGGTTCTGTTTTCCCTTCTCAATATTGAGAAATAGCCGTCTTTAATTCTATCCATGTGCAAATCATTACTTTCATGCTTAGTGTTTTATCATATTGAATATTTCTTGAGTCTACCATGAATCATGGAGCTTATAAATACTGTCACAAGAAAATAAATTCATAAACTAGCGTTATCATAAAGATTCCTGGAGCCTTGTGCTGTGTCGAGAACCTATCTCATTAGTCACTTAGGAATGTTATATATGAGATTTACAGTCCTTGCAAGTGGAGCTTTAGAGGATTTCATATGTGATTGAAGTGCCCATCCATTATTACTGTTACCCATTATGTGCACAGATGGTGCTGTGAGCTGAGCAGCCAGGTGGGTGGGAACTCAAAGGCAGTCCCCTGGTGCGTACAGAGGCCAGTGTGTGGGCTTGCAACAGAGTAGAAGGCGATGCAACCAAATTCCATGTCTGACACCCTCAGTCAGCAAGTACTCCTGTTCGAGGGACAAGTCAGGCAATGCAGTTTCTACAAGGTTTCCAAATGGCCTGTGTCCCGAAAAGCACTGTGACCACAGCCCCCACAATTGATCACACCCACTGGGTGAAGTGCTCTAAGGTCAGCTATAGCCAAGGTGAGTCATCTACACAGGGTCCTTCTATTAATAGATCTTCCCCACAGGGCCTTGGGCTTCCCATCTCCCTGAGAAATGTAGGCCTGGAGCCTACATTTGCGCCTGGATCCTGGATAAGAAAATCCCAGCCTCTACTTCTTGTGCCTGTCGCCCTTCATAACCCACAGCTCTCTGAGACAAGCTGTGCATTCCTTTTACTTTCGGATTGCTAGGAATGGTCAGTATGTCAATCTATTCTTTAAAGTGATCTTATTTAAAGACTCTAGAGATGTTTTCTATTTCAAGTAAGCAAGTGGCAAATCTTAGAAAAATGTGAGTTATTACTCCATATTGATTTATTCTATAAACTTGCATCTTATTTCACTGAACTTTAAATATTGGAGGCTTGGGTGAGGTGGCTCATACTGTAATCCCAGTGTGAATCCTCAGCTTTGGGAAGCTGAGGTAGGACTGCTTGAGCCCAGGAGTTCAATACAAGCCCGGGCAACATAGGGAGATTCTGTGTCTACAAAAAATAAAATAAATAAATAGACATCTGTCGTCCTAGCTACTTGGGAGGCTGAGGTATGAGGATAGCTTGAGCCCGGGAGGTCAAGGCTGCAGTGAGCTGTGGTCGTGCCACTGGACTCCAGTCTGCGTAATTGAGTGAGATCTTGTCTCAAAAAAAAAAAAAAAAATGGTGGTTAGCTTACTCTTTCTGAGGGGCCAAGTTGGTGATCGTACCATAGTCGCGCTGGCCAGAGAGCTGAGCTTTCTCTTTGCTGCCGTCTGTTGCCAGGGTATCTTCTCCTATAGGCGTGGGGCGACCATCCTCAGCTTCTTTATCTTTTCCCCCTTACTGTACAATGCAGTGACTGAGTGACCCCCAAGGGCTTGTTTGGGAGGAGTTGAGGGAGTTCGCATGGGGCACTGTATTTGTGATTTGTTTCCGTTAGCCTTACAGACATGATGGATGGCACTGAATAGTACATCCAGCGTTTGAGGCTTGGTACCAGCTAGCAATACAGCCAGGCCCCTTTGGCTCTCAATGAAGGGAAACTTAGGCTATTAACTAAGATTACATGACTCATTTTGAGGTCAAACAGTAAGTCAGAGATAGAAGGAGAATTGAAATCACAGCTCCAAAGACTTGCTAACACAAAGATTTGAAGATGGGAAAAAAAGGATACAATTTAGGAAGATTAGTTATCCTTTCTCCTGCTTCGGTGACAGTCAACCCTGGCTATGGACTATTCTCAGAGATTAATAATTCATTTTGAACCTCAATAATGAATTAGAGTGTTTATGTACACAGCATCTTTGTGTGACAGTTCTGTGCTCTGCTCTTAAAGAAAAATGAAGTAGGTTTAAATGGCTTATGGATCTCTGACCACTCCAATGTCTACAACGTTGATGCAGTTCAACTTAATTCAGCAAGAATTTATTTAGCATACATTGTGTGACAAGCATTGGGCTAATCCTCTAAAATAAATATTGGGGCTGGGTGCAGTGACTCATGCCTGTAATCCCAGCACTTTGGGAGGCCGAGGTGGGGGGATTACCTAAGGTCAGGAGTTGGAAACCAGCCTGGCCAACATGGCGAAACCCCAACTCTACTGAAAAAAACAAACATTAGCCGGACATGGTGGTGGGCGCCTGTAATCCCAGCTACTTGGAAGGCTGAAGCAGGAGAATTGTTTGAACCTGGGAGGCAGAGGTTGCAGTGAGCTAAGATTGTGCCATTGCATTCCAGCCTGGGCGACTGAGTGAGACTCTGTCTCAAAAATATTAATAAAACTAAAAATTTTTTTAAATTAAATGAATACTAGAAATTTAAATAAGACCCAACCCCTGCCCACAATGAACTTGGAGTCTAGTCTTCTATTCATTACCTTAAATTTTCTTATCTGTACCATTTTCTTTTTGACTGATATAATTACAAGAACACAATTAGATTTTGACTTAAAAGTATCAAGAACACACAGTGTTCTTGAAGACACGATGGTTATTTGTCATTTGGCCAGATGAACTGGCGAATGCCAACATGCACACATTAGCATCGGCTGCTGTCCTTCAGTTGTAGACTTGGAAAGCATATTCTAAATCCCCCAGTGAAATGTTTGGCAGGCATTTTCATCCAGATATTATTAACAGCCAAACTACAACACTCCACACATCAATTCTGACTCTCAGGGAGGTCCTGGATGGAATTGTTAGGGACGAGAGCTTCAAGTGCTTTTGTCCAACCAAATCACATTTCCCAATCAGTCATAATCTTTTAAGCAGCTTTTCTGTTTGGGGTAAATAAGTTAGCACAGGCATTTCCTTGTCCAGCCACTTTTTGCATTTTTCATTACTGTCACATTTTTGCAGGTTATGACTGATCCAAGACTTAAGTACATAAGAATTCTCTCAACAGTAAAAAGACTGTTGGGGAAAAGCATCGCACAAGTATACAACCAACTGGAGAGCATGATCTGTTCAGTCCATTCCTTCAACAATTACTTAGTGAGTACTCTGCTAGACCTTGTACATCTTAGGCCAATGACTCAATCTTTGAGCCTCAGCCTTCCTCATCTGTGCAATGGAAATAATGATACCTACCTCACAGGGTGGTGGTGGACATTAACTTAGCAGCCATGTGAAAGTTCTCATCCGAGGGCTCACACAGCCCAGCAGAGGTGTTCAGTTAACATGAGTTTCCTTCACTGCTAGAGGAGAAGGGTCACACATATCAATGAAATGTTTTGTTTTGTTTCTTCCCTCACTTTCTTTGAATTGCCTTCCCCACTTTAGCCCTCTTCAGCTTTACAGATGCACTCTTGGAAACACCTTCAGATTTCTGTCCTCTGATCTCTCATTACTCCAATTACTAAATGAATCTATCCTCATTCTTACCTACTGGGTCTCAGAACATCAGCCATCCTTCCTGCTAGCGAGATCCATCCCTCCTGTGATTGGGATCCCACCTTGCTGATTCCTAATGACCAAAAACAAGATCTGCTAAGGCATCCTAAGGATGCCATCCAAAAACATCATTCTCTCCCTGTCTTCAGGTACCATATTACTTTCTGCCTATAAAGAAGCTTGGCCTTCCTCCCAGAGTCTTGAGCCCCCATCTGATCACAACCCTCTTGCTCTGTTTTACTCCCAAGCCAGGCTCTGGAAGGCGTGGAGACTGTCTACTCCCTCCCTACGCAAGCCACTGTCCTCTGGTTCCAGCTTCCCCATGCCACTGAGGCAGCTCTGGCTGAGGTCATCATCATCTCCAGGCCTACTCGATGTTATTCACCTTCTTCTTCTCAGTTCTTCATGACTTTGGAAACTGTTTTCTTTCTGAAACTTCCACTTCCTTGGCTCTGTGCTGCTGGTATTTGAGTGCTCCCCTTCCTGGCTAATCTGGAGCTCTTCATCCGTTCATCCGCTCCACCTGATGATAATGACAAACCTGCACTCTAACAACAATGTTTGCAGGGAGTTTTCTAAGCACTTGACATATATTAGCTCATTTTAATCTATACAACAATTTTTTTTTTTTTAGAGGCAGGGTATTTCTCTGTCACCCAGGCTGGCATGATCATACCTCACTGTAACCTCAAACTCCTGGGCTAAAGCAATCCTCCTGCCTCAGCCTCCCAAGTAGCTAGGACTACAGGCATGAACCACCATATCTGACTACATTTTTATTTTTTGTAGAGGTGGGGGTCTCCCTATGCTGCTGAAGCTGGTCTCAAACTCCTGGTCCCAAGCCAACCTCCCACCTCGGCCTCCCAAATTGCTGAGATTATAAGCATGAGCCACCATGCGCAGCCAAATCTTTAATGAGTACTATTATTTCCCCCTTTTCTATAGAAAGAAAGCAAGGCTGGGAAAGGCTAAACAATCTGCTGAGAGTGACACAGCTCAGAAGAGGTGGGACCTGCCTCAAACCCATGCGGTCTAGCCCCAGAAAACCCTTGTCACTAGCTGCATGTGAGTTCTTCTCCTCAACCCTTTTTATTAATTTTAGCATTTCAATCTTTTTTTGTTTTCATTCTGTATGTTCTTTCAGGAATGTCCAATTTGCTCCCATTCTTTTCTTAGCTACCTGCATATCGACGACTTCTGTGTCAGTTCAGTCTCTCCAAGAAGCAGACGCCAAAAGGGAATGAGACGTACCAGGCATTATTGGGAGAAATGCCTGCAAGGGATAAAGAAGAGAGGGAGCAGAAGAAGGCAGGGCCAGCCCTCAGACCACGGTGCCAATCAGGCATTTGTGGAAGGAGAAGGGGCAGGAAGGAGGATTGGGTAGAAAGGAAGAGCCCCAGATTAGCGTAAATGAGAAGAAAGTCCAGCAGCTACACTCCCAGTAGCAGGTTCTCCCATCAGTATATCCCAGCAGCCCACCTTCATGTTCACCAGAAAGCCCAAATCTACATTGCCAGTCCTCACCTCTGTTTCCGCTCCAGTCTTATACCCAACTGCTTCCCACATGCATCCAAGTTCCACAGAACCTCAATGTCAGCATGCCGAGCAATGACTCATTATCTTCTCCCGGCCTCACTGCCTGAAGCTCCACATCCTCTATATTCCCTAGCTCCATATGGGGCACCACCATCCCATCACTTAAGCTCTTCCCTCCCTATCCCTCAGGTCTGCTCATACGATCAGTAGCTAAGGTCTGTGGAATTTATGTTTAAAATTTCTGTTGAATTGGTTGGTCATCTCCTCTCCAAACATTCTACTGCTGTCATTCATTTGTACCCTGTCATTTTACTCTGGTTTTTTTTTT
>NW_016107409.1:6178163-6187712 GCF_001604975.1 Cebus imitator
TGGGTCTGAGAAACAGCTGCTGATCAGTCTATTTCAGTTCACAAAAAGATGTCAAAGACCTGTAGAAAATCACCCACATTTTCAGTGTTTTGCGTTTAATTTCAGAACTTGTCCATAGAGTTATGACTGTCAGATATTCTGGAGGACACAGGATATTTTGCTCAGTGAACAGACTTGTGGAAGTTTAATCAGCTCACTTACGCTTCCCTATCTCCACCCATCCAAGATACAGAAAAGAACACTTCCCTTCTTCCAGAAGTAATTTATACAAGACAGTAGTGGGTGGAAACTACAATAGATCACATAAACTGATATACCTGAAGATGTTATGAACTATAAATATTACCAAAAATAAGCCTTATAATTACAGTACCTAAACATGATTTCCTTAGAGAATTTCATTTTAGTAACACGTAATTTATACACTTGGTTTATATTCATGTTTCTTTTCTAAAGAAAATGATTGCATTATGTTTCTTTTGACGGTAGTGGGAGAGACAGCAGGAGAAACACTGAAGGGAAAGGTCATGGCTATTGATTCGATTGTTCGGGCGGATGATTAACTGCCTCTGCAGAGGCAGCCCCAAGGGCTGGCCGTGAAAGCCACTGATCAATTTAAGACTTTCCAAGTTTCCCTCTTTATTATCGAAATCTGATGTTTGTTTCTTAGGCATACATCAGTAGCTTGAAAACTTCATTTTGTTGACTGTAGTTTTTTCTCCATGCTGAAGATTAGCAAAGTAGGCGCCAGCTCTATGCAGAATGGAGCCTCTCCATGCTCGTGTTTGTCTTTGCATGCCGAGATGCAAAGCAACCAGAACTAAGAGAAGACGCCCTGAGAGGTCAGGCCTGGCGTCTAGGAGAGGAAGCAGTGACTGCCACCCTTTGTGGCCATTCACTCTCTTTGGAATCAGATGGTCCACAGTACAAGGGGGCACTTTCCTGGGGGACCAAAACACTGGTTTTCTGCAGTCCAGGTAGATGCTGCACACATCTTGCTAATAACAAAGATGTAGAGTGTTTATTAGTAGCTACCATTATTATTATTGACCACAAATGTGAGCAGATTAGTGACGCGCGCGCGCGTGTGTGTGTGTGTGTGTGTGTGTGTGTGTGTGTGACAGAGTTTCATTCCTGTTGCCCAGGCTGGAGTGCAATGGCACCATCTTGGCTCACCACAACTTCTGCCTCCTGGGTTCAAGCGATTCTCCTGCCTCAGCCTCCCGAGTAGCTGGGATTACAGGCACCACCACGCCTGGCTAATATTGTATTTTTAGTAGAGACAAGGTTTCTCCATGTTAGTCAGGTTGGTCTCAGCCTCCCGACCTCAGGTGAACCACCTGCCTCAGCCTCTCCCAAAGTGCTGGGATTACAGGCAAGAACCACTGTGCCTGGCCATAATGGCTCTAAAATAACATCTCTTTCCACTAGGTGCAGTGGCTCACATCTGTAACCCCAGCACTTTGGGAGGCCGAGGTGGGTGGATCCTGAGGTCCGGAGTTGGAGACCAGCCTAGCCAACATGGTGAAACCCCATCTCTACTAAAAATACAAAAATTAGCTGAGGCTGGTGGTGCACATCTATAGTCCCAGCTGCTCAGGAGGCTGACATGGGGGGATTCCTGAGCAGGGGAAGCAGAGGTTGCAGTGGCCTGAGATCACACTACTGCACTCCAGCCTATGTGACACAGTAAGATCCTGTCTCCAAAAAAAGAGGGGGTAACAGAATCAATAACCCAGCTGTTCAGGACATTGCACGTTTAGTGTGTCAGGACAATCAGCTGTGTTTTCTCTATTTCAAGCAATAAGTATTGAAACCCCATCTCTGCTATTGAATGACTGTGTGATCTTGTGAAAGTTTCCTAACCTCTCAAGGACTCAGTTTCTTCATCTGGAAAATGGGAGTACAATAGGGTTATTGTGGGGGTTAAGTGAGATAATGTTGTTGGGAAAAAAAGCTTTCCCTCTTCTAGTTTGGGTTCAGTGGCTAGGGGCCTACACATTTAACTGACTATAACAGATTAACAGAGAGATGATGAAGTTTATATATGTGGATAGGAGCCTTTAGATCAAATAGTTCCTCAAGGCTGGGCACAGTGGCTCACACCTGTAATCCTAAGCACTTTGGGAAGCTAAGGTGGGAGGATCATTTGAGCCCGAGCAGCATAGCAAGACCACATCTCCACAAAAAAATAAAAATAAAAATTAGCTGGGTGTGGTGGTGCATGCCTGTGGTCCTACCTACTTGGGAGGCTGAGGCGTGAGGATGGCTAGAGTCCAGGAGTTTGAGGCTGCAGTGAGCTATGATGATGACATTCCAGCCTGGGTGACAGAGTGAGAGCCAAAAAAAAAAAAAAAAAAAAAGGAAACAAAAAGAAAAGAAATGGCTCCTCAAGCCCCTAGAGACAGGAGTTTATACCAACTACATAGAAAAAAGGGAGGCAGGAGAAAGGACTTCCACGGAAGAAAAAATGCAAGGTATGACAGTTTCAGACAATTTGTTAAAGCAATTGCTCATCCCAGTACTAATGGTAGTCTCCTTTCTGGCTGTAAACCCCCTGGAGAGGAAATTTATGGCAGCTGTAATTTTTGGAAGATCCTGCTTAAGTCAGCAAAATGAAGGTTAGAAAAGAGTTCCTTTTTCATGGCTGCAACTTCTTCAAATGCTTTTAGCTTTGTACATATATACTTTTTTTTTTAAGACAGAGTTTTACTTTGTCGCCAGGCTGGAGTGCAATGGTTAAGTGCAACCTCCGCCTCCCGGGTTCAAGCGATTCTCATGCCTCAGCCTCCTGAAGGAGGCTTGGCCTCCCAAAGTGCTGAGATTACAAGCGTGAGCCACCACGCCCAGCCACTTGAAATAATTTTTATGTTACTGAGGTGCATTTTGGATCCCTTCATTTAAAAATGCATAGTGCTATCTATGTGTTATTGTTTTGTTACTATATTGCTGTTGTCATTATTGTTGTCGTAACAAGATAGGTAAATCTTTCACAGAGACATTACCAAAATGTGGTACCTTATCCCTAGGACCAATGGCTTCCTTTCAAGCACGGTAGAGTGTGGTGTTTCATAGAAGTTATGGCGGCAAAGGCAGCCACGAGGAGACATGCTCTGCTTGTCCCAAGATGAGAAAAGAAATTTCAATTCCCCCTTCCTTACCATAAGCACAAATGAAGAGTTTCTGTAACCAAAGGCCTCTTCTTTGACCCCTAGCACATAAAAAAATAGAGTTGAATAAAAATCATTTTATTTATGAAGTGTTTACTCCAGTGTCTGTAGAGAAACTCAGAATGAGGTAAGGTGCATAGCAGAGGGATTCTGGCATTGAAGAAGAATGAATCACCTAACAAGGACTAGATGAAAATGCACACCAAGGTTGTATATTTTTAAATCCTGGGTCACAAAAAGACTTGCTTAAAGTGAATAGTTTTATGTAAAGGAGTTTTCTGGTTTCAAGATAGTTTAAGCATTTATTAGAAAAATCTTTAAAAAAAGAGATAAATCTGTTTTGCTTATTAGAGAAAATAATGGCAGAATGATCCATATTGCATAGATTTTCATGTTTTAATTTGTTTTTCAGGAAATCACATTCATTCCATTTGTGGTACAGAGTGTGTAGTTTGGGGTGAGGTCACATTAGAAAAAAAGTCCTTCGATTATGTAATAATGTCTAACAGAGTTATTATACCACAACATACTCCCAGTGGAAATTTTACCTTAATTTTATCATTTATCATTTTAAGGATTTATTAATTGCATGCAGTGTAAAGGGCATTGCTCCAAATCTATTAATGTTTTCCTATACTTGTACAAATGATTTTAAAAATGGATAAATCTGAAATTTATTTATTTATTTATTTTACTTTTTTGAGACAGAGTCTCGCTCTGTTGCCCACGTTGGAATGCGGTGGCGCAATCTCGGCTCACTGCAACTTCTGCCTCCTAGATTCAAGCAATTCTCGTGCCTCAGCCTCCTGAGTAGCTGGGATTACAAGCACCTGTGACCACGCCCAGTTAATTTTTGTATTTTTAGTAGAGATGGGGTTTCACTATGTTGGCCAGGTTGGTCTCGAACTCCTGCCCTCAGGTGATCCGCCCGCCTGTGCCTCCCAAAGTGCTCGGATTACAGGCATGAGCCACTGTGCCTGGCCAACCTGAAATTCAATAGGACAAGAAAGATGATTTAACAAATATTTTCTTCAGGAAGGTGGATTCCCCACCTTTTCCTGGCCAAATGGTAATTAAATAAGAAGAGAGGAGAATAAGCTACATTAATGATTGGAAAATGAATTTGCTTACTTGTTTTAATATAACCACACTGTCCAACATTTTCTGGAGTAACCTAGTAATGCCCATGATATCTGTTGAGTTGCAGAGTTGTGCATGTTAACCACATGGAGTATGTATTAACAAATAGACATTTTTTTAATCATTTAAGAAGTGGCAGGCCAGGCACCGTGGCTCACGCCTATAATCCTAGCACTTTGGGAGGCCGAGGTGGGTGGATCACATGAGGTCAGGGGTTCAAGACCAGCCTGGCCATCAGGGTGAAACCCCATCTTAATTAAAAAAAAAAAAAAGTGGCATTTTTCTTATTCCAAGAGGTCCCCCACATTTCCCCACTTTTTCTTCTCTACAGGTAAGAAGTAAATAACAGAACTGCTTAATTGATCATTTCACATTAAAAAAAAATCTTATTCTCTGCATGATGCCACCATTTTTATCTGCATAATTAATTCTTTTGGATTATAAATCCTTCAAGCAGTAGCCTTCAACTCTGCTGTCATGAGCTATTGGTATGTCATTATCTGTACAAGAGAAAGGAAAGGAGCCATAATTTGTGGGGTGGGATGTGGGTGGGATAGAGTATACTTCATGGCCTAGGCCCGTAAAGCATTTTCAAAGCCCTGGGAGCTGGTGCCCTAGGCAAATATCCTCCAGCAGGTGTGTCTCTACAGAACAGAGTTGAGACCCTGGGCCTGTATGGCTTGGTGTCATGTTGATCCAGATGATTCTGCCCAGCATGGAATACAGTGTCACTGTAAGTGGGCATCTCAAAAAGGCTGCTTGCTGGTGATGGTGGCAGTCACGATGACAATGAAGGTGGTAGTGGTCATGATAACATACCCTTGCTCTCAAGCAGTTCTTAATTTCCTCTATTTCACCATCTCTTAGGCTAGACCTAGAAAAATTGGACAGTGGGTCCTTAAAGCCAAAGACTCCTTCCTCAGAGGAAGGCCAATGAAAGAAAGACATGAGGTAAGTTGTGCCAACTCTTCTCTGCTTGTCACACTTGCAGTCATGGATAAAAGATCAGAGCTGCTTTCCCATGTCTGGGGCTCTTCCAGAGCCCCATTAGTATGAGGTCCAAGTTCGGCACCACTAGAAAAGAATAACAGGTCTTGCTTTTCGTAGCAGATGCTGTTCACTGCATACTCAACAGCCGGTCTCAGCCTACCCATTCTGGCATTCACTCTGCAGCCATGAGCTCAAGGAAGGCATTCATTGTCAAAGGCAATCACAGCAGTGTGCTTCTCCTTGCCAGTGACTGGCATAGGCTTTGGCACCGTGACCCAATCCTTAATTGAGGGTAAGATACTGGAGCTACTTCTGAGGAAGCTTTTCCTCATCAATTAAAAACAAAAAGACAAGGCCAGCTGTGGTGGCTCATGCCTGTAATCCCAGTACTTTGGGAAGCTGAGACAGGTGGATTGCTTGAGATCAGGAGTTCAAGACCAACCTGAATAACATACTGAAACCCCGTCTCTACTAAAAAAATACAAAACTTAGCCTGGCATGGTGGCAGGCGCCTGTAATCCCAGCTACTTGGGAGGCTAAGGCAGGAGAATCACTTAAAGCCAGGAACCGGAGGTTGCAGTGAACCGAGATCATGCCACTGCACTACAGTCTGGGCAACAGAGCAAGACTCTGTGTCAAAAACAAAACAGGAAGATGCCAGGAGAGGTGGCTCACACCTGTGATCCCAGCACTTTGGGAGGCTGAGGCGGGTGGATCATCTGAGGTCAGGAGTTTGAGAACAGCCTGGACAACATGGTGAAACACTGTCTCTACTAAAAATACAAAAATTATCTGGGCATGATGGCACACATCTCAGGAGGCTGAGGCAAGAGAATCACTTGAGCCCAGGAGGCAGAGGTTGCAGTGAGCCAAGATTGTGCCACTGTACTCCAGCCTGGGTAACAGCGTGAGACTCTGTCTCAATCAATCAGTCAATCAATCAATACAAAAAGATGCACAGGAGAACATACTTCTCTCCTTTGCTGGAGGTCTTCATACCCGCATATGATGCCTGGAACTGCTGCAGCCCCTGGAGGCCATGAGGGGAGACATGGGCAACACATTGGGGATGTTGAGCTGCCGAACCATGAAGAAGGAAGCACCTGGGTCCTTGACAGCATCAGGGTGCCGTGGTAGTAAGCAAACCCAGAACTATCCTCCTCCTGGACTTCAGTTATGTGGGATAAGAAGCCCGTTACAGGTGAGAACAGTGGCTCACAAGTGTAATCCAAGAACTTTTCGAGGTCGAGGAGGGTGAATCACTTGAAGCCAAGAGTTGGAGACTAGCCTGGTCAACGTGTTGAAACTTCATCTCTACTAAAAATACAAAAATTAGCTGGGCGTTGTGGTGTGTGTCTGTGATCCCAGCTACTCAGGAGGCTGAGGCAGGAGAATTACTTGAACCTGGGAGGTGACCACACCACTGCACTCCAGCCTGGGTGACAGAGCAAGACCCTGTGTCAAAAAACAAAGAAGGAGGAGGAGGAGGAGGAGGAGGAGGAGGAGGAGGAGGAGCAGCAGGAGCAGCAGCAGCAGCAGCAGCAGCAGCAGCAGCAGCAGCAGCAGCAGCAGCAGCAGCAGCAGCCTATTACCAGGCTGGGCACGGTGGCTTACACCTGCAATCCCAGCACTTTGGGAGGCTGAGGCAGGTGGATCACCTGAGCCCAGAAGGTCCAGGCTGCAGTGAGCCCTGATTGTACTACTGCACTTTAGCCTGGGCCACAATGAGGCCCTGTCTCCAAACACACACACACACAAAGAAGCCTATTATGTTTAAAACACTTCAAGATTGGCAGGTCTTCTGTGGCTCACAGGTAAAAGCTTTCCAAGACACCCATCTTTTATAGTATCCCAGGCTTGTGATCAGACAATTAGGGATAAGAGCCCTGAAGGTGGTGAAGGAACCATAGACCCAGGCAAATACATTGTCCCAGCCACCTGGATTCCGTTGCTAATTAAAAAAAATCACAAAAAACTATAGTTCCTTAGTCCTCTACATCCATTCATTCAATCATTCAGTGACTATTCAGTGAGCTCTTCCTATGGTTTTGCTGTAAAGGACACCAAGAAACAGAGTAACTAGCAGTGACTTAGTACATTAAAATCTCCCAAGAACTTCGCATACACCTCATTTGATGCCCTGAAGAACCCAGTGAAACCAATATTATTATTCTCATCTTATCTATGAGAAATGTGAGGCTCAAAAAGATTGTCCAAATTTCCATAACCTGACTCTAAGTCCAGGGTTTTTCCCACCAAACCCAAATTGTATGTCACCCTCAGAAGCTTAAGGTTTAAAAGTAGGGATCTAGGAAATGCATATATTTAAAATTAAATAACAAACAAGATTCAGATAGCAATACAAATAGTTATTCAGGAAATTTTTCAGGGTAATAAGTAGTTAGGGACTAAACAGGGAAGAGAGAGAATAAACATTGTTCAAAAGGAATTTAGTACTATTGATGGAGCAGATTTTATGTTAATTGCAAATGGAAAATAATCTTTCCCATATAAACACTAACAGCTCATGTTTGGAATCTGACATAATCATATAAAAACTATTGTTAACTTCAAATAAGTAAAAAAATGCATAGACTCATATTTCTTATCAGATATTTGTTACCTACTTTTGTCACCTATAAATAATCAATTCTATTTATAGAAAAGAATAGTTAAGGCTTGAAAGAATTTGATCAAATAACTTCATTTGAAAATCATTAATGTGTAAATGTTAAGAATACTGGAAAAAGGGGTTTAAGGTAATCTTGATTTGCCCCAATAATAACTTAAGTGAATGAAACAGATTAACATTAGATTCTTATTTTTACTAACTTTATGGAATTAGTAATACTCAACCACTCTACAACAATGTTGCCTGATTCATTAGCCAGTAGCCACTAGGTACATGTGGCTATATAAATTTTATAAGGGCTGGGGACTGTGACTCAATACTATAATCTCAGTATTTTGGGAGCCTAAGGCAGGCGGATTGCTTGAGCTCAGGAGTTCAAGACCAGCCTGGACAACATAGTGAAACGCCATCTCTACTAAAAATAAATAAAATTAGCCAGATGTGGTGGTGTTCACCTATAGTCCCAGCTACTTCAGAGGCTGAGGTGGGAGGATCATTTGAATTATTTGAGCCTGGTGGCAGAGGTTGCAGTAAACCGAGATTATACCCTTGCACTCCAGCCTGGATGAGGAAAGTGAAGCCCTATCTCAAATAAATAAATAAATAAATAAATAAAAATAAGTAAAGGGAGGCTCAGGCAGTAAGATAACTTGAGGCCAAGAGTTCAAGACCAACCTGGGTAGTGCAGCAAGACTCCATCTCTACAAAAAATAAAATAAAATTTGCCATGTGTGTGGTGCATGCCTGTAGTCCCAGCTACTCAGAAGTCTGAGACGGGAGGATTGCTTAAGCCCAGGAAATAGAGGATACCTGAGCTGTGATTGAGCCACTGCACCCCACCCCAGCCTGGGTGACAGAGATCCCATCTTAAGAAAAAAAAAGTAAAATTTAAAATTCCATTCCTCAGTTGCACTAGTCATGTTTCATGTGCTCAGTAGCCACATGTGGTTAGTGGCTGTCATATTGGACCATGCAAATATAGAACACCATCACGTTTGCAGAAGCTCTGCTAGGCAATGCTGCTCTAGATCCTGGCAAATGAGAAGCTATCATGGGGAATAGAAAATGATTTTTTAAAAGAAAATGGGGAATATATGGAGTCCTCATTATCATGCTTTTCATTGCTTTGTATAATTATTGCCTCAGAGTTGCCTTGTTCATTCATTATTTCAAAAATGTGCACTTCACTAGGCACTGTATTATATTAAAAGCTATATAAATGTATTATTTCAAGCCGGGCATGGTGGGTCACACCTGTAATCTCAGCACTTTAGGAGGCCAAGGTGGGTGGATCACCAGGTCAGGAGATCAAGACCACCCTGGCCAACATGGTGAAACCCCATCTTTAAAAAGAAAGAAAAGTACTATTTCAGTTCTGCTAGGAATTGGCAGTTGTTTCTCCCAGAATCTAGCACCTAACACTGTTCAGGAAAATAGTTCTATTGAATAATTATTGATTGCCTGAGTGGCTCTGAGGAACACTGTAGACCTTAAGACTTCTGCTGTTGCCGGGCGCGGTGGCTCAAGCCTGTAATCCCAGCACTTTGGGAGGCCGAGGTGGGTGGATCACGAGGTCAAGAGATCGAGACCATCCTGGTCAACACGGTGAAACCCCGT
>NW_016107409.1:6187956-6189075 GCF_001604975.1 Cebus imitator
TTTTTTTTTTAAGATGGAGTCTTACTCTGTTGCCCAGGCTGGAGCATAATGGTGTGATCTTGGCTTACTGAAATCTCTGCCTCTTGGGTTCAAGTGATTCACCTGCCTCAGCCTCCCAAGTAGCTGAGAGTACAGGTGCACACCACCACACCTGGCTAATTTTTTGTATTTTTGTACAGACGGGTTTCACAATGTTGGCCAGGCTGGTTTTGAACTCCTGACATCAGGTGACCTGACCGCTTCGGCCTCCCAAAATGCTGGGATTACAGGGATAAGCCACCGCCTCCAGAGGCAAATTCTTTGTCACCTATCCAATATCTCTTCCCTTCTTTCTCTTTACTGATAGACTCCCAATTATCAACCTAAATAACAAATAGAGAGGGGCTTTCTAGAAGAAAATTATATTTATGTAGGAATAGGGCATTACAATAGAAATACACATAGCATAGTAAACCATGTGCATATGCAGGGAGGTAAGGACAAAGGATTTTAAAGGAAAATGAGGATTAAATAATTTTTTTGAGATAACTATCCTTGGCTACAAGGATCAATAAAGACCGTGATGCTAGTCCCCGGTGGTACAGGCAGTTGCTGAACAGATGTCCTCAAAAAATGTTTATTTTTATAGAAATGTTTTTTGGTTGGCTAGGTGAAGTGACTCACATCTGTAATCCTAGCACTTTGAGAGGCTGAGGCAGGAGGATCACTTGAGCCCAGGAGTTCGAGACCAGTCTGGGAAGCAAAGCAAGACCCCATCTCTACAAAAGAATTTAAAAAATTTAGTCAGGCATGGTGGCACATGCTGGTAGGCCCAGCTATTCAGTAGACTGAGGTGGAAGAATCCCTTGAGCCTGAGAGTTCAAGACAGCAATGAGCTGTGACTGTGTCACTGCACTCTAGCCTGGATGACAGAATGAGATCCTGTCTCAAATTAAAAAAGAAAAGAAAAGAAAATTTTATGAGGCAACACTTCATTACTTCATTCTATAAAATAGAATAAGTGTTCCAGTCACAGAAGTATTCTTTGTGTAAGATTGCAATGGCCTTTGTGTAAGGTTGTGGTTTTTGCAGTCTTTTGTAATAGTTTTTTTTTATCAGGCATTTATGCATGAGAATCCT
>NW_016107409.1:6189286-6205503 GCF_001604975.1 Cebus imitator
CCTCAGCCTCCTGAATAGCTGCGATTACAGGTGCATGCCACCACACCCAGCTAATTTTTGCACTTTTAGTAGAGACACGGTTTCACCATGTTGCCCAGTCTGGTATCAAACTCCTGACCTCAGGTGATCTGCCTGCTCGGCCTCCCAAACTGCTGGGATTACAGGTATGAGCTGCCATTCCTTCCTGCTTTCAGTGTGGATATGACATTTAGAGATGCCACAGACATCATGCAACTACGAAGAAGCAAGTATAAGGGGAAAATCTTGTCATGGTTGAGCTGCAGAATCCAGGCCCTCAACTGTTTATCACTAAACTGTGGAAAAAAGGTGTGCCCGTTCATCTGAGCCACTTTTGACTAAATGTTCTATTACTTGCAGCTAAAAGCAATCCTAATTGATACAGAGCATCATGGTATACAGTGTATGCAGAGAGGCCATTTATACCCTCTCCATGAGGCAATTTCTTATCTGCTAAGATTCTGTGTTTGAAATGGTCATTATAATACACTGCTCAGATCTCCTGCTTCAGCGAGCACAACTGACTGATGGCCGCAGCTGCTGCCGCCAGTGGGGACCCAGCCCTGAGTTCATGCCAAGGCCATCCTTCTCAGGGGATGCTCTGAGTCTGTGACTGAGCATGGCAGGAGACTAATGCAGGCCCATTCCTGCAAGATGAAGGACTCCTTTAATGGGCAACTTTGGCTCAAGGACTCCCTATAACCTTGCTGAAACTTTAAAAACTTATCGCGCATGTGAGACTCCTCTTCAATTCTCTTTCCTTGCCCTTCTTCTTCACAAGCATCAGATTTGCCTATGGTTTGAAAGCTCTCCTTGCCTTCTCTTTTTACCTCCTCTTAATCCCTCAGAGGCGTTTCTCCGGATGAGCCTCTTGTATGCCTAATCCTTTCATGGGGCCTACTTCTTGAAGAACCCAATGGAGCACAATACTCTTGGCTAAATTAATTAGGAACATAATCATTTTTTTTTTTTTGAGATGGAGTTTCGCTCTTGTTACCCAGGCTGGAGTGCAATGGCGCGATCTCGGCTCACCGCAACCTCCGCCTCCTGGGTTCAGGCAATTCTCCTGCCTCAGCCTCCTGAGTAGCTAGGACTATAGGCACGCGCCACCATGCCCAGCTAATTTTTTTGTAGTTTTAGTAGAGATAGGGTTTCACCATGTTGACCAGGATGGTCTCGATCTCTTGACTTCGTGAGCCACCCGCCTCGGCCTCCCAAAGTGCTGGGATTACAGGCTTGAGCCACCGCGCCCAGCCAGGAACATAATCTAATGTAGGAAACCAGAAGTGACTCAGCCTGATGGAAGCATGAAGTTAAAGAGGGCTTGTCTTAGTCCATTTTGAGTTTCTAAAAGGAATACCTGAGACTGAGTAGTTTATTCTAAAAAGGTTTATTTAGCTCATGGTTCTGCAAGCTGTACAAGAGGCATGGCCCTAGCGTCTGCTTAGCTGTTGGTGACGGCTTTTGTGCTGCATCGAAACATGGTAGAGGAGGTCAAAGGGAAAGTGGGCACATGAGAAGAGAGACCAAATCCGAGGGGCATCCTGGCTTTATAACAACTTGCTCTCTCAGGAACTTATCCATTGCCCCAGGCTTGTAAGAAGGAGAACTCACCAGTAAGCCATTCATGAGCGACCCACCCCCATGACCCAAACACCTCCCACTAAGCCTCACCTCCCAACACTGCTACCTTGGGGATTCGATTCCAACAGGAGATTTCGTGGGAACAAACACACCATATCACCATACCCAAACCACAGTAAGGCTGGAGAGTAAGAAGACTCGGAAGCAACATTCAAGCCACCGATTTACCAGCCTCTCTCAGCTTTCCTACGTTTAAAATTCTTGCCACTAAAAAAAATTTCTTTAAATTTCAATAGCTTTTATAAAGGTACAAGTGATTCTGGGTGGTACATGGATGAACTGTACAGTGGTGATGTCTGGGCTTTCAGTGTACCTGTTAGCTGAATAGTGCACATTGTACAGAATCTTGCCATTTTTTAGAGGCTAAACTCCTCATTCCCTCTGGATCAATCCCAAAAATCCACTCCTACCTTTCTGGATAATTCCTATCAGCACCAGTTTGGTTGCTTGTTTCAAGATGGCCACAATTAATTCTTTTTCTTCATGTATTCTCCTAGTATTTTTTATATTGAGAAAGAGATCAATCTGTTCCTATCCTCTTCCTGAATCTGGAATAGTCTTGGTGACTTACTAGACATGTGGCAGAAGTAACACTGTGACTTGTAAGACAGTCATAAGAAGACTTGCACCTTCTCCTTATACCCATGTGCATGCTGTCTGTTGGGATTCTCTTGCACTCTGGGGGAAACCAGCTACCATGTAAGAACTGTGGCCACCATGAGACCACCTTTGTAGATGGAGAGAAACAGAGCGAGGCTGGCCAGCCCTCAGTCATTCCAGCCATCCCAGCCCAGGCACTATACCTGAGTTAACAAGACAACTTAGACTTCTTAGGCTTATTAGATGTCCCAAAAAGAGGAAAGGAGGCCTCAGACACATGGTCCTAGTAAAGGTATCTCAGCCATCTCAACCATTCACGCCACTCTAGTGGAGGACCCAGATATCATAAAGCAGAGATAAGCCAGCCCTTTCTGCTGCTCCACCCAATTTCCTGACTCCACAATTCATGAGTGCAATAAAATGTTATTTTGTGCCACTAAATTTCAGGATGGTTTGTTATGCAGCAAAAGATAACTGGTATATCCCTGGGAGTCTCTCACATCCATATGACTAAGCCATTTAAAACACTGACTTCTCAGAACTTCATTTAGCTCTCTGAACTTCATCATCATATTGAGCCAATTCTTCACAGTCTCTCACATTCCTGCCAGACTTTTTGTCTTCCTCACTGCATCCAGTACCACCTTGTGCACGTGTAGATGTCATGCACTGCACAAAGGTATCAGGCCAATGAGTCGAGTGGTGACTGATGGAGATGTTTTTTGTTTTTTGTTTTGTTTTGTTTTTTTGAGACAGAGTATCACTCTGTTGCCCAGGCTGGAGTGCAGTGGCGAAATCTTGGCTCACTGCAACTTCCACCTCCCAGGTTCAAGAGGTCCTCCTGCCTCAGCCTCCCAAGTGGCTGAGATTACAGATGTGCCACCATGATCAGCTAATTTGTTAGCTTGTTTGTTCATTTTTGAGACAGTGTCTCGCTCTGTTACCAGGCCAGAGTACAATGGCGCAATCTTGGTTGACTGCAACCTCCGCCTCCCTGGTTCAAGTGGTTCTCCTGCCTCAACCTCCCCAGTAGCTGAGACTACAGGCGTGCGCCACCACACCCAGCTAATTTTTGTACTTTTAGTAGAGACAGGGTTTCACCATGTTGGTTAGACTGATCTCAATCTCTTGACCTCGTGATCTGCCCACCTCGGCCTCCCAAAGTGCTGGGATTACAGGCTTGAGCCACCATGCTCAGCCATTTCTTTGTATTTTTAGTAGAGAGGGCATTTCATCATGTTGGCCAGGCTGGTCTTGAACTCCTGACCTCAGGTGATCTGCCCACCTCAGCCTCCCAAAGTTCTGGGATTACAGGCATGAGCCACCAAGCCTGGCAAGGGGTGTCTTTTTTTTAGTTCACATAAATGTGTTAGGCTGGGCACAGTGGCTCAAGCGTGTAATCTCAGCACTGCGGGAGGCTGAGGTGGGTGGATCACTTGAGGTCAGCAGTTCGAGACCAGCCTGGCCAACATGGTGAAACCCTGTCTCTACTAAAACTACAAAAATCAGCTGGGCATGGTGGTGCATGCCTGTAGTCCCAGCTACTCAGGCGGCAGAAGCAGGAGAATTGCTTGAACCTGGCAAGCGGAGGTTGCAGTGAGCCAAGATTGTGCCACTGCACTCCAGCCTGGGCAACAGAGTGGGACTCTGTCTCGAAAACAACAACAAAAATGTTATACAACTTAGCGGTTCCCATGACTGGGACAGTCAGATTCCCAGATTTTTCAGTCCATCAGTTTCTATTGCTAATATCTCATTGCCTGTGCAGTATAATCTAATCCACCTTTACCTCTATTTTCATTTTCTTGAATCCTTGATTGAAGGGCTTATTGTGCCTATCCTCAGTCTTGGATCTCTTTTTTTTCCTCTTTCTTTATTCATAAACTTTCCTCTCTCTCAGTGAAAATAGTTTATTTTCCTAATTATATGTATTTTCATATTTTAAAAATCTAAACAATTCATAAATTTATAAAGAAGAAAGTAAAAACTCACCAGAAATCCCATCCCTGATGCAAGTGTAATGTAACTGTCATTAACATTTTGGTGACATTTTTCATGTGTTTGTATATACATGGGAGTTTTTGGATCAATCTCACTGTCTGTTTTCTTCAGTCCTTTTCCTAGAAATAAATGAAGAACCATCTAATTAGAGCCCACCACATATTTAGTTGTCAGTCTTTGCCTGAATACTTATACTGCTTAGCAATATTTAAAAATCTGTCTCATTTCATGTGGTAGGAATGCGGTTCCTATCACATTAGTTGATGCCTTCTAATTTCTCCTCAATAACTACACATCTTGCTGAAAACAATGAGTCTCTCCTCAACTCCCCTTCACCTCAGTAGATTTCTGTCACGGCCCATGCATCAACAAAACAAAACAAAATAAAGCAAAACACACTAGGAGGAGCAAAGACAAGGGAGGCAAGTCAGGGACACTTCCGAGTGGGTAGCTCACAAACAAAGAAGACAGAAGTTGGGAAGGTGAAGTATGTCAGGCCAGGATGGCATGTTCTCTGGAGCAAGGCCAAGTGTATTCTAGATGCAAAGGTCAAAAGCCAAAATAAGATTGCAATGGAAGCCAAAAAAAAAAAAAAAAAGATCTTGTAGAAATTCTGCTGGTGTCAGTCTGTTTTGTGTTGCTATAACAGAATATCACAGACTGGGTAGTTTACAAAGAAAATTTATTTCTTACATTTCTGGAGGATGAGAAGTCTGAAGCCAAGTGGGCTTCAAGCTATGTCATCCTTTGCTGGAGCATGGATGGGCAAGAGAGGAAGAGAGGACAAGAGGGGACCAAACATGCTTTTATCAGGAACTCACTCCTGGCTGGGCGCCGTGGCTCACGCCTGTAATCCCAGCATTTTGGGAAGCCGAGGCTGCCAGATCACCTGAGGTTGGGAGCTCGAGGCCAGCCTGACCAATATGCAGAAACCCTGTCTCTACTAAAAATTCAAAATTAGCCAGGCGTGGTGGTGCATGCCTGCAATCCCAGCTACTCAGGAGGCTGAGGCAGGAGAATCACTTGAACCCAGGAGGCGGAGTTTGCGGTGAGCCGAAATTGTACCATTGCACTGCAGCCTGGGCAAAACTCTATCTCAAAAAAAAAACAAAAAAACAAAAAAACCCCACAAAAGTAGGCTCATACCTCCTTCAATGTTTTAATTAGAAATTTCTTCCACCATGTATCTTAGTTTATCACTCTTATATTCCACCTTCCATAAAGGCTTAGGGCATATATAAAATTCAGCCAAGTTCCTTACCAATTTATAACAAGGACGGCCTTTACTCTATTTTCAAATACTTGTTCCTCAGTTTCAGCCTTTACCATCCATATTTCTGCCAACATTCTGATCTTGACAACTTATCTCTAAAAAAAAGTCCAGACCTTTCCTACATTTCTTGTCTTCTGAGCTTTCACCAGAATTGCTTTAAATGCTCTGTTCAAGACAAAGCTTTTTCTAGCCTTTTCCTCTAAATTCTTCCAGTCTCTACCCATTACCAATTCAAACTGCTTCCACATTTTCAGGTATTTGTTATAGCAACAGCCCCCATTTCTCCATAACAATTTTCTATCTTACCCATTTTGTGTTACTATAACAGAATACCACAGACTAGATAATTTATAAACAATAGCAATATATTTAGCTCATGGCTTTGGAGGTTGGTACATCCAAGAATGTGAGGCTGGCATATTGTACTGGCCTTCTTGCTGTGTCATCTCACAGGGAAAAGTGGAAGGGTAAGAGGGCACAAGAGAGCAAGAAAGGGGAAGAAGGGAATAAACTCACTTTAACCAGAAACCCATTCCCATAACAACATTAGTGTGTTCCTAAGGGTGGAGCCCCGCATGACCTAATCACCTTTTAAGAGTCCCGCCTCTAGTAGCAATTAAATTTCAACATGAGGCCCAGCAAGGTGGCCAAGGTGAGAGGATGATGAGGTCAGGAGTTCGAGACCAGCCTGCCCAACATGGTGAAACCGCGTCTGTACTGAAAATACAAAAATTAGCCGGGTGTGGGGGCATGTGCCTGTAATCCCAACTACTCAGGAGGCTGAGGCAGGAGAATCGCTTGAACCCAGGAGCTGGAGGTTGTAGTGAGCCAAGATCGTGCCAGTGCACTCCAGCCTGAGTGAAAAAGAACAAGACTCTGTCTAAAAAAAATAAAAAAAAAAAATAAACTTTCTTTTAAAAAAAACTTCCCATACCTGTAGAATAAAACCCAAACTCCTGGCAGTCTAAGAGCTCAGCTTATAGGATCAGAGTACCAGCTATATTAGGTTGGCCAAGTTATCTAAGTTTTCCAAATTCTGTGAAAAGAGAAGAATAATAGTTCTCATGGTTAACGGTGCATACTAACTGATTAGCAGCCCTGGTTGTGAAGAATGAATTAAAAAACCCATGGGGAGTCGAAGCGTCATACCTGACACATGCTTAGTGTTGTGTAAACTTTCACTAGTTTTGCTATTATCAAGTTGACAGTCAAGGCTCTTTGCAATCTCTCTCCAATCTGCTTTTTCAACCTCATGTCTTATTACTCTCCTGGAGAAGCTCCAATCTTGGGCCAGGCAGTTCTTATCCTTTCTGAAATACATCATGTTTTTTCAAACTCCCTCCCCACTGTTGCTTGTGCAATTGTTTGTTTTCCTATTCACCAACCTATTTGGTTGAAATAACAATGGAAATGAAATGTATTACACCCTGTAAATAACTGGACAGTATTTGCATTCATAGGATCAAAATCCAAGATGTAAATATTTCCTCCAAGGGCCAAAAGCTGAAAGGAGGAGTTCCATTTTTGTTCAAGATGTGTTAATCTTATCATTGCTCAGGTTGCCATGGTTCCTGTTTGAAATATTTTCTTGGTGTTTCTAGGACTTAAGCATATGCCACTACATCTGAACAAGTGGCAATAACCCTATTCTATTGAGACAAGGATATGGAGTGGGGAGAGGTTAGGATTTTTGTGAGACAGGTCAGTGCTAGAACCAGAAATAATAAGCCAGGATTTTCCATGTCTCTGTTAAAACTAATCCTTGCTACTGTTGACACTGCATATTTCCATTTTCATTTTTTCCTGGTGATCAGGGAGCAATTTATTTTGTAAACCAGGGAGATACTCTTCTTCCTTTCCTTCCTGTGGCACAATTTATTAAATGGGAAAAACATAGTAAGAGTTTCCTTGTAGTTTTTTAAAAAATAAAGGCTTTGATTTTATACGTAAATTGTTAGTCATTTATTTTATTAGAGAGATAATTCACTAGAATATAAAAATGAGTAAATTTTAGCCTTAAAAAAAGATTCAACCAATGAAAAGTAAATTAACTTTAATAAATCATAATCATCAGTCAACTTTACAATCATTTTTAATTTCACAATCATAGATAGAAGAGTTCCTTGAGCAGAAATGGAAATTGTGTTTTTATGAAGCTTGCTAATCTATCTCTGATGACATTTATGCCTCATGGGATGTCCTTGCTTCTTTTCTAACCTCTTAGAGACTTATGGTCTCTCGTGTATACAGGAAGTACATAGTAATATGAGAATAGTGTTAATTGCCTTTGATTGCTTAAAATGATCATAACATTTCATAATTTTATGAATTTCATAAATCATTTTATAAGATTTTCTTTTGCAGATTTAAAAAGGAGGGATAATATTATCTTCTTTCATTCTAAGTGGAATTCAGATAGACTATCCAGGATCTTACACAAATTCGCCAGCATATCATTATTTATTATCTTTGCCATCAATATTTTGTTGACATTTGCTGACACTTTTTAAGTGTCCTTAAGGCATATGATAATAGATCAGTTGCTATAAGGTGTGCATTTGTATGTACTAGAAAGATTCTCTTTCCTCATAGGGTAAATAATTTGTGAAGGGCTGTTTCATGTGAGCTGTATTCATTTCTTAAGATATGAACAATAAAGTGAGATACATTTTAATGCAAAATAGAAAAACAGAAAACCCTCAAGTTAAGTTTTCAGAACCTTTTTCCCTTGGCTTTAAGGAAGGATAAAGTGGAAGCCATTTAGGTGAGTAAAGGGCTTCTAAAACTTACGCTTTAATTTCAGTTGCTCAGTCCTATTCCTGCCTTCTCCCTTTCAAGCCAAATACTATTGCATAGGATATTTCGGGAACAATTAAAGCACAGCTTAGTCTCTGTTTGAAACAAATTCTTATAACCTAAATATCAATCCATGACTGCCCTTTATTTCTAATTAATTTCTTGGTTTTTGATATATCTGTTAATTTAAACATACTGTACCTGCTTAAATTTCATGATACTAAAGTCCTGAATAGCAGACAAGGACATGTTGCCAATGAAAAGTTGCCAACTACAGGTTGAGAATGTTCTTTCTTTTTTTTTTTAAAGACTAGTCAAGTGCAGTAGTGAGAAGGGGGGAAAGAGTAGAACAAGGAGTTCAATCTGTAACTGACTGTGAACAATCAATTAAGATAACTCAATATCTTCGGACCAGCCAAGAGAATGTTCTTAAAATAAGGGCAGGGCACAGTAGCTAGTGCCTATAATCCTAGCACTTTGAGAGGCTGAAGCAGAAGGATTGTTTGAGTTCAAGAGTTTGAGACCAGCCCAGACAACATAGCAAGATCCTATCTCTATAAGGAAAAAAAAAAAAGAAAAAGTCTTCTTAAAATAAGAAAGTCATACCCAAAAAAGGACCCATAAACCAAGAAACCAAGTTCCCAAGACCCTCTAGTATACTCTAGATACCAGTAATTTTATTTTATTTTACTTTATTTTATTTTATTTTTGAGATGGAGTCTAGCTCTGTTGCCCAGGTTGGAGTGCAGTGGCCTGATCTCAGCTCACTGCAACCTCTACCTCCCGGGTTTAAGTGATTCTCCTGCCTCAGCCTCCTGAGTAGTTGGGATTACAGGTGCCTACCACCATGCCCAGCTAATTTTTGTATTTTTTAAAGAAACCGGGTTTCACTGTGTTGTTCAGGCTGGTCTCAAACTCCTGACCTCATGATCTGCCTGCCTCAGCCTCCCAAAGTGCTGGGATTACAAGCGTGAGCCACCACACCCGGCTGATATCAGTGATTAAATATGAAACTAATACTATCAACCTCTATGTATCAAAAATTTCAACCAATAATAACATGTTTCATGGGTTCAGTACTACAATGACTTCAAGAGCAATGGCTGCCAACTCATCAATTAACAGATTGTTTGATGAATTTATTGAAAAATTGACAGTTCTCAAGTGGTAATCCCACTAATGGATGTTATGCTTGATAAATTAATGCTGAGGCTTACAATCTATAAAATGTGGAAAACAATTAGAAAACCAAAAAGAAAACAAAAATAAAAACACAAGAGCACTAGATAACACATTTCAAAGAAATGGCCTGTAGCCTCTTATATAGAAGAGGACAAGGAGAAATAGACATTCCTGAAAACATGGCACATGATACAAGACAACGACCTTACTGGCTTGCCTTAAAAGGCTGAGTGGCATGGAATGCTGCCTTGAACTGAACCGTGCACATAATGTGAGTGCAGAAGCTATTTGTTCATGATGATTTTTAGTGCTGTCTATGCAGAATTCACTCAATTATATGTGATGACCACATTTGTTTTTTCCAAAGCAGCATCTATAGGACATTCCAGAACAACAGTCTAAAGGCCAACAGGACCTCACGTTTCTTCCCACCAAGTGGTGCCCAGGGAATCCTATTCCTGATGGTCGTTGATAACTGACTTGGGTTTCATATTTTCCTGATTTATTTAATTTTTTGACTTTTTCTTATTTTTCAACTACTGGTGATATGCAGATTGGGGTAAAACACTTCACAAATTATTTCTGGCTTAACATTCCTCATTTTCAAATGTGCTTTTCAGACTTTAATTAAACCTGGTCTCCCTGAGTGCCAACAAAGAAGCACTGTTTTCCTGCTTTCCAGAAGGGGAGAATGAAAATGGAACAATGGATACAGCCAGTAAAAGTGGGAAGGGACAATAAAAAAGAAGCTCTCCTGACTTTAATCAGAGTTTAGAAGCTTTTCTGCCTTTCTTTAGGCCTAAATTCACACTATCAAGCATTTTGGAAAAATTTCTTTGAGGGAATTAAAAGGCATTATGTTCTATTTCAAACTATGAGAAAAAAAAATTATTAACAAATTCCTTTTAGATGTAACATTATGTATAAATTAAAATATAAAATATAAGAAAAAATTTTACACTTTTAGCTGATTTGATTAGATAAAAAATATTTTTATTATTTATTAAATATTACTTAAGCATTTACTATTAAATAATAAACATTAATCATATTTAGATAAAATTCACTTAGATTAAAATGATTATAATTTGACCAGTTAATCTGCAAGTCACTTTTTTTTTTTTTTTTTAACTTGAGAGAGAATCTCACTCCGTCACCCAGGCTGGAGTGCAGTGGTGCAATCTTGGCTCACTGTAATTTCCACCTTCTGGGTTCAAGTGATTCTCCTGCCTCAGCCTCCCTAGTAGCTGGGATTACAGGCACACAGCCACCATGCCTGGCTAATTTTTGTATTTTTAGTAGAGACAGGGTTTCACTATGTTGGCCAGGCTGGTCTTTAACTCCTGACCTCAAGTGATCTGCCCGCCTCAACCTCCCAAAGTGCTGGGAGTACAAGTGTGAGCCACTGCACCTGGACTAAGTCACATAATTTGATAGTTTTACAGAATTATAATTTATTAAGAAAATTGTAAACATATCTACTTTGTCTTTAAAACTGTAATAGTTGAACAGACTCCATCTTAGATGTAAGCCTGACAAACGCCATCTTAGCCTCTCCCTCCCCGCCATTTCTCCTTCAGGTGGACAGCTGGGTCATGCGGTACCCAGTACCTTGTAACTGTTGTAACTACATCCTGCTTGGCAAGTCTACCTGCTATTGTGAATAACCTACTTGCCTTGGTGATTGATTGTACAGAAAGTCCTCCCTGCTACCCTCCTTGGTAACCAACAATCCTGGGAACCTCCTGCCTCCTGGTTACCAGCTTTCTTATCTAACTTGCTTGTTCTGCTTCTGTAAAATTCTGCTTTGCCACCCCCCTCTCCCGCCATCTTAAGCAAGGTATAAAAGGAATCAAGCCCCTTCCTTGGGGCCTAGAGACTTTTGAGCGTGAGCTAACTCTCGGTCGCCAGCAATAAAGGACTCCTGATTCAATCTCAGAGTGTGGCACTTTTCCTTACAACTCACTTGGTTACAGCAAAAACCCCCCATAGGCTAGGCAATCCAGCAAAATCCCATCTCTACTAAAAAAAAATTTTAAAAACACCCACACATACTGGACATAAAAGAGTTAAAAGTATAAAACCTCAGTGAAGCAGCCACTGGACAGCTGTAACCACATTTACTGAGGCCAAAGAGTACATTTGCTAGCGGTATACACAAAATAACCATAGAAAACATTTTTGAGGGGTAATGAAGTCCTTGAGGTAGCACTTACACTTTCTTCCAAATTCCACAGCAGGGCAAAGAAAATCTTTTTTCTGAAGGCTTGTTTTTGCACAGAAGGCATTAAAACAGAGTTTCCCTTCTATGAGGTCTGGTGCTGCACAATTTTTTTTTTCTTTTGAGATGGAATCTTTCTGTGTCACCCTGGCTGGAGTGTAATGGTGCAGTCTTGGCTCGCTGCAACCTCTGTCTCCTGGGTTTAAGCATTTCTCCTGCCTCAGCCTCCCAATTAGCTGGGATTACAAGCACCTGCCACTGTGCCCAGCTAATTTTTATAGTTTTTTGTAGAGACAGGGTTTCACCATCTTGGCCAGGCTGGTCTTGAACTCCTGACTTCATGATCCACCTGCCTCAGCCTCCCAAAGTGCTGGGATTACAGGTGTGAGCCACCACACCCGGCTGATATCAGTGATTACATATGAAACTAATACTGACTATCAACCTCTATGTATCAAAAATTTCAACCAATAATAACTCTTGGGTTCAAGTGATCTTCCCACCTCAGCCTCCCTAAGTGCTTGGATTACAGGTGTGAGCCACTGTGCTTGGCCATATGTTCTCCATTCTATGCTGGCAATTGAGAGCTAAGCATTCACTATGAATATCCATGTTCATATTGCTGGGATGAGAAATAATGTGTATTAAAGAAGAATCCTGGCCAGGCGTGATGGCTCATGCCTGTAATCCCAGCACTTTGAGAGGCCACAAATCTTTTAAACAGCTAATAGAAACAAAAGCAACGATGTACAGAATTTAAGCTAATAAAGATGCTCTTATCTGAAATTTATATTTTCAATAATTGCAGCTAGAGAATGAAAGAACAAGAATGTGCTACAGATATTATATTAAAAAGAAAACACTCTGGCTAGGTGCAGTGGCTCAAGCCTGTAATCCTAGCACTTCGGGAGGCCAAGGCTGGCAGATCACCTAAGGTCAAGAGTTCCAGTCCAGCCTGGCCAACACAGTGAAACCCATCTCTATCAAAAATACAAAAATTATCTAGGCATGGTGGTGCGCACCTGTAGTCCCAGCTACTCAGGAGGCTGAGGCACAAGAGTCGCTTGCACCTGGGAAGTGGAGGTTCCAGTGAGCTGAGATGGTGTCACTGCACTCCAGCCTGGGTGACAGAGGGAGACTCAGTCTCAAAAAAAAAAAAAAAAAAAAATGAAGTAAACTCTCTAGCATGAGCTGCTTTGGAATGAAGGGAAGAACGTGAGTAACGTCATATGGTGAAACCCTGTCTCTACTAAAAATACAGAAATTAGCCAGGTGTGGTGGCACATGCCTGTAATCCTGGCTACTTGGGAGGTTGAGGCAGGAGAATTGCTTGAACCCAGGACGCGGAGGTTGTGGTGAGCCAAGATCTTGCCACTGCCCTCGAGCCTGAGCAACAAAGCAATACTCTGCCTTGGGGGAAAAAAAAGAGAAAGAGAGAAAATAATACCATTATTTCAGGAATCTGTAAATCAATATTTCTAAAACCGAAAAATTACAGTTCTTTCAGAAAGAAAATCATTAGTTTAAATTTTGACCTTTTAGAATAGCAAGGTAAGAGTACCACTACAATGAGCATAGCCTGTGGCAGGTTTGCATAGTAAAGTGAAGTGGGATGGCGTCTAGCATAGGGTATCTTACATCCCATAGGGCCCCTCTGTATGAGTCTTAGGAGTCAGTCATCTGTCCTTTTGCCTGCACTCTTTTGTTCCTAGTTTGATCCAAATGATAGAATACACATATAAGACAACAAAAGGGGAAATATGATAGAGGAGACATTAATTCTTACACCTAGTATTCTTAGCAATACATCCCTTCCCCTTATATTTATATATTTATATTAATAGTCTTTCTATAGTGCTTTAGTGTATCTAAGTGCACCTTATAGTGCATCTAAGTTCTCTCAACCTCTTGCTTCTATTATTCCCCACTTCGAAGAAATCTCATCGGCCTAATTGTCTTTCTTGCCTATAGTTCTCATTTATTATCCTCATGACAGCCACAGGGATTTCTTCAAAACATTTTAATGGCATAACATTTTGCATCTTCTCATTCTCAACCTTTCTGTATCCTTATATTTAGGATATGCTTCTTGTAAGCAACATATAACTGGGTTTTGTTTTCTTATGCAGTTTGACGATTTTTATATTTTAATTAGAACATTTAGTCCACTTACATTTAATGTATTTATTGATTTATTTTATATCTACTATAATAATGTTTGCTTTCTGTTTGTTTCTCTGTTTCATGTTCTATTTTCTCCTATTTCCTGTCAACTTTTGAATTTATTTTGTTATTATTCATATTCCAGTTTTTTCTTTTCTTTTTTTTTTTTTTTTTTTTTTTTTTTTTTCTTTTTTTTTTTTTTTTTTTTTTTTTTTTTGGTGCCAAAACCCTGGAACGAATATTCCAGTTTTTTCTGGGCATAGTGACACATACCTGTAGCCACAACTACTAGAGAGAATGAGGGGGAAGGATTGCTTGAACCCAAGTATTTGAGGCCAGGCTGAGCGACACAGACAGAACTGGTCTCTGAAAGAAAAAAATTGTTAATGCCAGTTTTCCCATTCTATTAGTTTAGAAGTTATGCAATTTTATTTTTATCTTACTGCAGAGATTTTATTAACTTTGATCAAAGTCTCAGACTGAGCGCAGTGGTGCACACCTGTAATCCCAGCACTTTGGAAGGCCAAAGCAGGCAAACTGTTTAAGCTCAGGAGTTCAAGGTTAGCCTGGGCAACATGGCAAAACCCCATCTCTACAAAAAATACAAAAATTAGCCAGGCATGGTGGCCCTGCCTGTAGTCCCAGCTACTTGAGGGGCTGAAGCAGAAGGACTGCTTGAGCCTGGGAGGTTGAGGCTGCAGTGAGCTGTGTTTGTACCACTTCCCTCTAGTCTGGGCAACAAAGAAGATCCTGTCTCAAAAACAACAACAACAACAACAACAACAACAACAAAGTCTATATATATATATATATATATATATATTTTTTTTTTTTTTTTTTTAAGGAAAAGGGTCTCACTCTGTCACCCAAGCTAGAGTGCAGTGGCACAATTATAAATCACTGCAGCCTCAAACTCACGAGGTCAGGAGATCAAGAATATCTGGGCCAATATGGTGAAACTCCGTCTTTACTAAAAATACAAAAAAATTATCTGGACGTGGCAGTGCACTCCTGTAGTCCCAGCTACTCAGGAGGCTGAGGCAGGAGAATTGCTTGAATTCAGGAGGTGGAGATTGCAGTGAGCCGAGATCACGCCACTGCACTACAGCCTGGTCGACAGTGCCAGACTCCGTCTCAAAAAAAAAAAAAAAAAAAAACCTCTCTTCCCGGAATTGTCATCGTTTGTGCTAGATGGGGCTGTTGAGATGTGCATGCTTTGGAGACTCACATGAGCTGTCAGGCCTGTCTTCTCAATCCTTTGATGTTCCCCCAATTTGCCCAGTAAATTCCCTTATTACTTAAATTAACCAGCAGCAACTACCATTACTGGCAATCAAAGAACTCTGATATAGCCAAGTAAGAAGAAAACAAGTGGAAATAAATCCTGAAATCAAGGCCTGGAATGAGACCCATTGAAAACATATTTTCACTTCCTAAAATAGTAGCTGTTGGAGACAAACAATTCTAGTTTAAACCTGAATAAAAGTACAAATTAGTGTTCAATCATCTTAGTGCATCTCTAGGAGCAAATGTAATCACACCATAAGGTAGCAAAGAGCTTTCAAAAGATGCAAATATAACGAGCTAAAAGCAGAACTACCATTCAAACCAGCAACACAATTACTAGATATATACCCAGAGGAATATAAACCATTCTACTATAAAGACACAGGAACATAAATGTTCATTGCAGCACTATTCACAATAGCAAAGACAGGGAATCAACCTAAATGCCCACCGATGATAGACTGGATAAAGAAAATGTGGTACATATATAGCACAGAACACTATGCAGCCATAAAAAAGAATGAGATCACATCTTTTGCAGGAACCTGGATGGAGCTGGAGGCCATCATCCTTAGTAAACTAACACAGGAACAGAAAACCAACTACCACATGCTCTCACAAGTGGGAGCTAAAGGATAGGAACTTAGGAACATAAAGAAGGAAACACTGGGGTCTATTTGAAGGGAGGGTGAGAGGAGGGAAAGAAGGAGAAAAGATAACTATTGGGAACTGAGCTTAATACTTGGCTGATGAAATAATACGTATAACATATTATTGACACATTTACCTATGTACCAAACATTCACATGTAGCCCCAAACCTAAAATAAAAGTTAAAAAAAAAGATAAGAGCAATATTCTTTTTCAAGGTTAACCTGTTAGAGGATTGATGTAATATTTTTTAGTACTGAAAAGAGAATGCAAGGCAGAGGTCTGCCTCTGTTTTTACAATTTAAAATCTTTGTTTCTTTGATAATTTCACATCTTTGACATGACTAAAGAATTTTCTTTTCTTTTTTTTTTTTTTTTTTTT
>NW_016107409.1:6206894-6213284 GCF_001604975.1 Cebus imitator
GAGACGGAGTTTCGCTCCTGTTACCCAGGCTGGAGTGCAATGGCTCGGTCTCGGCTCACCGCAACCTCCGCCTCCTGGGTTCAGGCAATTCTCCTGCCTCAGCCTCCTGAGTAGCTGGGATTCTAGGCAAGCGCCACCATGGCCAGCTAATTTTTTGTATTTTTAGTAGAAATGGGGTTTCACCATGTTGATCAGGATGGTCTCGATCTCTTGACCTCGTGATCCACCTGCCTCTGCCTCCCAAGTGCTGGGATTACAGGCGTGAGCCACCATGCCCGGCATGTCTAAATATTTTTAAAAAGGCAAACAGCCCGGGTGCGGTGGTTCAAGTCTGTAGTCCCAGCACTTTGGGAGGCCTAGGCGGGCTGATCACAAGGTCAGGAAATAGAAACTATCCTAGCCAACATGGTGAAATCCCGTCTCTACTAAAAATACAAAAATTACCTGGGCATGGTGGTGTGCACCCACAGTCCCAGCTACTTGGGAGGCTGAGACAGGAGAATCACTCGAACTTGTGAGGTGGAGGTTGTAGTGAGCTGAGATCGCACCACTGTACTCCAGCCTGATGACATAATGAGACTCCGTCTCAAAAAAAATAAATAAATAAGATAAAAAGGCAAACTACTTGTGATTTAACTAAGTTATAGTGTGGTAATGGAATTATTCTTTGTCTTTACATGGGCTAAGAGCAAGAGAGCAAGCTTTGGACAGAATGATCATTCTCCACGTGTGAAGCTAGTTGCAAGCATGCCAGCCCTTCAGAACAGCCCAGTTACACCAGTTATGTGTTGGCAGTTGAGTGATTCAAGGTAGAATGCTGAATTAGAATTCAATCCTAATCCTGCTGTAAGTGCTGGTTTTATTGGGTCATATCTTGGTAGTCAGAAGATGACCCCACAGCCCCACTGTTGTACAGAGTGTCACTAGTGATGTCCAAACATCAAATGTGATGAGTACAGATAAAAGGAACCCACAGTATGTACTGCAGTTCTTCACTATTGTTCTTTTAGCAGTCCTTAATCTCTCCACCCTCATATATGAAATATCTTACAACAATTTTACATACTGACAATGGGTGGGCGGAGTCATAAGTTGTGCCAAACTAAATTGATTTAGATATGATGATAAGGAGGATCACAGAAGAGTGATATATTATCAGAACTGTACCATCTCAACTGTAGTCAGCTGTTCAGTCTATTAATCCAAAAACTGTGAGGAGCCTGAGACGGGATTTGGGGAAATGTGATTCAATAAACAAGAACTAAGCTCTAAATATTAGCTCTTATAAAATAGTCCCCTGAAAATGTCTTTTCATTATGCTTATCTGCATGGGAAATGACATCAGTTTTGTTCTGTATGAGAAAACTTATATCAAGGTAAAATCAATCACTTAGGTTATTGTGTCAGGTCTCCCAAAAGGTCAGATGACCCTTCAATAAAGAAACCCAAGAGTCCTCTGCTTTGCTTACACTGCTCAAGCTTCAATCCTATTGAAAAGTGACTGGAAAGGTCATTCTATGAAATGACTCTAATATTTGATGAATGATGGGCCTGTCTTATGGGCCTAAATGGTTACATCAGTCATCAACTAAGACTGCATATGTTCACATGGGATGGTCATTAAACTTTCAAGATGACAGGAGTTCAGTTCTTCTGTCTCATTTCCCAAGAAGAAAAATAAGGCATAAAGTCTTCAGAGTTAAAAGGAAAAGAAAAAGCTGTGTGCACAGACACACACACATATACACGTGTACACAGAGGCACATACACAGATGTGTACATGAGTCTTTCTAACCTAGAGATGCCACATAATTTAGTGGCAAAGAGCCATATTCTAAGAGGCAAAGTGAACAGAAGACACCTTTTTTTTTTTTTTTTTTTTTGAGATGGAGTCTTGCTCTGTTGCCAGGCTATAGTACAGTGGCACGACCTCACCTCAGTTGAACCGCCTCTTGGATTCAAGAGATTCCCATGTCTCAGCCTCGCAAGTAGCTGGGATTACAGGTGTGCACCACCATGCCCAGCTAATTTTTGTATCTTAGGTAGAGACAGGGTTTCACCGTGTTAGCCAGGCTAGTTTTGAACTCCAGACCTCAGGTGATCCACCCATCTCAGCCCCCCAAATGCTGGGATTACAGGCAAGAGCCACCGTGCCCGGCCAGGAGACACTTATTCCTAAATCTTCATGACACTGTAATGAGATAGAGAATAGTATTATTAGGTCCTTAATGATTTGGAAAATTGAGGCAAAGGGATACAAATATATATATAGAATATTACACTATTAATCTGAATTGAAAGACCAGAACTTGTCCAAATATCCTAGTTCAGGGAACTGAAGCTCAGGCTGGTGAGTGAAATGGAGAACAGAGGCACTGGGTATTCAGTTTTTATTTCTAGTCTACCTAGAATGAGTTAGCACTGTTCTTAACCATAGACTTAGTAAGCTGCGGTCTCTTCCGGGACATCAGATGGTCAGACCTGTCCCTTGGATTTCTTCTCCCCTGTACACATTCCCATGCCCCAGGTCCTCCACACTTACTTACCAGCTGCCCACAATGACCTATAGCCTCAGAACAGGGCTGTCTGGAGAAGGTTTCCTATGGAAAGATAGCACTTGGTACCAGCAGGAGCTTCCCAGCAAAACTGTCGCTTTGGCCTCTTGTCTAGCTTTTGGCTCTGACCCAAGTCTGGCAAAAGATAATAAATACCTGTTGGAGAAAACATAAAAAAGGGATAGAAGGCTGGGCGCAGTGGCCCATGCCTGTAATCCTAGCACGCTGGGAGGCCGAGGCGGGTGGATCACAAGGTCAGGAGATCAAGATCATCCTGGCCAACACAGTGAAACCCCATCTCTACTAAAAATACAAAAATTTGCTGGGCATGGTGGCGCTTGCCTGTAATCTCGGCTACTCAGGAGGCTGAGGCAGGAGAATTGCTTGAATCCAGGAACTGAAGGTTGCGGTGAGCCGAGATCACGCCACTGCACTCCAGCCTACTGACAGAATGAGACCCCATCTCAAAAAACAAAACAAAACAAAACTGTTCCCAGGACCAGTTCATTGGATTTTTGTGACATCTTAATGCTTTGGGATACCAATGACCTCATTTCTCAGAGTTACTCATAAAGTACATTATGATTCTTGGGTGCTGGGGGTTTGGAGTGTTCTTGAAAATAACAAAAAAAAGCATAGAAACATATATTTTTAATTACTCGAAATCTCAAAACAGAATGATGGCTGTCAATATTTTGGTATAGTAAAAAAAAATTTTTTGTATCTAAATAAAACATGCAAATGTGCATTTAGTTGGGTTCATACTGTATATGCAATTTTGAATCCTGCTTTACAGCCTTTTTAAAATTTAACTTTGGCTGGCAGCAGTGGCTCTCACCTATAATCCCAGCACTTTGGGAGCCCCCGGCAGTTAGTAATCCGCCCTCAAGTAATCTTGATGTCAGGAGTTTGAGACCAGCCTAGCCAAGATGGTGAAACCCCGACTCTACTGAAAATACAAAAACTAGCTGGGTGCAGTGGTGCTCGCTTGTAATCCCAGCTACTTGGGAGGTTGAGGCAGGAGAATCACTTGAATCCAGTAGGCAGAGGTTGCAGTGAGCTGAGATCCCACCACTGCACTCCAGCCTGGGCAACAGAGCAAGACTCTATCTTAAAATATAATAACATTTGGCTGGGCGTGGTAGCTCATGCCTGTAATCTCAGCACTTTGGGAGGCTGACATGGGCAGATCATCTGATGTCAGGAGTTCAAGACCAGTCTGACCAACATGGTGAAACCCCCGTCTCTACTGAAAATACAAAATTAGCCAGGCATGGTGGTGCATGCCTGTAATCCTAGCTACTTGGGAGGTTGAAGCAGGAGAATCGCTTGAGCCTGGGAGGCAGAGGTTGCAGTCAGCTGAGATGGCGCCATTGTACTCCAGCCGGGGCAACAAGAGCGAAACTCGATCTCAAAACAACAACAGCTGGGCGCGGTGGCTCACCCCTATAATCCTAGCACTTTGGGAGGCCGAGGTGGGTGGATCACCTGAGGTCAGGAGTTCAAGACCAGCCTGGCCATCATGGTGAAACCCCATCTTTAAAAAAATTAAAATAAATATAAATAACTTATTTTAAAAAAAAAAAGATGTTGGCCAGGCACAGTGGCTCACGCCTGTAATCCCAGCACTTTGGAAGGCCAAGGCGGGCAGATCACCTGAGGTCAGGAGTTCAAGACCAGCCTGACCAATGGGGTGAAACCCTTTCTCTACTAAAAATACAAAAATTAGCCAGGCATAGTGACAGGTGCCTATAATCCCAGTTACTCGGGAGGCAGAGGCAGGAGAATCTCTTGAACTCGGGAGGTGGAGTTTGCCGTGAGCTGAGATGGTGCCATTGCACTCCAACCTGGGCGACAGAGTGAAACTCTGTCTCAAAGAAAAGAAAAAGAAAAAGTATATATGCCTAGAGAAAATTTGCACAAAGCAGTTGATACTCATACTGTAATTAAGTATAATATTCTTGATTTTTTTTTTTTTTTTTAATAGAGATGGGATCTCCCTTTTCTGTCCAGGCTGTTCTCGAACTCCTGGGCTCAAGTGATCCTCTTGCCTTGGTCTCCCATAATGCTGGATTACAAGTGTGAGCCACTGCATATGGCCACTAAGTATAATCTTCTAAATATGACATTGCAGTTTCTGACATTAGATTCTTTTTGCTAATAGCTTTACTGAAGACTTAGAAAAAGAGGTAAGCAGCATGATGATGGCAATTCTGTTTATTGCTCAGACAATCCTTCTGTTCTCCACTAAAACAAAAAGCATCGAGACCAGCCTAGCAAACATGGTGAAACCCATCTCTACCAAAAAAAAAAGCAACAAAATTAGCTGGGCTTGGTGTTGGGCACCTGTAATTCCAGCTAGTTGGTAGGCTGAGGCAGGAGAATTGCTTGAAACCAGAAGGCAAAGGTTGCAGTGAGCCCAGATCGAGCCACTGCACTCCAGCCTGGGCGACAGAGGGAGATACCATCTCAAAAAAACAAAAACAAACAAACGAAAAACAAAACAAAAAATACACAAAGTCTTCTCAAGGACAGGAAAAAACAATGAGGTTTAACCTCTAGCAAAGTATTTTGTTAGGCTACTGATTCTGATAGCACTAACCTTTCCCTTTGCTTCAGAGGTGCCTCCCATTTCTCAATCACAGCCAGAGGGGAGGGCTAGACCTGGGCTAGAGCTAAGAAGAAAGAGCTAAAGTAAGGGCCCTAAGAGAAGACTGTGGCTGGTTGCAAAGATGACTATGGGCTGTGATTAGCTGCATTCCAACCCAAGGGTTGTTCCTTCTGTGTCACCTGGGTAAGTAGCCTGCACTGTTTGGGGTTCCCTTTCTTCATTTATACAGCAGGGACAATAAAACCTACTTTTCACAGTAGTAGATGTTTCCTGAAAGTGTGACTATTGTCATTTATAATTCATTTATATTATTTCGTGTATTTCTGCTTGCCCCTTACGTTGTTGACTCTGGAATTGCAGCTCATTTTAACAATGGTTCTTTTTGCTTGCCTTTGTTCATTTCATCCTTATCATTAATCTACCGGACTAGTAGTATGACAATCCAGACAGATTCCTTCTAGCCCAGGACTTGTCATTTGACGTTTAACAAAACTCTTAGGTGGCAGTGATAATGTTCTTCAAACATTCATTAAACAAAAATTCTCTCAGTGATTTTTTTTAATTGAGAGCCTATGTGCTAAGCACTATGTACTAAAGACTAGGCCAAATGATATATCTAGAAATCTAGAAATCCTGGCTGGAGAAAACTGTCTGCATACACTTGGGAAAAGGCTTAGGCAAATATTTTTAAAATGTGTAACAGATAGGGCTAAAAAAGGTAGCATTCTAGATGTGTCATGAGTTAAAGACAATTTTGATTTAATTGCAAGAAGCTTTCTGATAGGGAAAGAACATGAATTAAGAAATTGGAAAGTCAGAGTGGAATAGTAATTAGGAGACTATCTTCTGGCCATGAATTTGCTATAAAATTTTGAGCAAGACATTTAATTTTTCTGGACTTTAGTTACTTTATCTGTAAAACAGAATTTCAGGGTAATAAACTGAAAAAATACTCTCCTAAAAAACTTATGGGTTCAGGAGAACATCAAAATGGAAATGATGAACTACTTTTATATGTACAACATATCAAAACTTGTGGGCAAGTAGAAAGATAATGGGAATTAGTGTCAATTAAAATGAAATGCATAAATAGAAATGAATTTATTTAAAACATAAGACAGCCGGGCGCGGTGGCTCACGCCTGTAATCCCAGCACTTTGGGAGGCCGAGGCGGGTGGATCACGAGGTCAAGAGATCGAGACCATCCTGGCCAACATGGTGAAA
>NW_016107409.1:6213644-6215084 GCF_001604975.1 Cebus imitator
AAAAAAAAAAAAAAAAAAAAAAAAAAAACATAAGACAGATTGAGAATAATTAAACTACATGTACAATTCAAAAGCTAGTATGAAACAAAGTAGAAGAAAATAATAAAATTAGCAATGAAAATTAACGAAATAGAAAAAAATAATAAAAATGTAAATATAACCAACAAAACCAAAAGTTATTTTTGGGAAATTATCCAGACAAGGCAATTTATGGAAAGAAAATTATAGGCTAATTTCACTTATGAATATAGATGCGAAATGTCTAATTTATTAACAAATTATATTCAATAATGCATTAAAAATACATTGCAAAGACTGGGAGCAGTGGCTTATGGCCTGTAATCCCAGCATTTTGGGAGGTTGAGGTGGATCCCTGGAGCCTAAAAGTTCCAGGCCAGCCTGGCAACATGGTGAAACCCCATCTCTACAAAAATACACAAATTAGCCAGCCATGGTGGCATATGCTTGTACTCCCAGCTACTCTAGAGGCTGAGGCAGCAGGATCACCTGAGCCCAGGGAGGCTGAAGCTGCAGTGAGCCATGATTGCACCACGGCATTCCAGCCTGGGTGACAGAGTGAGACCCTGTCTCAAACAACAACAACAACAACATTGTAATCAAATAAGATTTATCCCCATATCTGTCAGCCCAAGCTGATAGCTCACTACAGCCTCAAACTCCTGAACTCAAGAAATCCTCCTGCTTCAGCCTCCCGAGTAGCTGAGACTACAGGTGCACGCCAGCATGCCAGGCTAATTTTATAATGATTATTTTTTAAAGCAGGGCATAAACATTTATATATAATATACCAATCATGTTTAAAATGCATACCTAATTATGTTTAAAAAAAGATTGGGTGCACCCTGAGGTTAAGCACTGAGAAAATAAGGCAGAACATATTTAGCATTCCTGTCTGCAGCCTCCTCCTCAAAAAAAGTTTAACCTGAATCTAATTATAAAAAACAAGGTCAGGCACGGTGGCTCATGCATGTAATCCCAGCACTTTGGGAGGCTGAAGTGAGCAGATCACAAGGTCAAGAGTTTGAGACCAGCCTGGCCAACATGGTGAAACCCTGTCTCTACTTAAAATACAAAAATTAGCCGGGTGTGGTGGCCGGCCTGTAGTCCCAGTTATTCAGGAGGCTGAGGCAGGAGAATCACTTGAACTTGGGAGGCAGAGGTTGCAGTGAGGTGAGAGTGTGCCACTGCACTCCAGCCTGAGTGACAGAGACTGTCTCAAAAAAACAAACAAAAAACAAAACAAAACAAAAACAAATCTAGCTTGTGGGACATATTAAAAACAATTGGTCTGCAATCTTTAAAATTGTTAGTGTCAGGAAGGAACTACAGAGACTAGGGATTATTCCAGACTAAAGAACGGTAAAGGGACATGTAAGCAAAATGCAATGGATTTTCTTCCATTGACTCTAGTTTTTTTTT
>NW_016107409.1:6215123-6218871 GCF_001604975.1 Cebus imitator
GATGGGGTTTCACCATGATGGCCAGGCTGGTCTTGAACTCCTAACCTCAGGTGATCCACCCACCTCGGCCTCCCAAAGTGCTAGGATTACAGGCGTGAGCCACCGCGCCTGGCCTGGTTTTTTTGTTTTTGTTTTTTTTGAGACAGAGTCTTGCTCTGTTGCTCAGGCTGGAGTGCAGTAGCGCCATCTTGGCTCACTGTAACCTCCACCTCCCAGGTTCAAGCAATTCTCCTGCCTCAGCTTCCTCAGTAGCTGGAATTACAAGTGTGAGCCACCATGCCCAGCTAATTTTTGTGTTTTTAGTAGAGACAGGGTTTCACCATGTCAGTCAGGCTTGTCTTGAACTCTTTTCTCATGATCTGCCCGCCTCAGCCTCCCAAAGTGCTGGGATTACAGGCATGAGCCACTGCACCCAGCCTTTTTTTTTTTTTAATTTAATTTATAAAAGACATAACTAGAACAGAATTGGACCCCAGGTGTGGTGGCTCACACCTGTATTTCCCAGTTTTGGGAAAATCTTCCCCAGGTGGTAGGATCTCTTGGGGCCAGGAGTGCAAGACTAGCCTGGGCAAAATAACAAGACCCCATTTCTACAAAAAAATTTAAATTAAAAAAATTCGCTGGGCATGGTAGCTCATGCCTGTAATCCTAGCACTTTGGGAGGCTGAGGCAGGTGGATTGCCTGAGCTCAGGAGTTTGAGACCAGCTTGAGGAACATGGTGAAACCCCATCTTTACTAAAATACAAAAATTAGTCAGGCATGGTGGCACACACCTGTAATCCCAACTGCTCGGGAGGCTGAGACAGGAGAATCGTTTGAACCCAGGAGGCAGACATTGCAGTGAGCCGAGATTGTGCCATTGCACTCTGGCCTGGACAACAAGAATGAAACTGTCTCAATTTTAAAAAAAATTAAAGAAAAGAAAAAGTTTTTTTAAAAAGAGAATAATTGGGAAATTTTGAATGTGGACTTTATATTAGATAATAGGATTGTATCAATGTTAAATTTCTCTAGTGTGATCGAAGTATTGTAATTATGACAAAGAATGCTATCATTCTTAGGAAATACACATTAAAAGTTTTAGGATTAAAGTGTCATGAGACCAACTCTCAAGAATGTGTGTGTGTGTGTGTGTGTGTGTGTGTGTGTGTGTTGGTCAGAGAGAAAGAGAGGGCTATATAGAGAAAAAGTAAATGTGGTAATACATTAATAATTGGTGAATATCGGTGAAGAGTATTAGCTGTTTATCCTACTATTCCAACTTTTCCAGTGATTTGAAAGTTGAGAAAATAATCTTTTAATAGTAAATGCAAGATTAGAAGGAATTGAGGTATTAAACATAGCTTTATTTTATTGTAAAATTAAGATATAATTTTTTTTTTTTGAGACAGAGTTTCACTCTTGTTGCCCAGGCTGGAGTGTAAGGGTGCTATCTGGGCTCACCATAACCTCCGCCTCTCCGGTTCAAGCAATTCTCCTGCCTCAACCTCCCGAGTAGCTGAGATTACAGGTATACGCTATCACAGCTGGCTAATTTTTCTATTTTTAATAGAAACAGAGTTTCTCCATGTTGGTTAGGCTGGTCTCAAACTCCCGAACTCTGGTGATCCGCCACCTTGGCTTTCCAATGTTCTGCGATTACAGGTGTTAGCCACCTCGCCCGACCAAGATACACTTTTACACTTTTTGGCCAGATGGAATGGCTCACACCTGTAATCACTTTGGGAGGCTGAGGAGACTGGATCACTGAGGTCAGGAGTTTGTGACTAACCTGGCCAACATGGTGAAACCCTGTCCCTACCAAAAAAATAGAAAGATCAGCTGGATGTGGCAGCCCACGCCTGCAGTCCCAGCTGCTTGGGAGGCCGAGGCAGGATAATTGCTTTAACTACACTTTTCTGTAGCTCTGTAATTTCAGTATTTTAACCTGCTGAGCCTGTTATTTTTATTATTGGCAAATGATAAAAGATAGAAAGATAGACAAAAGATAGATAATGATAGAAAAAAGTCCAGGCGCAGTGGCTCACACCTATAATCCTAGCACTCTGGGAGATCAAGGCAGGTGGATCACCTGAGGTCAGGAATTTGAGACCAGCCTGGCCAACATGACAAAACTCTGTCTCTACTAAAAATACAAATATTAGCCAGGCATGGTGGTGGGCGCCTATTATCCCAGCTACTTGGGAGGCTGAGGCAGGAGGATGGCTTGAACCTTGGGGGCAGAGGTTGCATTGAGCTGTGATGGCGCCATTACACTCCAGTCTGGGAGAAAGAGTGAAACTCCATCACAAAAAAAAAAAAAAGATAGAATAAAAGACAAGATAGATTCTTCTTTGTTAGGAATATCCATTTTAGTTTTGTGTACCTGATTCTATAAATTCTTTAAATGGCTTTATTTAACTTTGTACTTGGCAGAAATTTTGTCTTGAGAGTGAAATGAGATGATTAGGAGATACCATTCAGAAACACCATGTATGAATGCTGGTTTTAAAAGACATGAGTTAACAACATGGATGATCCTTTAAAGCATTATGCTTATTATATTAAATGTCCAAGAAAGGCAAATATATAAAGACAGAAAGTTTAGTGGTGCTTAGGGTTGGCAATGGGGATAACTATAAATGGGCATGAGGTTTCTTTTTAGGGATTACTCTAAATGTCCTAAAATTAGATTGAGATTATGATATACAACTCTGTAAACACAGTAAAATTCATCTAATTGTATACTTAAAATTTAGATAGAGACAGGTGGCAGGGAAATTCTGGGCAGAAGAGGGTGGGTCCCTGGCAATGGCCCCACCCTCAAGCCAAAAAGCCTAATACCATGGCCCAAAGTCAAAACTTACATACGTGTTTTCCTGCTCAAATGCTGCCTTTTCCAAAATCACCCATGGCCCACCCCATCCCCCCATCCTGTACCTATAAAAACCCCAGAACTCAGCCAGCAGAAAATAGAAAAGCAGCTGGACATCAGAGACTGCAGTTGGATGTTGGAAATAAGCAGCCTGACTTCAGAGGGAGAGTTTGATAGCACAGCTTCAGAGAGGAGTCAGGCCAGGGATGGCCAGACTCCAGGGGAAGATCACCTTCCTGCTCTGTCCCTTTTTCAGCTCCCCTTCCAACTGAGAGCCACTTTCACAGGCAATAAAATTCCCTGCATTTATCATCTCCAATTCGTTTGTGCGACCTCATTCATCTTGGTGCCATGAGTGTGGGTGCAAAAGGCTATCACAGTTACCTTCCACTGAGCTGTTAACACTTAAGCTGTCCACAGACAGCAAAGCTAAAATGGCACTGTAACACTTCCTCTGGGACTTCAGGGATCATAGGCACCTCACTAGATGGTGCCATGGGGTCCACACAGAGTTTTGCTCCTGCTGGCGCCCAAAGGCGCCTGCCCCAGCTCTTGTACCTGCTCACCTGCACTCCCCCTTCTAAGGGGTAATGCAGTGGTACCGCATGAGTATAGTCCACCTCTGCCAGCACTGAAACAGCCAGCTAGTTCTAGTGCACTCCAGTTCCCGCCAGTGAAAGGATCAGGTAAATATCCTGTTTCAGAATGGGTACATTTTATAGTATATAAATATCTCAGATGTTAAAAGAAGGTATGAGATTAAAAGACTTGGCCAGGCGCGGTGGCTCAAGCCTGTAATCCCAGCACTGTGGGAGGCCGAGGTGGGTGGATCACGAGGTCAAGAGATCGAGACCATCCCGGTCAACATGGTGAAACCCCGTCTCTACTAAAAA
>NW_016107409.1:6219021-6227219 GCF_001604975.1 Cebus imitator
AAAAAAAAAAAAAAAGATTAAAAGACTTTAGCCAGATGAAACATATAATCTCAGTATGAAGGGACTTAAAGGTATAATAAGTCTATTGTAACTACTTGTGAAATATTCAACAGAATATTTATTGTTCTATCCTTAGATTTTCCCTATTTTTACCAAAAGAAGCAACATAAATTCAAACTGCCTGGAGGCATCTAGATGTAAAGGAACAATTGATTTATAGAATGATTCTCTAAAAATACTTTAATAAATTTAAAGTATGACTAGAACGACTAGAATCAAGGTAGCAGAGGATCAGAGAAGACCCATTCCTTAATTATTAAGTTGCTCTGTAACTAAAATTTAAAATTTTAATTCCTTCAGCAAATGATTATTGAATGTTTATTATGGCCAGTTTTGTGTGTGTATATGTTTTTAAAGATGGGGTCTCACTATTTTGCCCAGACTGGTCTTCCAGCCTTGGGCTCAAGCAATCGTCCTAAACTCAGCCTCCTGAGTAATTGGGATTATCAGCTACTGCAGCCAGCTCATATTATGATCAGTTTTAGAGATAACTGCTAAGATATAATTGCATATAGCTGATGATAGACATAAATATTTTAGAATGCTCTTTAGAGCCAGGTTTTACTGCTTAATTTTGGAATTTTTTTTTTTTTTTTGAGATGGAGTTTTGCTCATGTTGCCCAGGCTGGAATGCAATGGCACCATCTTGGCTCACTGCAACCTCCGCCTCCCAGGTTCAAGCAATTCTCCTGCCTCAGCCTCCGGAGTAGCTGGGATTACAGGCATGTGCCACCATACCCAGCTAATTTTTGTTTTTTTAATAGAGATGGGATTTCCCTGTGTTGGCCAGGCTAGTCTCGAACTCCTGACCTATGATCCACCAGCCTCAGATCATAGTGAAGAAGTTTGAAGAAAGTGTGCCTGCCCAGAGAAATAAATAATTAGAAAGCACAGGCCAGGCACGGTGGCTTACACCTGTAATCCCAGAACTTTGGGAGGCCAAGGTGGGTGGATCACCTGACGTCAGGAGTTTGAGACCAGACTGACCAACATGGAGCAACCCTGTCCCTACTAAAAATACAAAATTAGCTGGCATGGTGTCACACACCTGTAATCCCAGTTACTCAGGAGGCTGAGGCAGGAGAATGGCTTGAACCTGGGAGGCAGAGGTTGTGGTGAGCCAAAATTGCACCATTGCACTCCAGCCTGGGTAACAAAAGCAAAATTCCATCTCAAAAAAAAAAAAAAAATAATAATAATAATAGTAATAATAATAAATAAATAAAAGAAAGCAGGGAACCAAGGCAGGCTTCTTATGCTTATAGAGACCTCTCCCTTCTGCTCTCCAACCAACTGGAGAGTTCTGTGTTAATGTTAAACAGTATCCCCAATGCAGCCTTTGAAGAATTTTGGATATTACTAGTTTCTTTAATGAAGTCCTTGCTCCATGATTAACCCCTTGCCCTGCCTTTAATGTTTATTCTTCAGTGACCCAATTATTCTAGATTTCTGCTGGTTGTCCAAGTGTAATACGGTTTACTGAAATGTATTGTTAGAATCATTCTAGAATGACCTGTTATGAGATATGCAGGGACAAACTGAGTTTTCTGTTCCACATTAAAAATGAGCTACAATTTAGGTGAGTTCTTAGTAAACGTGCGTGTGCAGAGAGGTCTCATTGAAATAGCAATCAATTCTTCATTAACTTTGCTATTAGAAGCAAGCAATAATGGAGTTCTTCCAAAATAGTGGATAAACCATAATATATTTTGAATTAAATTTAATGGATTTCTTTCCACTCAATGGATTTGACTGCCTAAACTCTTTCTTTTGGTCTAAATTTTAAAGGATTTCACATCCCTTGTGCACATATTGTGGTGTGGCCATGAGAGATCTGACTGGTGTTGGCTGAGAGGTTCAAGGTAGTCTGGGAATGGAAATTGCCCATGGGAAATTCACATGCAGATAATGAAGTGGTAGTTGTACCTGAAATATCGATCAAAATGCAACTCAATCTGTGTAGTAGACTTCAGTCTCTGCTCTTCTGGAGCCTTTCCTGCATAGGACAAGCAAGTTAAGGCTTTTAAAATGATCCCCATGTTCCTTTTTGAGAATGGAATTTGAACTTACATTTAAAATATTTGGTTCTGTGCTTTACAGGTAAAGCTGATAATTTATTATGATTATCTAAAAAAAAAAAAAAGCCACTTTCTAGTCCATCTCTTTATGGAATATTCTGTCACTATATAGACAACGGCTTGCCATGAAATAAAACTGGTGAATGCTAAATATATGAGACAGAAACAATTTTATTCTACTATGCATGCTCATTTGCTATCATCACATTTATCGTGGAACAAGTAGCTTCAAAGAGTCCTTTAGTGTGTTGTTATTGTCCCTGCTTTCTGTTAGGTTTTGTGTATTTTCCTGGTCTTACTAATAATATAATTAGATTTAGTTATATTGCAAACACAATCTTCCTTTTGCTAGGCTTTGCTCCTCCTAAATGTCTGCCATGAAAAACCAACCAGCCAACCAACCAACCAACCAACCAAACAGCAAAAGCTCAATTATAAAAAAAAAAGTAAGACAGCCTGGAAAACTCAAACATTTACTCAGAATCAATCATCTTACTAAGTAGAAGCTGTAATTGCAGTTTTTACATATGTACCAGGTACTAACCATATGCTCAGTCTCCAGCAGATGTGTGCATCAATGAGGCCTCGCCATCATGGTTCCTAAACTATATTGCTGCTATTATTTCACATTAAAATCATTCTTAACTAATTTCCAAAGATCCATATTGTACCTATATGTAATGGTGGATTAATAGGTGTTTACAATGTTGCAGGACTTCTTAGTTCAGCTAAAAGCCAGGTTCTTGTCACAGGGCCATGAGAGATTAGGCTCACAGATACTTCAAAAGGTGAGAAAAGGCCGGGTGTAGTGGCTCATGCCTGTAATCCCAGCACTCTGGGAGGCTGAGGTGGGTGCATCACCTGAGGTCAGGAGTTCGAGACCAGCCTGACCAACATGGAGAAACCCTGTCCCTACTAAAAATACAAAATTAGCCGGGTTGGTGGCACATGCCTCTAATCCCAGCTACTCGGGAGGCTGAGGCAGGTGAATCCCTTGAACCTGGGAGGCAGTGGTTGTGGTGAGCCGAGATCACATCATTGCACTCCAGCCTGGGCAACAAGAAAAAAGGGAAATGGGGGCTCTTCTTTGCTAGCTGGCTTCCTGCCTTACAGACTGAATCCCAGGTTTCACCCCAGAACAGGAGAGGCCAGGCTTGAATCTGAATCCCAGATCTGCCCCATGCAAAGGGTGAGAACTTCCACGGCTCATCCCACTCTCCCAGTGTGCAGGCCAGTTGGAATGTCTCCTGGGACCCCTTTATACTTGGCTGTCTCACAATGATTTGGAAGTCTCTGCCTTTAACCTGAAGGAAATCTATTTTTGGTGAAACGTGAACCAAATTGTTCTCCTACTTCCCATTTGTCCTTTGTTTAGAATAAGGTTATGTAAATATACCTTTGAGCTGGGGCTGAGGTTTAGGGAAGTTGCCTCAGTTTGTGCCCTCATTGATATGTAAAAAAACCATTGAGTGGCAGTTTTGTCTCCTAAAGAACAGGCAGTAGATATTTAATTAATGACACCAAAGTCAGACCAAACTTATCTGTTCGTAGTTTTTCTTTTCATTTATTATACACATAAATATATACACACCCACATATATATATATATATATATATATATATATATATACATATATATTTAAAATTAATAGTGTAGGCCAGGTGCAGTGGCTCACACCTGTAATCCCAGCACTTTGGGAGGCCAAGATGCATCACTTGAGGCCAGAAGTTCGAGACCAGCCTGGCCAAAATGGCAAAACCTCCTCTCTACAAAAAATACAAAAATTAGCCAGGCATGGTGGCACAGGCCTGTAATCCCAGCTACTTGGGAGGCTGAGCCACAAGAATCACTTGAACCCCGGAGCGGAGGCTGCAGTGAGCCAAGACTGCACCGCTGCACTCCAGCCTGGGCAGCAGAGAAAGACCCTGTCTCAGAAAGGAAAAAAATTAATAGTGTAAACCAAAAATAAAATTTTAAGGACCCCAACCATCTGAATGGACCCCTCCTCTCAGTCAAGGACATGCCAGAGTCACCTGAAAATCTAGTTTAGGCCATGAAGGAAGAAGGGACTGGACATGCTTCATTATACCTCTCTAAAATTAACATCAACACAGACCTTTACATAGTAGTCTATTCTCTCCAAAGCCTGTTAGTTGGTGGCTTCATCTGCATGATGAAACCTTCATCTGCATGCAGAAACCTAGGTCTCTGCAACCCTTATCCACAACCCCTTATCATAACCCAGACATTCCTTTCTACTGATAATAACTCTTTTAGTCAATTGCCAATCAAAAAATGTTTAAATCTACCTATAAGCCAGGCCCGGTGGCTCACGCCTATAATCCTAGCACTTTGGGAGGCTGATGTGGGTGGATCACCTGAGGTCAGGAGTTCAAGACCAGCCTGGCCATCATGGTGAAACCCCATCTTAAAATAAATAAATAAATAAACAATCAATCAAATAGATAAATAAATCTACCTATGACCTGGAAGACCCATACCCTTCCTTCAACCATTGAGTTGTCCTTCCCTTCCAGATAAAACCAATGTAAACCTTACATGTATTTATTGATGTGTTATGTCTCCTTAAAATGTATAAAAGCAAGCTGCACCCCAAAAACCGTGAGCACATGTCATCAGAACCTCCTAAGGCTGTGTCACAGGTACATCCCTAACCTTGGCCAAATAACCTTTCTAAATTGACTGAGACCTGTCTCAGATATTTTGGCTTCACAATAGTGATAGGGTCTCACTAAGTTGCCTAGGCTTGTCATGAACTCCTGGCCTCAAGCCTTCTTCCCCTCTCTGCCCCCCAAAATGCTGGGTTTACAGGTGTGAGCCACTGCACCTGATCCCTGTTCCTTGTTTTTCTAAGGAGAACAAAATACCATATTTCCCATCTTCTAGCCCTTACCAGTGTAGCAGCCCACAAATTATCATATACTTTTTTCTTTTTTTCCTGAGACACAGTTTCAGTCTGTTGCCCAGGCTGGAGTGCACTGGCCTAATCTTGGTTTACGGCAACCTCTGCCTCCCAAGTTGAAGCAATCCTCTTGCCTCAGCCTCCCAAGTAGCTGGGAATTACATGCATGCACCACCATGCCCAGCTAAATTTTGTATTTTTAGTAGAGATGTGATTTCACCATGTTGGCCAGGCTGGTCTCCAACTCCTGATCTCCGGTGATCCACCCACCTCGGCCTCCCAAAGTGCAGGGATTACAGGCGTTAGCCATTGTACTTGGCCCCCTTCACTTATTTTTATCCAGTTTCTGTAGCAGTACTATTCACGAAATACACTTATTGTTTACTTAGCATAAGCAGAATGGCGAATGGTGTTATTAGTTGACTGCTGCTGCACAATTATCACAAAGAAGAAAATAAAATATTACTATTTGGGGGTTTCATCAACGTGAAGATGGCTGTAATTTCAATTTCTGAGGTATGGTAAGGAAATGGGAGTGGAGGGAAGAGCAGGGTGGGGTAGTGAATGAGAAGGGAAGGGAAGAAAGGTTGGGGACTGGTGTCCAGTATATAACGTATTTGTCATTCAAATGACTTGATTTGTATATCAAAGCCATTTTGAATATCTGTTAACAACTGAGTCTTAAATGAGTGACTCATCTGGCACAACTAGTAATAAGATGAATGCTAATGTCTTATTAGAACAGAATTATTCAAAACAGTGCCAAAGACGATTCTCTTTGAACATTTTAATAATGTAGAGCTGGCCGGGCCCAGAGGCTCACACCTATAATCCCAGCACTTTGGGAGACTGAGGTGGGCAGATCATGAAGTCAAGAGTTCAAGACCAGCCTGGCCAACATAATGAAAACCCGTCTCTACTAAAAATACAAAAATTAGCCAGGAGTGGTGGTGCACTCCTGTAGTCCCAGATACTCAGGAGGCTGAGGCAGGAGAATCAGTAGAACCTGGGAGGCAGAGGTTGCAGTGAGCCAAGATTGGGGCACTGCAGCCTGGGTGACAGTAAGAGACTTTGTCTCAATAACGATAATAATAATGTAGAGGTGGGTGGAAATGATTTGCCTCCTCTGAAGATTCTGCAGATTTCAGAGGCTCTAGGGCCAAAATCTCCCTGTTTTTCCAAGGAAAGGGGTAGCATAAAGAGGTCCTGCTTTCAGTCAATTAATATGTATTCATTGGAAATATTTTTCAGCTACAGAATTATCATAAAAAATAATTTATGAAACATTTATATACTGTACTAAATATTATGTACTGAATTTTAAAAACATATCCATCATAATCAGCAACATGGCTTATTCTAACCTTAGTTATATAATAAAATGTGATTTTTATTGTATTGACAATCCTAAATGAAAGAAAAAATGTTTCATGTGGGGAGAAATGCAAAATAATAGCAGAACCTTCATTTGCTACTAATACTTCAAAATGAAATCCTTTTATATTTTTAATTTTTTTAGAGACGGGTCTTTCTCTGTCCCTTAGGCTGCAATGCGGTGGTGTGATCACAGCTCACTATAACCTGAACTCCTGGGCTCAAGCAATCTTCCTGCCTCAGCCTCCTGAGTAGCTAGGACTACAGTTGCATGCAACCATGACTAGCTAATTTTTATTTTTATTTATTTATTTATTTATTTATTTATTTGAGATGGAGTTTCACTCTTGTTACCCAGGCTGGAGTGCAATGGCGCGATCTCGGCTCACCACAACCTCTGCCTCCTGGGTTCAGGTAATTCTCCTGCTTCAACCTCCTGAGTAGCTGCGATTACAGGCATGCGCCACCATGCCCAGCTAATGTTTTGTATTTTTAGTAGAGACAGGGTTTCACCATGTTGACCAGGATGGTCTCGATCTCTTGACCTCGTGATCCACCTGCCTCGGCCTCCCAAAGTGCTGGGATTACAGGCTTGGGCCACCGTGCCCGGCAACTAGCTAATTCTTAAATTGTTTGTACAGAGGTGATCTTGTCATGTTGCCCACACTGGTCTCTAACTTCTGGTCTCAAACAATCCTCCTGCCTTGGCCTCCCAAAAGTACTGGAATTACAAGCATCAGCCACCATGCTTTGCCTAAAATGGAAGTTTTGACTGATAAACACCTAGTAAATGTTTTAGACACATTGACTAAGTCAAAATTTTTAAAATGGATCATTGCATCTGAAATTATTGTAGGTTTTGTATGATTTCTGTGACTTGTCATGCCAAAGATCACCAACTAAGTTTCTTAGACAGTAGTTCTGGAGCTCATTTGATTAGAAGATGCTCATGAATCTCCCCTATTTTTAGGCCAGGATGTAAGTAATCCATTTCCAGAATAATACACAAAAGGTAAGGATTACAGTTATAATCAGTGTTTGACATAATGCACTGTCCCTAAACAAATGCAAAGCTATCAGAAAAGGAAATGCAGATTCAACTCATATTCTGTTACCATTTTCATCGAACTTTGCTTCTTACAAAAAAAAAAAAAAAGCTTTGGTCACGATGTTTAATGAAAAAGAGTAGCCAGCAAGCTGTTATGCAAGGAGAATTTTATAGAGATCAAGTAAAAGAACAGAGAAGGAAATGTAATACCATTGGATGCCCTTGACCAAAATTTTAATAATGAGCTTGTTTTTTAATGCATAAGTTCTGAACTTTATGTTCCTCAGAAACACCTTGTGAAAAGTTCTGTAGTAAAGTTCATGTGATCAATTACAATGTTACTACATACTATAGGATTCAGGAAATTTTTTATAAGCACTTTTAAGTTTCTGCTATATACGTGACAGAACAAAGAAAACTTAGCACCTTGGCCAGGTGGTGGCTCACGTCTGGAATCCCAGCACTTTGGGAGGCTGAGGCAGGTGGATCACCTGAGGTCAGGAGTTCAAGATCAGCCTGGACAACATGGTGAAATCCTGTCTCCACTAAAAATACAAAAATTAGCTGGGCATGGTGGCCAGCACCTGTAATCCCAGCTACTTGGGAGGCTGAAGCAGGAGAATCTCTTGAACCTGGGAGGCGGAGGTTGCAGGGAGCTGAGATCATGCCATTGCACTCCAGCCTGGGTGACAAGAGCAAAACTCTGCCTCAAAA
>NW_016107409.1:6228524-6231082 GCF_001604975.1 Cebus imitator
ATTCTCCTGCCTCAACCTCCCAAGTAGCTGGGACTACAGGCACCCGCCACCACACCCAGCTAATTTTTGTATTTTTAGTAGAGACAAGGTTTCACCATGTTGGTCAGGCTGGTCTCCAACTCCTGACCTCAGGTGATCTGCCTACCTTGGCCTCCCAAAATGGCAGGACTACAGGCATGAGCCACCGTGCCTGGCCAATGTTGAGCTCTTTAAGACTACTGATGTCCTGTTTTCTACAATAAAAATAACTGGAAACGTCAATTTGAATATGTTACTAAAAACTACTTTATCACTTTTCTTTTTTTTTTTTGGAGATAGTTTCACTCTTGTCACCCAGGCTGGGGTGCAATGGTGCGATCTTGGCTCACTGCAACCCTTCCAGGAGGGTTCAAGTGATTCTCCTGTCTCAGCCTCCGAAAGTAGCTGGGATTACAGGCGCCTGCCATCATGCCCAGCTAATTTTTTTGTATTTTTTAAGTTGAGACAGTGTTTCACCATGTTGGCCAGGCTGGTCTTGAACTCCTGACCTCAGGTGATCCACCTGTCTCAGCCTCCCAAAGTGCTAGGATTACAGACGTGAGCCACCTTGCGCCTTTTATCTATTTTCTTATCTTAAAAGATAAATTAGAACATAGGGAGAAAATAAATGATCAAAGGAAATTTCCAGACTAAGGAATGACCCCAGTAGCCATTCTTTTTTTCTTTGAGCTTGAAGACTTGAGATACATCTAAATGATGTTTGTGAATGTAATCTTTAAATACAAAAGAATATTGGTTGCTTCCATTTTTAAATTTCATTTAATTTCTTGTGAGGCAAGGTATTTCTATGTTGCATAGACAGGAGTGCAGACGCATGACCACCATTTACTGGGCTCACTGAAGTCTTGACCTCCAGGGCTCAACCAATCTTCCCACCTCAGCCTCCCAAGTAGCTGGGACTACAGGCATGCACCACTACACCCAGCTAATTTTTGTCTTTTTTGTAGAGATGGGGTCTTCCCATGTTGCCCAGGCTAGTCTGGAACTTCTGGGCTCAAGTGATGATGTCTGCCTCAGACTCCCAAAGTGCTGGGATTATGGTTGTAAGCCAGCGCACCTGGCCGCTTTTGTTTGTACAACTTGACCTTATTTTTGTTGACAGTGGATGTACAGAGGTCTTATTAAATCATGATATAAAGAAATGTGACAAATGTGTTTATTTTTATAATTTAAGTATTCGAAAAATATATAAATACTAATGGGCCCTTAGAACATGTTGAAAAGACTAGGTTATTACCTCTTATGACTCTCTGTATTCTACAGGCTCTCATGTTCAATAAAGACTAATTGCTAAAATAGGAAAACATTTATCTTGTCCTGTGTCGATAGCATTTCTCACTTATGTGTGATTGATGCTTTATTTCAAGCATTTGGTGTTCAAGCATTCGATCAATGAAGAATCTTCCTATTTAAATCATTGCTCTGTTCCTTTTTGTCTAATAGTTTCTAAAATGTACATTCTTAGAATGTCTCTGCATAGGAGAAGATGGTGCCCATAGATTCTTTGGAGATGTCTAATTAGAAAAATTAAAACGAGTATTTTGTAGAAACTTAACTTGGGTGCATGAGTTGACAGTAGCCTGAATTAACAATATGCCTTGGAGGCAGCTGTGAAGGGATGGTTAGACTGCCAGGATTTTCATTTTAGCCCTACCACTCTAGTCAAGTTGTAAGACTGACACCTCCCGGCACCTCACTTTCCTCAATTGTAACATGGGTCAATTTCAGCTCTTACTTTGTGTAACTGTGAGGGATAAAACACCTAAAGCATTGAAAACAATGTGCAATATACAGAAGGCATTAAATAAAATTAGCTAACATTGGAGAGATTTGGAGGGCTATTTGATTATGGCCTTTAAATATGTAAATTAATAAATTTTTTTTCAATGTCACTTCACAGTACTGTAGCAGACATTAGAGATGTTTTAGGTTGTGAGAAAATTCTCCAAATTAACACATTTATAAATCAGAAAAGACTGTAGAAGAATCTATAACATTTACATTGGTTCAAACAGGGAAAAAGTCTTTTATCCTCTTCATATAGAAGAAATGTTTCAAATTAATGTGTCTATGGCATATCTTCTTTGGCACTCAAAAAAACCGAAAGAACATTTATTAATTTCAAGAGATTTTTGAAAAATACTTGTCTCTAATGCTCAGACTTTTTCAGAAAACCCTTAAATACAGAGGCATAAAATCTGATTTAAGAGGACATGAGTATCCAGATTTAAAAGTTTTTAACTTCCCTGTGATTACTCATTTCTAAAATGAGAATGATAATACCTTCTCCCTCAAAGAGTAGAATTAAATGAGCAAATGTGTATCAGTGTGCCTTCTGAACCATACATTCAAATAACTATACTTTTCTGTTTTATAAACATTATCTCTTTTAAGGATATAAAATTGTTTTAGCTGAACTGAAATATACTATTGAAAAACTTGCCTGTAATCCCAGCTACTCAGGAGGCTGAGGCAGGAGAATTGCCTGAACCCAGGAGGCGGAGGTTGCGGTGAGCCAA
>NW_016107409.1:6231107-6242677 GCF_001604975.1 Cebus imitator
ATGAGTGAAACTCCATCTCAAAAAAAAAAAAAAAAAGAAAAACTTAACAAACGCTGCTGAAATTAATCAGTTATAAGCTAAACTGACTCACTAACATTGGCATTAAAGTTCTGAAATAAGCATTTTGTGTACCAATAGTGATGGCACACTCCTGGTCTCATTAAAAATGTTTCAGAGAGCAAATTGATTAATAAACAAACCGCAATATCCCCTTGCATTAGAGTCTTCATATGTAAAAATCTGCGATTTTTTGCGTTTATAAGTCATGTTTAAACATTTGACTTTTTTTTCCCCAGATGACATCTAAAAGCTATAAGTAAATATTAATAACATTACATGATGGAAGCACTGGTTAGCCAGCATAATTACTGGAGCGGAACAGTGGCATATTTTCTGTATACATTTCTCTTTAACGGTATCTATTGTTGTAGCTCAGCCATTTGGAGTGTACGTATTCCCTTCTTGCTCTTCAGGGGCATTGCTTTTGGAGAGTTACTTGATTTTAATTGACCCCTTTTGCAGTACTCACAAATAGATAAATTTTGTTATAATGTTCAGCAAATTTTCTTTTTTTCTTTGAGACGGAGTCTCACTCTGTCACCCAGGCTAGAGTACAATGGCGAGATCTGAGCTCATTGCAACCTCTACTTTCTGGGTTAAGCAATTTACCTGCCTCAACCTCCCAGATAGCTGGGTTTACAGGTGCACACCACAGCACCTGATAATTTTTATATTTTTGGTGGAGAGGGCATTTCACCATGTTGGCCAGGCTGGTCTCAAACTCCTGACCTCAGGTGATTTGCCAACCTCAGCCTCCCAAAGGGCTGGGATTACAGGGATGAGCCACCTCGCTCAGCCCAAATTTGTAATTTTTACAGTACAGTAAATACTAAACATGGTGAAATATATATAAGGCTGGGTTGTTATTTTGCAACTGGATTTAAGTAAGCACTGCAATACAGGCTAATCTTTGAGTCAGTAGAAAATTAATTCAGAGGCTGGGCACGGTGACTCATGCCTGTAATCCCAGCACTCTGGGAGGCCAAGGCACGTGGATCACCTGAGGTCAGGAGTTCAAGACCAGCCTGGCCAACATGGAGAAACCATCTCTACTAAAAATAAAAAAAATTAGCCAGGTGTGGTGGCACATGTCTGTAATCCTAGCTACTTGAGAGGCTGAGGCAGGAGAATCGCTTGAACCCAGGAGGCAGAGGTTGCCGTGAGCTGAGATTTTGCCATTGCACCCCAGCCTGGGTGACAGAGCAAGATTGTTTCAAGAAAAAATAAAAAAAGAAAGGCAATTCAGAGGTACACCTTCAGAATGAAAACAGCTAAAATTCGGTCTTTTGAAAGGCAAAGGATAGCTGTAAGTACGTGGTTAAAAGGATGTAATGACTTTATTATACACAGCAGTAGGCATTTAGTGTTTAATACAAACTCAGACCTTTTTAATTAAAAGATGATAGCAGAACAAACTCTGGCTGTTCAGGTGCCTTCTCCTTGTTTTAATGAATTTGTGTTTGTATATTGCTGGTCATAAGAATTTTGGATGGGGAAAGAGAGATCCAGATTTTTGAAACTGGGATTTCCCTAATTGTAGAGTTGCTCTTTATATCTTAGTGGGACTTGATGCAGCCTAAGCAGGAGTTTGAAAGTGATGTGGCAGGCAAAAATTAATACACTTCAAAATATCTTATTTCCTTATGTCTTATGTTAATTCTGGAATTTTTTTTAAAACCTTTCTTTTAAAAGGAATAACACCCCAACCCTTCCTTCCCCATCAAAACAGCTCAAACGGTACCCTTTGCTAGTCATTGGAACAAGTATCTGCTTCATAGGATCATCTCAACAGCTCTTTTATTCTATCAGCTTTGGATAAGACTTTAATATGTGTTTATTAAGCGTCAAGCCATATCAGTACAATCATAGTGAGTATTTAGGTGGCCTAAGGGGTGTAGGGCAGCTGTTTGGGGGTAATTCACAACTTTGACTTAAACAAAACAAAAAACCCCTTTGACTTAAGGCTACAGTTTGAGAAATCAGGAGCATTTTCTTTCCCACTGCAGTCCAAAGAAAGGACATTCCACCCATCTACATTCCAGTGCAGTTTCAATCGGTTAGGGTAGTTTCTATTTTCCATTCAAAAACTATTGAAATAGGATGTCAGATTTGCATTTCAACAATGGATGGCAGCGATAAACCTGGCATATCACTTGCAACAAAAGCTGTTGAAGAATTAAAAAATATTTTAATGAAAACACAAATAGCCATAGTTCTACAAAACCACAACCATTCACATAAATTAATATCATAAAACAAGAAGTACGATCTTCTCAAACATATTTGAATTTTATTATTGTATCACTTTGAATATTTTTGAGAGCCTATTTACTTCTAACAGAGGTTTACATTAGCAATTTAAAGTAAAAAAAATAAAGTCCTGGTTTTTCTTTCCAGTGAGGGAGACCCCAGATAAAGCAACAATGTATTACAGCTTTGATACCCGATAGAACGGATGTTGAGGGTGCACTTCTATTCAATAACATGCAAATAGTGAAATACATTCACTTTTTGAAGGCTTACCCTTAAAGCAAAGAGAAGAGTTCAGAAAAAACTAAAGGTAATAAGTTAATTGACAACTAGAGGTGTATCAAAACTCTCCAAGTGACAGTCGTTTTTGCTTTAACAATATCCTGAAATAGGAATGTAAATCGGTGAGATTTCCTGAATCAGAGGTCTAATCATAAGCGTTGATTCCCCCAACAACCCAAATTTAGTAAAATGAAAATTCCTCCCTACAGTTTTTCGGGTTGCTTTGTCATTTTTAAATTCCTGGGAGAGACGTACATTCTCGATTGGTGAGAAGTGCTTAAGAACTAGGTCTTCATATCAAATGCCAAGAAAGTAACTGCCAGTAAATTGCCCCCAATCAAACCTAACATTGCTTCTGTAGAACTACACTCGGACCCATGGATTGTAATGTGTGTGTGTGTGTTTTAAAACTAGAATTTCAGATGCCTTTTTCTTTTCTAGCCCTAAAAGGCATTCTTCATTTATCATTTGTGTTGTCCACATGTCCGGGCCACCTTGCCTCTTGAGTCAAACCAATGGAGAATATAACCAGGACAATGAACGATAAAGGCGTCGCTGCTTGGAGACACCTGTTGAGGTCAATGGTTTACTGGACTGGCCCTGCTTCTGTCCTCCACGTAAGGATGGATTGCAACCACTCCTCGTTAGATTAGAGCCTACCCCAGAGCTCAGTTAACTGGAAACAGCTGCAACATCTGCCCGGCCGCCCCGCCCCTGCCCCTGGAAGGGCGAGGGGACCGCATGGCAGCAACTGCACTGCACAAAAGACAACACCTATCACCGGGAGCCACCGGCCTTCCGTGGACCCCGCAGCTCCCGGCGCTGGGGCATCCCCCGAAGAGGCGAGGGCCGGGGGCGAGCCCAGGTGCTGCAAGGGGGCGGAGGTTTCCGCCGAGCGCCGGGGAAGAAAGCCTGACTCACGTCGTGGCAGTAGCGGGCTCCTGGGAACTGAAACTCGTGATGCTGCTGCTGCGGAGAAAAGCCTCATTACCCATTCCGCAGGCCGGGGACACCACCCAGGGCGCGCACACCGAGCGCCGACGCTCCTGCCGCCTCCGCCGGCCCTTCCGCGCCGCGCCCCCTCCTCTCCCGCGTGCTCGCGCGCGCCGGCCACGAATGTGAAAAGAGCGGACACACCTAACCTGAGCGCGCGCCTGCACACCCCCACCGGGCCGAATCACGCAGTCCGACCCGGATTCGCTCCTTCGGCCGAAATTCCCCACCCCACCAACCCCTCCGGCTCCACGACTCCCGGCTTCGGCGCCTCCGCCAGCCTTCGGCAACTTCCGTCAAGAGACCCGGCGCTCGCCTAGGCCCGAGGACCCGCTGTCTCCCGCCCCGCCAGACCCGGCTTTATGTCTGCGGCGCCTAGGCGCATGCGCAGACGCCATCTTCCCTCCTCCTCCTTCTCCGCCTGCCCCCTCCCCCCGCCACCGTCGCCTCCTCTAGCCGGCGGTCGCCCCTCCTCCTCCTGCGCTCGGCGCTTGTCCCTCCCCTCCTGAAGCCGCGAGAGACTGGGGGATACGGTGGAGCCCGGGGAGCCGGAGAAGAGCACTAGTAACAACCACCACAGCCCCCTCCCCGCCCGACACCCTCCCTCGGCACCCACCCACTCCCCCGCCCCGTTTGCCGACACCGACCAACCCCACCTCTCGTTCCTTTGAACGGCGTCGGCTGCAGTCGCTGCACCAGCCCGTCTGGCCACCAACGCCGCCGAGAAAGGAGCCGCCGCCGCCTGCGGCCCCCTCCCGCCGGGCCGTGGGAGCAGCGGGGTGAGGACGAGCCGGCTGCGGAGGAAGAGGACAAGAGAGGGTCGCACCCTCCGCCCTAGCGCACGTCCCGCCGCCCTCCGGGGAGGCTCGGGCGCCGGCCCCTTCCTCCCCGAGGACGTGTGCCGAGCCGAGGCGCCTGCCCTGAGGGAGGAAAATGCTCGGGCTCCATGGCTGCCAGTGATGGAGCGGTCCCTGGGCTCCCGCTGCCACCGTCGCTGCCGCCGCGCCCCGGCCGTGCTCCGCGAGGACCCGGCGTCTCTGCGCGCCCGCCCGCGCCTCGTTGCTGGGCTCACCGTACCGGGCGCCCCGCCGCCGCCCCGCACGCAGCCGCGCCGCCCCGGCCCCAGCCGCGGCCAGCGTTTCCTCACCGAGCAGCCGCCGCGAGCCCAGGGGGTTTGAAAGGGTCTGCGGGGCGTGGGGGGAGGGCCGAGCGGGGCCGGGAGGGGAGGTTTGAGCGACACTCAGCTCAGGGCTCGCTGGCGGCTGCGGCCCCGGGGGTGGCGAGGGGAAGGCGACTCTAGCTTCGCGCTGCCTCGGTGCAGAGCGGCCGGGAGGGCTTTGCAGCGGCCGCCGCCGCCGCGGCGGGAGGAGGGGGCTGAGGCGGCTTCGGAGTTGGCCGGAGAAGGTGGGCATTTCTCGCTTTTCCTCCCCCTCCTGCGCTCTCCCCCTCTCCCCTGCCCCACACCCCACGTGAAGCGGAATATAAAGGGGGGTGTGAGGCTAGAGGGGAAAGTGAATGGCTAAGGACTGAAGGGGTCCCCCTTCGGGTCCTCGGCCACTCTGTTCACCCTCGTTCATCCTCCTTTCCGAAGCTCGCCCTCGAAGGCAGGAGCGGCCGGCGCCTTCGGCTGAGGAGGAGGAGAAGGAGGAATCGCGACAGGCGGAGCGTCAGGTCCCGTTTTCCTCTCCGGCGTCTTGAATACAAAGATTACGGTGCAGAAGGAAATTGCATTCGCCTCCTCCGCCCCCCCGCCCCCCCGGTACCCAACACAATGCACCAGCCGCCTGAGTCCACCGCCGCGGCCGCCGCCGCTGCAGACATTAGCGCTAGGAAGATGGCGCACCCGGCAATGTTCCCTCGAAGGGGCAGCGGTAGTGGCAGCGCCTCTGCTCTCAATGCAGCAGGTACCGGCGTCGGTAGTAATGCCACGTCTTCCGAGGATTTTCCGCCTCCGTCGCTGCTTCAGCCGCCGCCCCCTGCAGCAGCATCTTCTACGTCGGGACCACAGCCTCCGCCTCCACAAAGCCTGAACCTCCTTTCGCAGGCTCAGCTGCAGGCACAGCCTCTTGCGCCAGGCGGAACTCAAATGAAAAAGAAAAGTGGCTTCCAGATAACTAGCGTTACTCCGGCTCAGATCTCCGCTAGTATCAGCTCTAACAACAGTATAGCAGAGGACACTGAGAGCTATGACGATCTGGATGAATCTCACACGGAAGATCTCTCTTCTTCGGAGATCCTTGATGTGTCACTTTCCAGGGCTACTGACTTAGGGGAGCCCGAACGCAGCTCCTCAGAAGAGACCCTAAATAACTTCCAGGAAGCCGAGACACCTGGGGCAGTCTCTCCCAACCAGCCCCATCTTCCTCAGCCTCATTTGCCTCACCTTCCACAACAGAATGTTGTGATCAATGGGAATGCTCATCCACACCACCTCCATCACCACCATCACATTCATCATGGGCACCACCTCCAACATGGGCACCATCCATCTCATGCTGCTGTGGCCACTGCATCCATTCCTGGTGGGCCACCCTCAAGCCCGGTATCTAGAAAACTTTCTACAACTGGAAGCTCTGACAGTATCACACCAGTTGCACCAACTTCTGCTGTATCATCCAGTGGTTCACCTGCATCTATGATGACTAATATGCGTACTCCAAGTACTACAGGCGGAATAGGTATAAATTCTGTTACTGGCACTAATACAGTGAATAATGTTAACATTACTGCTGTGGGTAGTTTTAGTCCTAATGTGACAAGCAGCATGCCTGGTAATGCTAATATAAGTGCAAGCAATGTTCCTAGTGCTGCTAGTGTGAGTGTTGGGCCTGGTATTACCAGTGGTGTTAATGTGAATATCTTGAGTGGCATGGGCAATGGTACTATTTCTTCCTCCACTGCTGTTAGCAGTGTCCCTAATGCAGCTGCAGGGATGACTGGGGGATTGGTTTCAAGTCAGCAGCAACAACCAACAGTTAATACTTCGAGGTTCAGAGTTGTGAAATTAGATTCTAGTTCTGAGCCCTTTAAAAAAGGTAGATGGACTTGCACTGAGTTCTATGAAAAAGAAAATGCTGTACCTGCTACAGAAGGTGTGTTGATAAATAAAGTGGTGGAGACTGTAAAGCAAAATCCGATAGAAGTGACTTCTGAAAGGGAGAGCACTAGTGGGAGTTCAGTGAGCAGTAGTGTCAGCACACTGAGTCACTATACAGAGAGTGTGGGAAGTGGAGAGATGGGAGCCCCTACTGTGGTGGTGCAGCAGCAGCAACAACAACAGCAACAACCAGCTCTCCAAGGTATGACCCTCCAACAGATGGATTTTGGTAGCACTGGTCCACAGAGTATTTCTCAGTCACAGATCTCACAAGTACAATTACAGTCTCAAGAACTGGGCTATCAGCAAAAGCAAGGTCTTCAGCCAGTACCTCTGCAGGCCACTATGAGTGCTGCAACTGGTATCCAGCCATCGCCTGTAAATGTGGTTGGTGTAACTTCAGCTTTAGGTCAGCAGCCTTCCATTTCCAGTTTGGCTCAGCCCCAACTACCATATTCTCAGGCGGCTCCTCCAGTGCAAACTCCCCTTCCAGGGGCACCACCTCCCCAACAGTTACAGTATGGACAACAGCAACCAATGGTTTCTACACAGATGGCCCCAGGCCATGTCAAATCAGTGACTCAAAATCCTGCTTCAGAGTATGTACAACAGCAGCCAATTCTTCAAACAGCAGTGTCCTCCACACAGCCCAGTTCTGCAGGAGTGGGAGTAGGAACAACGGTGATTCCTGTGGCTCAGCCACAGAGTATCCAGTTGCCAGTACAGCCCACAGCAGTCCCAGCACAACCTGCAGGGGCATCTGTCCAGCCGGTTGGCCAGGCTCAGACAGCAGTGTCTGCTGTACCTACTGGCAGTCAGATTGCAAGTATTGGTCAGCAAGCAAGCGTACCTACTGCAGTGCAGCAGCCCTCTACCCAAGTTCCACCTGCAGTTATTCAGCAAGGTGCTCCTCCATCTTCACAAGTGGTCACATCTGCTCAAACTGGGATTATTCATCAGGGAGTTCAAACTAGGGCTCCAAGCCTTCCTCAACAATTGGTTATTGCACCCCAAAGTAACTTGTTAACAACTATGCCTCCCCAGCCACAAGGAGTAGAACCAGTAGCTCAAGGAGTTGTTTCACAGCAGTTGTCTGCAGTTAGTCCTTTGCCCTCTGCTAGTAGTATTTCTGTTACAAGTCAGGTTAGTTCAACTGGTCCTTCTGGAATGCCTTCTGCCCCAACAAACTTGGTTCCACCACAAAATATAGCACAAACCCCTGCCACCCAAAATGGTAATCTGGTTCAAAGTGTTAGTCAACCTCCCTTGATAGCAACTAATATAAATTTGCCTTTGGCACAACAGATACCACTAAGTTCTACCCAGTTCTCTGCACAATCATTAGCTCAGGCAATTGGAAGCCACATTGAAGATGCCAGGCGTCCAGCGGAGCCATCCTTAGTTGGCTTACCTCAGACTATCAGTGGTGACAGTGGGGGAATGTCAGCAGTTTCAGATGGGAGTAGCAGCAGCCTAGCAGCCTCTGCTTCTCTCTTCCCGTTGAAGGTGCTACCGCTGACGACACCTCTGGTGGATGGCGAGGATGAGAGGTAAGATCATGTCATATTTCTGGAGCCATTCAACAGATTTGAAGTTAATCTAGTTAGTAGCTATATGTATGCACAAAATTAGTCTAAAGCATTGTATATTGTTTTCATTTTTATATGTGAAAAATGCATTTTTATGGGAAGTTTTATAGAACAAGAGTTAGGGAATGGTTTTACAGTGGGTAGGAAATAGTAATATGTAAACAATATTTTCAGAATAGTTGTTGAACATATGTTCACGTTAAAAATAGGTTGGGGGTATCAAGTAGTTTTATTATCTATAAAATGCTTTTTAGAAATATTATGAAAAGCTTAATTTTTGCTAACCCACATAATTGTTAATCTGTTCTTTTGAGCTACAAAATGTCTTACGGGGTTGTGGTTCCCACATTTGTTGTCCTTTACTATATATCCTTTTTTCATTTCTACTGTGTTTGATCTTAGTCTGTGAAAGATACTATATGGTAGGAAAGATGACCTAATCTGGGTTACATAGGTTGCCCTCCTACTACAACTGACCAACTTTTGGGTACGTACTTAATGGTCATTTTATTTAAACAGTAAAGGAATGGGAATCTTAAAGTATTTTGTGGGAAAGGAGGGCATAAACTGTCAAAATAACCAGATTTATCTTTGATAGTATGCTGTATATTTTTTCTTTTTGCATGGTACATCAGGGTGGTAGCCATTTTAAAGAGCAGAGAAAGTAAGTCTTGGAGGATTGAATTTATAGAGGGATGAAAATAAGACGTTTGTCTCGGCTAATCTACTCCACCTGTTCTTTTCTTCCTTTACCAAAAAATTACAGAAAGCCTAAAATACATTATTAAACCAAGTGTTTTCTCAATTAGATTGGAAATAACGTGCCAACAACGCTTGAATCAAATTGTGTCTTTGAAGTTGACTGGCTAGAGAAGTTGTGAAATCTTCATGTTTTTATATTGTTTTAAATCCTAGTTGACTTTTAAAGTAATGTTCTTTTCACAAATTTGCTAGTCTGTTACTAACCTTGATTAAAATGCTATTATAGGAGTTATGAAAAAGACATCATTTTTACTGTGGAATTTGGAGTAAGCTTGCCAGATATTTAATTATTTATTTTAGTATTAGTTGGAGGGTTTTGTGATTGAACTTTCATCAAACCAATTTAAGTATTTATATTCTATATATATTTGTGGATTTTGTTTTGGAAAAATGAGCATATTGCAAAATAATTGTAATTTTAGAAAACGCAAAGGTCAAATGTTTCAGTGAGGTTTTTGTTATTGTTTAAAAGATAAGGTAATGACATAGTTAATTGATAAAATCTTGTCTTTCAAGATTTTTTATTATTATTCTAATAGTCATGTAATTAAAATCTTGTTACCTAACCAAATGTATTCTGTATTGTTTGTACAGAACTGTACTTTAAAAGATAAACTTCTAGGAGGTAGTTTTCTTAATTGTTCCATTATTGTTAAACCTTTATTTTATCATGCTAATACTCACCTGTAATTTTAAAAGAATTATTTACTGCACGTATTAATTTTTTTAAGTCAAAAGATTATCTGAGTGAAGCCTCTAGAAAAGCATATATGTTATGTGGATGCCAAGTTTAGAGAAATAAAAGGCAGGGGTAAAATACACAAATGAAAACACATTTTGAATTTAAACCTACCATGATTTTGTAATTGCCATTTGTGGTCTCCTGGCTAGACTTCCACCTCTTTTTCCTCCTATTGGTAGGACATTATAGGACTTTCCACAGCTTGCTGTTCCAGACAATTAAAGTCAGATGATGCTACTTTCAACTAGAATTTTAAATATAGGAATAGGGACCCCAGTTTAAGATATTAATACAAAATTAATTTTTCCAGATAATTGAGGAAAGGATTAATAAGGAGCAAGTTGTGGAAATTAATGGAATTCTAGAAAGGGACAAAAAGGCATACTGACAAATATGGAAATATTGATCTAATGTAACAGGTTGTTTTCAGACACTGTACACAATCAATTATAATTATCTTTACCAGTCTCTCCCACAAGACCAGGAATTCCTCAATAGCAGGGACTGTTTTGAATTTACTGCCTGTTTGGGCCTTGGTTAGCTAACATTAAAGTTTTGTGATTAAAAACCAGAAAATTTTTGTTCTCGAGGTATCTTAAATTTTGTGAAATCAGAATGTAGCCCTAAAACACCTTGTAAGGTCAGAAAAGATACATATTATATTCTTTATTGTGTTTTACTGCAGATTATTTCTTTTATCACTACAGTTCGGAAAAAGATTAATTTTATTTAAATTTGGCCTTGGAAGATAATTTAAGAATAACTACAAGAGAATACAGTGATAAGATTGAAAAACGTTTAAAACCTTTCTTCCCATGTTAGCTTCTGTGTCACTTGCATCTTCTGGGCTTGGTAACCATTAGTCTCATGAGAGAGGGTGTACATATATAATTTCAATATTGTGAATCAGGAAATGTGTTAACAATATAACTTTTGGGTAGTAGGAAAAATGAGGGTGATTATCTTTTAATCATCTTTTGAATAATACTCTTAACACTTTAGATTATAAAATATTTTGACATGTCGAAAGTGCTTTCAGTTGATCCCTGGGAGAGACTATAAAGATCATGGATCAAGGCTAAGATTGTGTATTTTGTTTAAAAAAAAAAAATCATTCTTCTTAAAAAGGTCTTAATGTCAGGCCGTGTGTGGTGGCTCACGCCTGTAATCCCAACACTTTGGGAGGCTGAGGTGGGTGGATTGCTTGAGCTCAAAAAATTGAGACCAGCCTGGGCAACATGTCAAAACCCTGTGTCTACAAAAAAGTACAACATTTAGCCAGACATGGTGGTGCGTGCCTATAGTTTCAGCCACCTGGAAGCCTGAGGATGTAGGATCACCTGAGCCCTGGAAGTGCAGTGATCTGCGATCACACCACTGCACTCCAGCCTGGGTGGCAGAGCAGGACCCTGTCTGGAAAAAAAAAAAAAAAAAAAGCGTTAGGTTTTAGCCTATAACTTGAGCCATGAATTCTCCTATACAAGAATGGGAAGATACTGGTATTTCATACATCTTATGTTTTGTGATTGTTATTAGCACAGCCTCTTAATGTGAAATGGGTCAAACTTCTATTTATCCTTCAAGACTCTGCTCAGATGTTCTCTTTAAAGCATTCTTCTCACTCAGAGGACGTTGTTTCCTTAGCACTTTTTAATGTTCCTCTATTTAAGCACTGTGCACATTGAATTATTATGTTTACCAATCTTTCCCACAAGACTAGCAGTTTCTCAAGGGCAGGGATGAAGTATTTTTTTGAATTAATGAGCAGACATTTCTCTGATTTTTTTTTTTTTTT
>NW_016107409.1:6245774-6259928 GCF_001604975.1 Cebus imitator
AAGAAGACTGTTTTGATTTCTTGCTTGAAATTGAAGGCCTTTCTATAAACATTCTGTGGGGTGGGTGGTGAGGAGGATGTGGAATGAAAGGTTTTGGAGTATCCCCAGATATCTTTCTTCACTCAACCCTGTTTTCAGTATGTTCTGCATTTTGCTGTGCCTGATTTATTTAGTCCTGTGATCTTTTGTTTTACCTTCTTCAGACAATATATGTTTTTATCTTGGGATTGGGGAGGGACAGTTGGGATCTGTGGGACTGGTTGCTTCTTAAACTGCCTTCTAAACAATCTTTTTAGTTTTAGCACCCTCTCCCCCCACATCCTACTTATATAGATGTGGTCCTGAGAATTCCTGAGTCTTTTGGGGATTTCACAGTTTAAATTGGGTTCGTTCTTGGCATTCTCCATTGTTTGCTAAAGATTTGATTTTCTGGTGTTTGCTAAGTCATTTGTCACTCAATTGTGTGCTTTCCAGCTTTCAAATTTTTGTTGCTATTGTCTTTTTATCTGCTTGGTTTTTGTGGGCTTATGTCTTTGTGTCTTAACAAATTGCTTTTCTGTCATTTCAGTGGGGTTTTACAGAAGGAGTAAAAAAATAGATGTGTGTGTTTAGTATCATTACACATCTATTTCAGTGGTAGAATACTGTACTATTAAATGTAAAGAATGATGCTAATTTTAATAAAGTCATTGCTCCAAGTTCTCTAATGACTACATAAATTTTAAGAGTGGAATTATGTTATATTCATCAGAAATAAGAATAGTATTAATTCAGAATTTCAGTTCATAGAAGTGATGAAAAATGTTGTTAGTATTAGATTTGGTTAGTATCTACCATGTTTAACCACTTAACAATCTTGTGACTTAAGTTTTTTTCTATTTTATTGATGAATAAACTGAAACTTGCTGAGTATTTAGAGATGGTAAGTGAGTTGTCTAAGGTACATACATAGCAGTAAAGCAGAGCTAGGATTTAAGGCTGTTTTTTCAATTCAAAATCTAGTGCTGTTTTTACTTCTTATAAAGCTAATAAGAGGTAAGCCTGATGCCCATAAGTAATTAAGAGTGTTTGGAAACCTGAAAAAAAAAAAAAAAAAGCAGGCTTCATTGCTTTGTGTATTAGCGTAATTGATGGAATTGCCATAGAACATAACATTTCCCAGCAAGTTCTTGGTGAGAGAAAAGTGGGTAAAATCATCACAGTGGTGTGCCTAGAATGCATTAGACATTCAAATGTTAAATGTTAATGTGGACATGTTTTTTTTTCTTTTGAAACTTATGTGGAAATTTTCTTTTTAGGAAAACTATTTGAATTTTTAAAATAATTTTGATTCAGCCTTTGCAACATTGGCTTCAGAATTATAACCACATAGATTTTTTTGCTTTTTTAGAAAATTTAATTTCATGCCTGTAATTCCAGCACTTTGGGAGGCCAAGATAAGAGCATCACTTGAGCTCAGGAGTTCGAGACCAACCTAGGCAATGTAGTCCCCGTCTCAATTTAAAAAATTAGAGAAAAGAGAAAGTTTAATTTAAAAATGTGAGCTGTTAAGCATGACCTGTTGTGGTGCTGCAGAATTAGAACTTTGATTGTTGGCCTTTGCCTTGTCACTGTTTTTAAGGTTGAATATGTCATGGTAAGAATATGGTTTACTGGCACATTAAAAAGAAACTACATGAGGTTGAAAAAATTTAAAATATCTTTATACTGATTTTTAAAAAATTATAACAACTTTTTAGATTCTAGGTTAACGTTTTTCCTAGTCTCACGTATATTCAAAAGCTGTTCTCCACCACCCCATTTCTTCTTTACCAGTCAATTTGACCAGAAAATCTTGACCTTTAAGCACTATTAGGCCTAGTTAACCTTTGTTTGCCCTCTGTGAAACACTCTATTTTGCTTTTTGTGATAATCTTCCATTTTCTTCCCACTTTTCTGGCCACTCATTTTTACTGTCTTTTTCAGTTTTCTCTCTTCTCTCAGACTCTGTTTCCTTGGTTTTCTGAGTCTTCTTTATACTTATTACTTTTCCCTAGTTAATCATCCATGACTGTAAAGACAGTTCGTATACTATCGGCTCCTGAATGCCTATTACTAGTTCAGACTTCTCTTCTTAGCCTTAGACTGGTAAAGTCATCTGCCTTCATAATATCTCTGCTTGCATTCTTATAGGCTTGTCAGTCTCAACAGGTCATAAATGTAACTTCTTGATTACCTGACCTCTTAAATTTGTTTACTTGCCTTTATTTTGATAAATGTCATTTCTTAATGCAGTTCTTCACTTTATAAACCTGAGTCATTCCTGATAGCTTCTTTTCCTCACTTTCTACATCCTGATCATTTCCTTAAAATGTCTTCATCTTTTTTTTTTTCCATCCTGATTACAATTACTCTAGTTTAAGATAACGTCAGAGGCTGGGCGTGGTGGCTCACACCTGTAATCCCAGTACTTTGGGAGACTGAGATGGGTGGATCACAAGGTCAGGAGTTCTAGACAAGGCTTGTCTGGCCAATGTAGTGAAACCCTGTCTCTTAAAAAAAAAAAAAAAAAAAATCAACTCTCACTATGCACTGCATGTAGTAACTTCCTCACAGAGCCTCCTGCATATGTCTTGCCTTTTTCTAATATTGTATCTTACAGTCAGAATCATATTCTTAAAATAGAAATCTATTCAGGCAACTCATTTGCCCAGAACCCTTTTAAGCCTTTCCATTTATTTTAAGGTAATTTCTTCTGTCTTTGCTTACTGCTAGCTTCATGCTACTTTCTCCCCACTTTCTGCATTCCAGTTGTTCTTGACCTTTCAGAAAGTTTTTCACATTTCATCCATTCATTTTCTAGGCCTTTGAACATGCTGTTATTTTAGCCTGAATATCTCCTATGCCATCTCACTTTCATTCTTCCTTAAAGCTAAACTCACTTTTTGAGAGGCTGTCTCTGACATACCAATCTAAACTTAGGTTCTTTGTTAATAACTGTTTAATAGCACCTTGTTATTTTCTTTTATAATGCTTATTACAGTTTGTAATTCGATTTTGTTTTGGTGATTATCTGATGATTTGAAGCTTCAATAGGAATGGGGATGTTTGATGTGCTACATATATTCAAAGCCTGTTTCAGTGCCTATTAGTAGATAGTAAAAATCTGCTTAATCAAGAAAATATACTGTTAATATTGGCATAAGAAAAACCAAGGAAAACTTAAGATTTTTAAAAACAGAAAGATAAAATTCTTTATGGATGTTCATGCTATTTTCTCCTGTAAGAGAGAATTAACTGATTTATTTTTTCCTGTGTTTTGAGCCAAAAAAAAACCCAATGCTTATGTGTAATCAAATATGGTTCTTGTCCTCAAGGAGTGTATAATAGTATAATAAATTAAGTATGCATGTGGCAGTTATTTGACAATATAAGGGCTAAGTAATAGTTTTAAGCAACATGAAATATTAAAAAAATCAGAAACTTAAGAGTTGGAAATCTTGATCTCATTCAACCCATGAAGGAACAAGTTTTGGTTAGGTGAATTCACTGAGACAGTTCCACAAATTTTTTCTTAGACTGTAACTGGAAGTTGGGTTTACAAAATGACATAAGCAAAGTACACAGGTGGTATAGATTTGACCATTGGTAGGTTAGAAAAGCAGTGTTATTTGAAGTGACTTTTCACAAGTTTTAGGGTGAAGGAAAATGTTTCAGGTAGGAGAATATTAATAAAAATGGGGGGAATAAGAAACTGCTGCCTTACTTACCTGGACAGTAGTAAGGCAACAGTTGGATTTACTAGAGTTAAGTCTCTTGTCACTATCCAAGAAGGGATAGGAAATGACTGAAGGTTGAATTGGGAAATGATTGGCCCTCAATACTTATTGACTAAATGGTGTTCAGGGAAGATAGTGTAAAAGGAATCTGTAGTTTGGATTGAAGTAGGAAGCAGGAAGAACGATGTTGGACATTACGCATATCTATAATTTGTTAACGAAGGAAGGAAATAAATGAGCGGGATAGTGATTTTCATTTGAAATGATTCAGTACAGGGTTTCTTTGCTTAGCTGATTCCACTAACAAAACACTATTCACTTTCCTGTCTGCTCTCTCAAAGCAATATGTTACTCTTCATTTTGAAAAAAGAAAAAAAACAACCCCCGATTTCCCAAAAAATTGGTTGCCCAGCCTCAATTTTAAAGGTTTGAAGGATAAGTGGTTATAACCTTAAGGTAGAGTTTTTGGCAATTTAATTTGTTTGTTTGTTTGTTTGAGACGGCGTTTCGCTCTTGTTGCCCAGACTGGAGTGCAGTGGGGCAATCTTGGCTCATTGCAACCTCCGCCTCCTGGATTCAAGCAATTTTCCTGCCTCAGCCTCCCAAGTAGCTGGAGCTACAGAAATGCGCCACCACGCCTGGCTAATTTTTTTGTATTTAAAAGAGTCAGGGTTTTACCATGTTAGCTAAGCTGGTATTGAGCTCCGGATCTCAGGTGATCCACCTGCCTTGGCCTCCCAAAGTGCTGGGATTACAGGCATGAGCCACCACGCCTGGCTCAATTTAATTTTTTTATAGAGTTTATCCATATCTGAATGCAAAGCAGATGTGTCCCAAATATATTTAGTAGTGAGAAGAAATCCAGGTAAATGTGAACCAATATGAATATTTTAGGATTGGTTCCTTATATTAGTGATTGTAGAGACCTTTGCTGACTTCCTTTTCATACTAAACAGATTTCCATTATCAGTCTCTTCCAGGCAGTAGAAAGAGAAGGAATTATTTTTTTCCTGTCTACTGGGAACTCCTCGGTCTCTACCAAAAAGGAAGTGGTGTACATCTTAAATTATTTAAAATGTGAAAAGCATTAATGCTGCTGTTGATACTAAATGTGAGCATTTTGATTATTTTGCTGATATTTAAAGAGCCACAATACTAATATTTATTCCGTTCTTGGTTGATACCCATTTTCACTTTGCCATTTTCAAAGTATAAGAATATGTATGTGTATATAGATACACATATAAAGGAATATAATTTTTTGGGCTGGGCTTGGTGGCTCATGACTGTAATCCTAGCACTTTTGGGGCTGAGGCAGGAGAATTGCTGGAGTCCAGGAGTTTTAGACCAGCCTGGGCAACATGGTAAAACTCCATCTCTACAGAAAAATACAGAAATTAGCAGGGTGTGGTGGTGTGCACGCCTGTTGTCCCAGCTACCTGGGAAGTTGAAGTGGGAGCATCAATTGAACCTAGGAGGTAGAGGTTGCAGTGAGCTGAGATCGTGGCACCGCACTCCATCCTGAGTGACAGAGTGAGACCCTGTCTCAAAAAAAAATACATACGATTTTTTAAAGGACATTTTGAAATTGTCCTTAGATTATAAAATGTCTTAGGTATCTGAAAGAATGTAATTTATTTAATAAGTATATGCACAGCTCTGTCTCAAACCTTAGGGAGAACCAGCAGTTGAATTCAAGAGTGAATGTGTGTGTGTTTAAGAAAAAGGCAAAAGGTTCCTTCTGTGACTCTAAGTTTTTGGCCCTTCAACTTTTTTTTCACTTATTTTATCTCAAAACATTTATCTTGTATGCTGCTTTAAATATTTTAAGAAATGGCTTGAGATGGAAATCTAATCACATTTGGGAAAAGTATGACAAGGTCGAAAATGATACTTAGGAGAGGTTCTGTTAAAGCAGTATTGGGAGTTAGAGAAGGTGAGATCACATGCTTGAGGAGGAGTTTGTTAGCTACTGGGCTTAGTAAGTCATTTTAGTAGAGAAAACATTAAGCAAAGAGGTTCAAAGTACACAGATGTTTATAAAAAAGAATATAAGACATAGTCCAAGTTGATAGCAGATGGGCTTTGTATACATAAGGCTAACTTTGAAAATCCTTAAATGTAAGATTGAGAAGTCTGGACTTAATTGGACATGGAATGGAAAGCTCTTTTTAGTTTTTGTACCATGCAGTGGCCTGATCAGTACTGTGTTTTAGAAGGGTACTGGCTTTACTTGGGATGTCTAGTTGCTTCCTTCGTTAATTGATTACGAGAAACTCAATAATTCCTTTTCCTCAGTGGTGGAAATGGAGGCATATTCTCTGTCATTGTTATCTGAGATGATGGTTTGAATCAGTCACTTTGGCCTCGTTAGGAAAAGTAACGAGGTTAGGACCCAGTCCACATATGGTAACACTCCACTTATCTAGAGGTTAAACCAGCTCTGAAATGTAAGAAGCCTCAAAGATTGCTTGAAATTGCTATCAAATTAAGTCATGTCCCCTCCTCTCCATGGCCCCCTTCCCCCTGGGGGACATTTTTGCTTAGCATTTCTGATCCTTTTTTGGACTATTAAAAAGTCTTATGTTTGCTAGTTTTATTATCTTAAAGTAGGTGAGAATAGGGAAGGAGAAGAAATGGGATTCTGAGGCATGTAAGTTGACATCAGGAAAGTTAGCAATTTATAGCCTGACATAAAGATAGGAGTTAGAAATTTTAAGAAAACTAGGCTGGGCTTGGTCACACTTTGGGAGGCCAAGGCAGGCGGATCACTAGGTCAAGAGATCGAGAGCATCCTGGCTAGCATGGTGAAACCCTGTCTCTACTAAAATACAAAAAATTAGCTGGGCGTGGTGGTGTGCACCTGGAATCCCGGCTACTCTGGAGGCTGAGGCAGAGGAATCGCTTGAACCCAGGAGGCGGAGATTGCAGTGAGCCAAAATCATGCCACTGTACTCCAACCTGGGCAACAGAGTGAGACTGTCTCAAAAAAATAAAGTTTTGGGCTAGGCGCGGTGGCTCACACCAGTAATTCCAGCACTTAGGGAGGCTGGACAATCGCTTGAGCCAGGAGTTTGAGGCTGCAGTGAGTTATGATGGCACCACTGTACTCCAGACTGGGTCACCAAATGAAGCCCTGTCTCAAGAAAAAAAAAAAAAGTTAATTTTTTTTTCTTGGTTGTGTCTTCAAAACAAATTTGTTGTGGTAGTTTTGTTGTGGCACTTTTGACATTGACAAGTATATCTTCCTGTTGAGGAAATAAAGTCCCATGTTTTGTTTTGTTTTGCAACATGAATATAACTGGAAAATGCATCTTTGAATTTCTGCCAACCCCCCTTTTTTTTTTTTTTGAGATGGAGTCTAGCTCTGTCACCCAGGCTGGAGTGCAATGGTTCAATCTCGGCTCACTGCAACCTCTGCCTCCCAGCTTCAAGCAATTCTCCTGCCTCAGCTTCCTGAGTAGCTGGGATTATAGGTGAACACCACCATGCCCAGCTAATTTTTGTATATTTAGTAGAGACAGGGTTTCACAACGTTGATCAGGCTGGTCTTGAACTCTTGACTTCGTGACTCACCCACCTCGGCGTCCCAAAGTGCTGGATGAGCCACTGCACCTGGCCTTACACTCCCATGTTTTAAAAATTACTTTTTAAAAAATATGGTATTTAGTGAAATTTGTCTTGGTGAATTTAATCTGGAAAAAAATGGTGGTTTATAAGTTAAGTTTTTTGCTTGATTTTTGTTTCTTCAAGGTTGTTCCATTGGATACAAGGTGGTGTGAAATGTATGAATTGAGAAAATCCCTGGTTTGGGCTATAGTGCTGTCCACTGCTTAGGTGCTCAAATATCTGAGTTTTTACTTTTCTTCCACTTTTAAAAGGATTTTATTGATGTAGTTCACCTAAACTTCTCTTTGAGAGTCAAACATGGAGCCATGTCTGTTCTTTGGTTGATGATCCATTTTACTTTAGAATTTTGGAATAAGAGTTTTAAACTGTTCTTCATTTTCAATGTGTTACTTTCCTCTGTGGGGATCCACCAAACATTCATCAGTTATTCTCTGAAATGTTGGCTAGCAGGATTTATACATTTGTACAATTGGTTTTATTTTTTTATTAGGAATTTTACCTATTTTGAGGTTCCAGGCAGGAAGGGTGGATACAGAAAGAAGATGGAAGTGAAAATTTACCGTAGATACCTTAGTGGTTTCCTACCTCCACCTCTGAATCTCATAATATCATGATACCACACCGTAATCCTTTTAGGAACAAGTGTATTTAATGCTTATTGAAGGTACATAATATTTATTTTTTGAGATGGAGTCTTGCTCTGTTGCCTAGGCTGGAGTGCAGTGGCACAATCTCAGCTCACTACAACCTCTGCCTCCCGCATTCAGTCGATTCTCCTGCCTCAGCTTCCTGATTAGCTGGGATTACAGGTGTACACCACCATGCCAGCTAATTTTTGTATTTTTAGTAGAGACAAGGTTTCACCATGTTGGCCAGGCTGGTCTGAACTCAGGCTATCTGCTCACCTCGGCCTCCCAAAGTGCTGGGATTACAGGCATGAGCCACCGTGCCCAGCCTGAAGTTACATAACATTTAAATTGGCAACCTGTTTAGCTCCTCTTTTGTAGGCTTGTATAAAAGTGATAATAAATTCATAGGGAACCTGAGGATTATATGACAGGGAAATGATTCTAAAATGTTTTTTACTCTATTATTGGCTGATACGTTACTACAGATAAAATATTGTGACGTTAAGGACTTTGGTCTCATAACTACTAAGTGATGGAGTTAGTCAGTATTCCGTTAGGTGATTTCATTCCAAAACTTGCACTCCACAGCATTCTGGAGATTTCTTATGTCCATTGAGAAGCAACAAAGGTGACAGCTGACAACTATAAAAATTAGTCTTTAGCCTATTGACCATGGAGGCATTTGGCACTATAGACTTCACTGGTTCTTTTGGTTACTGTTTTATGGAGTTGTACAGTAATTAGTGTTCCTAATAATTCCTTTAGTCTTAATTTTTATTTTCTCTTCGTACATTTAAAAAATATGGTTTCTATCCTGGTGGTGTTAAATCCTTCTAATTTGTCACTAAAGAGTAAACTTTAAATTTGGAAAATTTGCTTAAGTAGATTGCAATTTCAGAAGAATAGGTGAATATGAAGACACTCAGTTTCATGACATACATATTTCAATAAATTAGATTACTAGCCTTCTAGTGGTCTTAGTGAGATTCTATAAGCTGTTGATATTTAGGATATTTTTAATAAACAATGCAGTCAAATTAAAATTTGATTTAAATACTTTTAAAGTAGAAACCTCAATTTAATTAGTTGAATAATAGCAGATTTTATGATTCAGATTTTTAATTTTGAGTGGTTCCAGCTTATCTTTGCATCACATTTATTATTAGAACGAGAAAGTGGTAATTTTCCTGTGAACTCACTTGGGGAAGTATTAAAAAAAAAGTGATAATTTATATGAATGCTTTAATATTCATTTGAAAAATAGGATTTACCTTGTCCTTTTGTTTAGCCTGGAAGGCAGAATTAACTTTTTTATCTTAGACATTTGCATTAGGTCTTCAAAGGTTTTTTTTTGCCCTGTGTAACAAATTATTTTTTTGTTTTATTGAGATGGAGTCTTGCTCTGTTGCCTAGGCTGGAATACAGTGGCATGATCTTGCCTCACTGCAGCCTCCACCTCCCGGGTTCTCCTGCCTCAGACTCCTGAGTAGCTGGAATTATAGGTGTGAGCCACCACGCCCAGCTAATTTTTGTATGTTTAGTAGGGATGGAGGTTTTGCCGTGTTGGCTAGGCTGGCCTTGAACTCCTGATCCCAAGTGAGGCCAAGCTTGCCTTGGCCTCCCAAAATGATAGGGTTACAGGCATGAGCCACTGTGCCTGGCCACAGAAATTTTTAAAAGTATTCAGATTTTTTTTTTTTTAAACAGTAGAACTGTTTTTTTTTTTTTTTTTAATTTTCATTATTTGCTGTTTCACTTATAAATGTTGGAGCTATCGAAAGAAGCAATTGAAATGTTTTCGAATTGTAGTTAACAATAGTAAAGATCTATCTTAAAAGATACAGTAGCTTGATTTATCATTTAATAGTAATGTAATATAAGCCTTACTTGCATGTTCCCTAATTTTTACTTTCTGCTAGTATGAAATAGCCAAAAGTGACTGAAAGCCAGTAATTTTCACATCCTGAGCAAGTCGATTGCATTTCTAGATATTTTACTTTTTTGGTATGCTCTTATCAGCCTTAAATTGCCATTCTTCCCAGTCTGTGTAGGGATTCATGGGTAAAAGATAATTTTTTTTTCCTTTTGTTAGATATTATTTTAATACCGTAGCAGAACACCTTGACTAATGAAGAAAGCTTTTCTCCCAAGCTTTGAATATTTTGGAAGGCATTTTATCCATTTTGGCGGGGTGGGGGGTGTGTTTTAATATATAAATACAGAAACCTATCTTGCCTGGGCTGATGCCACATGTAAACATCAGTGGCTAACATGTTCTCAGAGTGCCAGACGACAAAGATGGCTGTACATATTTCTTCTTTTTCTTTTTTTTTGAGACAGAGTCTTGCGCTGTTGCCTAAGCTGGAGTGCAGTGGTACACTCTCAGTTTACTGGAACCTCTGCCTTTCGGGTTCAAGTGATTCTTTTGCCTCAGCCTTCTGAGTAGCCGGGATTACAGGCGTGTGCCACCATGACTGGCTAATTCTTAGTAGAGATGGCGTCACTGTTGGCCAGGCTGGTCTCAAACTCCTGAGCTTAGGTGATCTGCCCTCCTAGGCCTGCTAGGATTACAAGCGTGAGCCACCATGCCTGGCCTGTGCATTTCTTAGTCTTTTTTTGTTGTTTGCTTAAGTTTTCTGGCAAAAAAATTTTACAAGGGCCTAAGAATAACATTCAGGCATTTTTGCAAGACACTTGTGATTGTTGAATCTTCTTAAGAGAGAATGTTTTAAAATTGGGTTACCTTTTATACAATGGACAGGCTAAGATCAACTTTGGATTTTTTTCTTTTTTTTTTATTTAGAGATTTAGTTATCTTTCCAGTTATATTCAAATTCTTAGCCCTTAAGGATCTGCAACTAGCTTATTAGGAAGTTGTTCCAATATGTAGAAACAAAACCTTTTAACAAGTAGACACATTGGCTTAACAAAAACCAAGTTATACTATATTTGAGTTTATGAATGTTTGACCTAAGGGCACTTAGGTCAAATGTTAGTACCATTAGTACCATTCATTCAGTAATCTGAATTAGGCTCAACACCTCAGAAGGGGAGAGGAGACTGGAGAAATAGGAAGTTGAAGACCATTCGGAATGGAAGAGAAAGAGGGGATTTGGTGATAATTGATAATTTGGTAAGCATTTTGTGCAGTTTGCAATTGGGGGCACTGTGTCCTCATTGTCTATATCAGTGAATTTATCTATATAAAAATTATTTTAGAAAGGTTACCTAACCTAGTTTAAGCACTTATGTTTTAACCTAGAAGGTTTCTTAACAGTACTGCTTTTCTTCCCCTGGTATTGGGATGACTTATATACTTCAGAAATACCCATTTGATATTTTCTGAATGCTTGTTATGTACCCAGCACTCTGCAAAGATAATAAGGGTATGAAGAAAAAAAGACATGGTTTTGGTCTTCAACAGTTTCGTCTGGTACACTGAAGAAGCCTTATAAGATTTGATTTATCTTCTGAATTATCCAAATTTATATTGTGATCAATTGTTATTCTGTGTATGGTATACATTACAGTTCTTCTCTTCAAATGAATTGCTGCATCTGGACTATTGATGAATGAGGGTAATGAGGTAGAGTTTAATGAGCATTAGTCTTGGCATCAGTCCTGGTATCTAATCTTGTTTCTGCTACCTCTTCATTGTATGACCTTTGTAAATGAGTTAACTTTTCTAAGTCCGATTTCCTCACCTGTTATGTCCAGGTAATATCTACCCATGCTGTTGTTGGGAGATTAAAAGGAGATAAGCATATAATGCACCTGGCTCAGTTCCTGGTAGTTCCATAAATTGGTGGCTGTTCTTATTACTGTGCCAAGTTAGAGTGATTCCTTCCTTAAGCACTGTAAGTTAAAATGGAAAGCTTGTTTACATGTTCAGAGACTTAAATTTTCTAAAGCAGTGATTCTGTACCTTTGTGACATTTTTGGTGCAGTCTTTCTCACCTGGCGTCCATAAGACAATCCCTACAGGGAAAGAGTGCCTACTTTCTCAGTCTAAGAATGGCGTATATTTAGCACCACCATTCTAAATACATAAGAGAATAGTTAATTCATTACATAAAGTGGAGGCATCAGGGATTAATTCTTCTGCTGAAATCTCATGCTGCTAGGACAGTACTATATGTAATTATTGAGAAGTGCTTTGAAATTCCTAAATTCACAAAACAGAAGTTGTTGTTAAGCACCCTTTCCTTTTTTTTAAAATGGGGGTGGGGAATACTTAGAAGAAATATAGTATCATGTAGCAGTTCATTAATATTCTAAAATAGAACCATTACCCTAATTAAGTGATTCTCAAACTTTTTCATTCTGAAAGATGATTTTAGATGGGCATTATGCCCTGAAGACCATCTGTTCCATGCTCAGTCCCATATGGGCCTGAAAACTATCTCCTTAGAATGAATGGGATTAATCTGTTTGTTTTAAGTAAGATTATAAGTCATTGTCTGTTTTTTTAAGTTTTAGACATTCATTGAACTGGATTTTGAAATCTTGTATAAAATTTCAAGACTAGTTTTTTTGTAATAATGATTCTAAAAGTGAAAAAAAAAATAGTATTAGAGCACAGGAATTTGGGGGAATGCTTTTTGTTATATATATTTTAGAAATTGACACTGCATTTTAGTTTATTGAAGACCGATAAATTCTGAAGAAGAAAGACAATTTTATTGAAATCCAACTCTTTTCATCATGTAATACCTGCTGCTGACCTGGAGAACCAGTGTTCCTTGAAACACAGATTGGGAAATGTTAGTTTGCTTCATTTTATATATGAGAAATGTTGGTCATGTATAGTCAAGTGATGGCAGACCTCAACTGGAGCCCGTCTCTGCATTTATTGTCCTGCTGTAACAGTTCCGTTTCTGTTTACTACCTTATTTTCTATTAGTATTCGATTCATATTAGAAATAAAAGTATAATTGTTGCCATGTGAGAGTGTACAAAGTAGACATCTGGCAGACGTTAAAGAACACATTTTGAGAAGTATAGCACTGACATATTTGCAAGCTCTTTTAATTGGCCCTGTCTTTGTAAATGGTTTGTAGACCTTAGCGGGTGAATAGACTTTGTATGTGGTAGTATATTCCTGATAGAAATCTTGTACATAAGTTAGAACTAGTTAACTTCATAAATTTGGGGAAACTACCAGTTTGTTACATGCTTCAGTTGCCATCAGTATGGGATGTTTTACTAGCTTTATGTTCTCTGTTCCTTGTGTTGAAGCCTTAAACCTTGATGGTGTTAACCAAGTAAAGGAGCCGGTTAAACATCGTTGTCTGTTATTTATCCATTTCCTAGGTTATACTTATATAAAAAATGAAATATGAAAGTACAAAAAGGGATGTCAAAAAATGAGAAACATTGAAATCTTTTTGGGACTAAGATTTGCTAAAAGATTTGGGACTAAAAGATGGTTATTGGGAAACATTTCTGAAAATATACTGGTAAATTAGGGAATGAATTCATGGCCCTTTTGGGAATGCCTTTAAGATGGCCAGCATAAACTTCATATGGGGGTAACAGCTACGCTTGTAAAAGGAGAGAGGTATATATGCTCCTAGTAGTAAAGTTTTTGGTCGTTCTGTAAATGGTGTCTGCTCTTACTACTGTGCCAAATAAGAGTGATCGAAAGTGTTGGTCTTTTATTATTATTATTATTATTATTATTTAATTTTTAGATAGGGTCTTGCCCTGTTGCCCAGGCTAGAGTGCAGTGGCACAATCATAGCTCACTGCAGCCTTAAACACCTGGCCTCAAGTAACCCTCCCGACTCAGCCTCCCAAAGTATTGGGATTACAGGTCTGAGCCACTGTACCCAGCCTATGTCAAAATCTTTAAAGTACTAGCTGATGGGGGTAGGACACAATGCCTCACACCTGTAGTTCCACCACTTTGGGAGGCCGAGGCAGGTGAATTGCTTGAGCCTAGGACCAGCCTGCCCAACATGGTAAAACCTTGTCTGTATTAAAAACACAAAAATTAGCCAGGCATGGTGGCATGCTTCTGTAGTCCCAGCTACCTGGGAGGCTAAGGCACCAGAATTGCTTGAACCTGGGAGGCAGAGGTTGCAGTGAGCCAAGATTGTGCCACTGCACTCCAGCTTGGGCAACAGAGTGAGACT
>NW_016107409.1:6260676-6264323 GCF_001604975.1 Cebus imitator
AGGTATGAGCCACCATGCCTGGGTGCTTTATTTCTTAATGGAGCTTACCAAATAAAGAACTTGAGTTCTAGTAGTATTAGCACTTTCAAAGACATAAACTATGATCCGCTGTGGCTTTTACGAGGTTTTATTGATAGCTAATATAATGTTAGCTAATACTGATAGCTAATACTTTTAAAAATCAAAGCATATTTTTAAAATTGTTAATTTGGTGGTGGGATGATGTTCTCTTTTCTTTTCTTTCTTTGTTTTTTTTTCTTGGCGTGTATCCTGAATCTTTTCTTAATACCTTTTCATTTTCTTGTTGGCAGCATTTTACTTTCCAGTCGTGGATTAGTCACTATCAAAACTTTATTCCTAAAATGTTTGGAAAGTGCAAATAGCTATGGAAACTGTGAATAGTCAGTAAGGTAGTAGGATTCAAATTATTTTTTCCAGGATTTAAATTGAGAATAACATGTTGGACATTTAAAATTTTTCTGGTTTGTAGTCTCACTGCTGTATGGAAATCAACTATCTGATGAGTATTTGACAAATACAGCTAGCTTACTTGCTTGCCTTTCTTTCCTTTTTTTTTTTTTTTTTTTTTTTTTTTTTTCGAGACAGGGTCTGGCCCTGTTGTCCAGGCTGGAGTGCAGTGGCGTAATCTCAGCTCACTGCAACCTCCTCTCCTTGGGCTCAAGCCATCATCCTACTTCTGCCTCCCAAGAAGCTGGGACCACAGGCGTGCACAACCACGCCCTGCTAATTTTTTCTAGTTCAAAGGAACTAGAAATTCTAGGTAGAAAAATCCTTTGTCTTGGTTTTTGCAGATACTTAAAAGGTGAAAGGAATTTCTGATGACTGTTTTAACATGTTTAGATACAGGCTTTTCATTTTCAATAGAAACATCTTTTCCTTGCTGATATTAAGTTGTTAAATTTTGCTATACTTCATTTCGAAGTTTTGCTGTCTTGTCAACTTCCATAGGTCAGTAGAAATGGCAAAACAAGATAACTTGCTTACCTTAAGCTTAGTTGCTTAACTGTCAATTGGTGTATGCTTAAATGAATTTGAATTTGTTTCAGAATTCTACTTAAAACAGTATGTTTATTCTAGCTTTTATCATATACTAAGTATTTATTTTTTAATTTGAAATGGAGTCTCACTCTGTCACCTAGGCTGGAGTGCAATGGTGCAATCTTGAGTACTGCAACCTCCGCCTCCTGGGTTCAAGCAATTCTCCTGCCTCACCCTCCTGAGTAGTTGGGACTACAGGCTTTTGCCACCATGCCCAACTAATTCATATTGTACTTGGTTGTCATATCTCCTTAATCCCCTTCAATCTAGGTCTGCTCTCATTCTTTCTTTGTGTTTTATGACTTTTTTTTTTTTTTTTGAGATGGAGTCTTGCACTGAAAAATTCTAGGTAGTTTCATTGGCCCTCAATCTGTGATAGATGTTTTCTCATAATGAGGTGGAGATTATGCATTTTTGGAAAGGATACAACAGAAGTAATGGTATGTTCTTACCAGTAGATAAGGAGGTACACGATTATGATCCATCCCATTACTGGTGATGTCATCTTGATCATTTGGTTAAGGGGGTGCCTATTAGGTTTCTAAACTATCAAGTTACTATTTTTCACTTTGTAATTAACAAATGTCTTGGAGGGGATATTTTGAGACTATGTAAATAATCCTGTTTCTCATCATACTTCCATTAATTTTAGCATCCATTGATGATTCTTGCTCGATCAGAATCTTTTACATTTAATTCTTTAACATCTTGTTTTGTTTCATTGTTGACTGATACATCATCTTCCTTGCCACAAATGAATAAAGACCTGAAAGGAATTAATATAAAGGCAGCCTAATTCATAAAACCTAAGTGTTTTTGTTGCTGTGGTCTTTTTCTTTTTAATTTTTTTAGACAGGGTTTCACTCTGTCACCCAGGCTGGAGTACAGTGGCTCCATCTTGGCTCACTGCAACCTTTGCCTCCTGGGTTCAAGTGATTCTTGTGCTTCAGCCTCCTAAGTAGCTGGGATTACAGACACACACCATCAGACCCAGCTGGTTTTTGTTGTTTTTTTGTTTGTTTGTTTTTGAGAGGGAGTTTTGTTCTTGTTGTGGAGGCTGGAGTACAGTGCTGCCATCTTGGCTTACCACAACCACTGCCTCCTGGGTTCAAGCAGTTCTTCTGCCTCAGCCACCCGAGTAGCTGGGATCCATGCCTGGCTAATTTTGTATTTTTAGTAGAGCTGGGGTTTCTCCATGTTGGTCAGGCTGGTCTTGAACTCCTGACCTCATGTGATTCACCCACCTTGGCCTCCCAGAGTGCTGGGATTACAGGCATGAGCCACCATGCCTGGCCTGGTCTTTCATGTTTATTTCTGAGTGCATTGATATGAATGTAACACAACCCAAGATCCTAGAATGAAAAAATATAGTAGGAAGATTATCCTTTTTTTTCAATACCTTATAGGTACTTCAAAATATGCTGCTGGCCATTATAATAATAAAGTTAAATATCTCATGCTAGCAGGATGAAGAAGACACTAGAAAGGTAAACGTAATGGATAAGTTAATTATGAAAAAAGTATTTGTTAGAGTAATTTAGATATCTTAAAATTACTTTTACTAAGGTTTATTTTTTAATGACATATACTAGCCTTTTTCATTTAAAAGAGTCAGTGGCAAATTTAAGCTTTATTTATCTGAGATGAAATCTCACTTGTTGCCCAGGCTGGAGTGCAGTGGTGTGATCTCAGCTTATTGTAACCTCTGCCACCTGGGTTCAAGTGATTCTCCAGCCTCAGCCTCCCAAGTAGCTGGGACTACAGGTGTGTGCCACCACATCTAGCTAATTTTTGTATTTTTTATAAGAGATGGGGTTTCACCATGTTGGCCAGGCCAGTCTTGAACTTCTGACATCAGGTGATCCTCCTGCCGTGGCCTCCCAAAGTGCTAGGATTTCAGGCATGAGCCACTATGCCTGTCCACATTTAACCATTTTTGTATTTAGTTTTCTTGACCCTTAGGTTGCCTTATCCTTTTTTATAGTCAATATAATTTCTGCAGCTATGTTTCTGTGATTGCCTTTTACCTTTTATTCTGTAGTGGATCAACTGCTCTAAAATATATATATATATATATATAGTAGATCGTTTCTTTTTCATCTGTTTTACTTCATCTTCTACCTTAGTGGAGCACAAACACATTTGAATTATCTGTTGCTTGTCTTTTAGCAAATACTTGACATTTATATCTAGTGGAATAACTTGAATACCAGTAACATTTTTGGTTAGTATATTTTCCAAAAGGATGAAGAGAAGATATACTGATAGTGGAATTTGGTTAGATGTTGAGCTCTAGAAATGCTTTAATAGTTTTTCTGTTTTCATTACAGCTTTCTCCTCTTTTAGGAAATTACTGTCCATAATTAAGCACATATCCTTATAATGGTATTCAGCCCCTTAAGTTCAGACTTTATTCCCTTTTTTCTAAATTAAAATTTTCTTAATGTACAACTTTGCTCAGAGTCTTTCCTCTTTTTTTAAAAAAATGTATATTCATTTGATCATACAAGATTTATGGTTTAGAAATAATCTTTACCTTAGAGTCAATATAATACCTTGGTTAATTCTAAAGAACTTGGGATTTTTGG
>NW_016107409.1:6264833-6298251 GCF_001604975.1 Cebus imitator
CCGCCTCGGCCTCCCAAAGTGCTGGGATTACAGGCGTGAGCCACCGCGCCCGGCTGTTTTCTTACTACTTTTAAATATCCGAAAAAGAATATTAGAAATCTGTAACCGTTTTTAGGATTTGGCTAACATTTGTATCATCTCAGGATAATATCTTTGAAATTTCTGCTAACTATACTAAAAACTTAATCCTTAGAAGTTGATGACCCCAAAAAAATGGATCTATGAAAGTTACACTTTTTTTTTTTTTCCTTTGAGACCGCAGAGTCTTGCTCTGTTGCCCAGGCTGGAGTGCAGCTGCTCAATCTCAGCTCACTGCAAACTTTGCCTCCCAGGCTCAAGTGATTCTCCTGCTTCAGCCTCCTGAGTAGCTGGGAGTACAGGCGAGCGTCACCATGCCCAGCTAATTTTTTGTATTTTTAGTAGAGACAGGATTTCACCATGTTGACCAGGCTGGCCTTGAACTCCTGACCTAAGGTGTTTGGCCCACCTCAGCATCACAAAGTGTTGATCGTGGGCGTGAGCCACCGTGCCCAGCCTAAAGTTAACTTTTGACAAATTTTTTGTTTTCTTTAGGATTAGAAAGTTGAACTTTTTAGTGTCTACTTTAGATATCAGCCACTTGACAAAATTCTCCTTTGTTTCTTTATCAGTGGACTTCATTTATTTGTAAAGTGTTTACTGAGTTACCTATTCAGTGTGCCAAGCACACTTTTCTAGGGGTTGGAGATAAAAGACACTACTTCTGCTAAGGATGTTCTTTACTTTTCTGAATCTTATTGTCAGCTGGGACTGTTCTGGACACTTAGAGGAATTTGTGAAAAATTTGTTTTTTTAATAGAAGTGCCTTCGAACCAGTGTGAATGAGTGATAATAGGTAAAGAATAAAAAGATGCTTCCCCAGTGCATGTAGAATGTTCAGGTTAATGAATAATTGATAAATTTATAATCCATTAAGTTCAACTTTAGATCAGTCAGTTGTAGCATGTGTGAGTAGAAATCAGTCTTTGTAGAAATGTAGTACCTTCTATTTCATAGCTTAAATGGGTGTAGCCTTCCCTTATGCTTAGATATTAGAAATGCTTAAAGCTAATAAGCTGGCCGGGCGCGGTGGCTCACGCCTGTAATCCCAGCACTTTGGGAGGCCGAGGCGGGTGGATCATGAAGTCAAGAGATCGAGACCATCCTGGTCAACATGGTGAAACCCCGTCTCTACTGAAAATACAAAAAATCAGCTGGGCCTGGTGGCGCGTGCCTGTAATCCCAGCTACTCAGGAGGTTGAGGCAGGAGAATTGCCTGAACCCAGGAGGCGGAGGTTGCGGTGAGCCGAGATCCCCCAAAAGAAAAAAAAAAAAAAAAAAAAAAAAAAAACTCAATCAAAAAAAAAAAAAAAAAAAAACTAATAAGCTGTATATACTTATTTATAATTTAATATTGAGAACAAATACTGCAAATAGTGAATTTGATGTACTTCTCATAAAATTTTTGCAGTGGTATTTGTGTATAAAGTACTGTTTCTGTTTTGAATATACATGGATTTTTAGTAAGAATCTTTAAAAATTTTGTTATCTACAGAAAATGTTAAAATGATTTCATTGATGTACTGGTAGGTTAATAGACGTATTACAGCCATTTGCTGTAGCAGCACAGCATTGCTGATTTTGTTAGCTTTGGTTTGAAATCTTTTCTTTAGCTGTTGAAATGTAAGTCTAGCAGTGGAATAAATATTTCCCTCTCTTAAAATATCACATAGAAGAATGTTGTCCATTAAAATAAAATTAGGTAAGGGCTTCCTGTATCATTTGTAGGAGGTTCCATCAATAATATTCTCACAAAGGCTGCTCTTGTTAAAATAATGACCTCATTTTGAAAGCATCTTTACATTTTTTAATATAAATTATACATTATCAAATTCATTGTCTTCATAAATTATTAACTCTTAAAGCAGGAAAGATACTAGCTCTCCACAGTGATTTCAAAATAATTTCTACTTGGAGAAATCTGTGTATTCGTTTTGAGTATGGCTGTTGAATTAGAATGTTTTGGTACTTCAGGCAAAACAAAGAAGTTACATTCTGAAAGTGTTCTGACTTGGGAAAGGTTGGTAAAGATGCACTTTCTCCAGCCAACTCTCATATTTAACTTGCTATGTAACGTAACCTAAGGATATTTGGTTTTCTTAATCTAAGTTTGTTGTTCTTTTAATCTATATTATACTCTGGTGTGTGTTAAAGATTTGGATGCATTTAATGTAAAGTTCCTGCTGAAGGAGAAATTACCTTGATCAGTATTTAATCTGAGCAAGATCTGGTTTCTTGGGAGTTGTTTTTCATTTTCAAAGTGAAGTAGGCCTGTAAACTTAAAAATTACCAGGTGTATTTCCTATTTCAAAGTATACCTCTTCCTTTTTGCCTGTATTTTCACTCAGCTATATGTTATTACTGATTAGGATTCAAGAACTGAAGGAAAATTACTGGAAAGTTAACTATTGGAAACTACTGGAAAGGAAGCTATAGGAAATTTGGAAAACCATATCTTATTTATAATTTCTGAATAGGTTTTTAACTATTTTAAAGTAGTTTACTTAGATTTCATTAATTTAGAAATCTTAGATAATTTTCATGGTTGATATTGAGCTGTTACTATATATGAAAAAGAATAATTTGTCAAGGAAATTGATTAGAAAAGACTAGAGGATGATTGTTTAATAAATAATTTTTAAAGCACTTTTGTAGCACCTGTTTGTGCCATATAGGTACAGTGAAAATGTATGTAGATAGCGCCAATGTACTGATTTTAAGCCTTTTTCATCTGTTAAACAGCCACCCCTTAACAACTCCAGCTGTGGAATGCTTTGTTTAATCTACTTGGGTTTTTTAGACTCTTGAAACAACTTAATTAGATTGCATTTATTGAGATATTCGGTATTCAGATCCTTTTTCTAATTTGTGCTCCTTTTTATCATCCCTCATATACCTCCTTATTGTGATCATACTGTAAAATACTTTTTAAAGTCTACTGATCTAAAAATACAGTCTTTTAAACACTAAAAGGCTTTAGGACTTAAAATCTATTGGAAACTTGAATTGAAAAAATAGCTGCCACTTAGGTGCATAAAGTTATTTATTTGGTACCTCTTGTTAGATGGGAGTTTCACCTTCTTTCCAATTTCCTTTTTCTTTTCTTTCATTTAATATTTGGAAATTGCAGATTTGTTGGTTAAATTCGTAGGTTTTCTTTACTTAGACCAAACTGTCTTCATTTTTCATTTGTACAGAATTGGATATGTCCTTGTGCAGAAGGGTTAGCTCATTCTTTTCATCTTTAAGCTTTTAAAAATATTTAGTCTAAATGTTGGTAGGTAATGGAATAACCATTCCTTTTCAGCTTTTGGTACATTTCCAAACTGGCTGGCAAAGCCAGAAGGAAGTAAAGGCATTAAAAACACTAACTTTGGTTGGTTGCTACGTTCTTAGTGCTGAGACTATAACCTTTGTTGGTTGATTGATAGAGAACAAGACAACACAACCCTCGTTCCACCAACAGGTAAGGAACCCTTGTGATAACCAGTTGGTATGAGAGGGAGATTACTTGATAGCATTTTATAAAAACTTTATCCCAAAATATAACATGTCCCAGAAATAGGATAATGTGACTGACTGTATTCCATAGAACAAGGATACACAGCACCTTTATATTTAGAATAAGATCTGAAATTTAATAGGGTTGTATTACTCTGTACCACAAAGCATAATTGATCTGTTTTCCAAAGGCAACACTGTTAAAATTTATCCTGCAGCCCCTGTAACTTTAAATATGTATCTGCCTATCTTCTCTTTTCAGCTTTTCCTTGATCAGATGCTATGTGCTTTGAACTTCCTTCTCTTATTTACCTTACTCCTATAATAAAGCTAACTATTTTCTAGTATCTTTGTCATCATCTGTAATTTGGGTATATCTTACTGCTTTAAATAGCCATTAATAATTATTCCTGGTCCTTCTTGACCCAAAAGAAAATGATTATGCATTTTAAAAATGATTTTGAGTCTGTATTACCTATATCCACTATTCTGCCTTCCCAGTTTTAAAGCTGAGTGCTTGAAGAATAAATCTTTTCAGCAATAGTAGTCATAAACTTTGATTAAAATATAGGCTTAGCTTTGTATTACTATAATATGGGCCTGTAGTGTGATTATTTCTTTAAGTTAATGAAGACTTGAACACAGAGAAGAAATTCAGCTTCTTAGACTTTCCCAAAGTTTAGTAGTATTCCTGTTAATATGCTTGATTTTTTTTTTTTGATTTGCTCTTCCACTCAAAAGTTGAGCAGTTTATCACAGAATATGTTATGGCTTAAACCAGTACAGGTCCCTTCTTAATAGTTACTGAGGAATTAATCATTTTTGGTGACAGACTTCTAAAATTCAAATTAAGAAGGCACTAAAGAAAGTATGCCCAAAGGTAGCTCCTTTTTATCCTGAGGATAAGCCATTACAAACTCAAATGACCAGAGAATGTAATTTCTTAATAAGAATTTTTTCTTAAATCTATATTCAGCTCTCTATTTCAGTGCTTCTCTCCTACCAGAGGTGAAAGGAGTGATCCTAGAACCACAGATACAGCCAAGACCACGGAGAGCTTTTGACGTCAGGGGTCCACTTTCTCCACTGAACCCTTGGAGACAGAATATCCAGCTTCTGGAGAGAGTGGGAAAGGATAATAAACAAGTGGGTGCTTTCCATTATTTACTTGGGTTAATTTATAGATTGGAGTGTCCTTCCATTGCCCATTTAATTCTATGGTAAACTCCTTGGGTTCATATAAGAACCAGGTGGGACTGCAGTCTCTTTGTTTTTCTCAGAATGCCAACTAGTGCTTATTCAAAAATGAGACCCAAAATTTAATTTTCTCTCCAGATAATTAAAGCAGTGGATGATTTGGGGCACATGATTTGATGAATGCCTATGTAGTCCACAAGAATTTTAAAAAAGGAATATCTACCCATTTTGGCCTTTATGGTGTTAGTGGACTTCTAAGTGCTCTTTTATATTCCAGTAATTTAAAAGGTTCTGTATGTCATCTTTGGGCAAACTGGACATTTGAAATCTAATTTATACAGCCAGATGTCTAGTTATTATCTTACCCTGTTAGTGAGAACTTTTTGGTCTTTTTCCTACCTCAAATGTTAGGACTTCATATTAGATCTTTTAAAAGATGCATTGATAGTATTATTACGGTTTTACTGTCAAATCTAGGCTTCATTCTTGAATAAAAGATAAATATGAATGGATGTAAGTTTGAGGATACAACATCCCTGAAAGCTATGTTTAATATACTCAAAAGTAGTTTTCTAGCCCCTAGGAATAAATATTTGTGGTAAAAAGAGCCCTTTCCTAGATTTCCCCTATGGCATTAAGATGGTTTTCTTTTAGTTTCTTTGATGCCAAGGGTAGGATTTGATTCCAGGAAGTTCTTATCACCTACGATGGGTAGAATGTGAACTTGTTACCTTTGACAAGTTTTCATTTTTCCTTGGTGGATTCCTTCTGTGACTCCAGGTATCTTGATAATGGGAGACTGGTTTATTTGTTCTTTAATTGCCCAGATTTCTTTCAACTGGTAAAACATCATACTTCTTCAGCAAAAGGAATTCTTCTAGCAGAGCCTTCATGGATGATATCTGTCACACATGCCAGCACCTGCAGTTTGGAAGGCAATGGTGAATGGATCCATCAATATGTCTAGAAGACACAAGGATGAGCCAGCCACCTGATCTTGTCATTTATAAACTTTTAAGAATTACTCTGGTTTACTTTTGATCTGAAAATGGAAAGGCTCACATAATGAAATAATCTTTTCAGATTGGAATTTTGCATGGCCATGAAAATATTTCTTTCTATTCAGAAGACTGAAATAGAGGAAGCTTGAGAGACTCTTTTCTTTTAAAAGCAGCTCTCTGTATCTGTTTCATTTAAAAGATTTGCGGGATTGAAAATCACCTCAATGAAGTAGGCAGACATTTTTTTAAGTAGCAGAGGAATTCCAGAAAACTTAATGAGATGATTTTTTTGTTGCCTGACACTGAAAGTAACTAGTAAATAAAGGGTGAACTTCTTAATTATTCAAAAACCACTTTTAATATTAGGATATACCCTTTTAGCTCATCTTTCCGGGTCTTGAGCCTTATTGTAATTGTTGAATCAAAAAAGTTTCTAGTAGAAGAGACATCTTTTGGGATGGAAGTAGCTTGATCTGTCCTCTAAAGCAGTAATACATACCTGTTAAACTTGAGGTATTTTTCCACACTGAAAACATACTGAAGTTTGAATGATACTGTCACAAAACAGTAGTTTACAGAGCAGAGGCACTTAGAATAAGCCTGTATGTGTGAATGAGTAAGTGTTAAAAAATAGTTATTTATCCAGGCTATCAACTAGTTGGTTGAAATAGTTATCAGAATGTTTCTGTTTCTCCTTTTCTTTGGTATCTATTAACTGGTCAGTCAAAAGCTATTAAAGAAAATTTTTAAAGTCACCTAATGCTGCCAGTTTGTTAAATTTGGCACACATTTTAAGAATAGAAATTTTAGAGTTATTATGGAGGCAACTGAAATGTTTTAGGGAATCTCAAAAGCTTTAGAAGCCACATGTGCTGAAGTATAACCTGCACTTTAGTCTTTCTTGGCTATCTGTATTTTTTTTTCTCATTAATTATAAATAAGTTTTTGTAAGTATAGTACTTAAAAGTAAGTTTAAAAAATCAATTTGAATTAAAATTTCCCCAGAGAGCTTTGAATTCCCATAAATAATTACAGCTTTTTACTCCTGATTTGTTTTTAGTAAACGTTAATAAGACAGTTGGTTTATAAACACATATAAATTCAAAAAACAACTGTCTATCTAGGAAGAACTGAAGGAACTAAAAAATTTGCTTGGAAATTGTTAGTTGAATTCTTTGAACCACAGTACAAACCAGTTTGTGGCCTGTGAGATTATAAGCTTTTTGTTTCAGCTTTGAAGGTGAAAAGTGATTTAATCTCTTAATCTCGTGCTTTTGATTGAATTTTAGCTTTGTTCCTTAAAGTATGCAAAAAGAAATGTAAGTGCATTTCTAGTCACCTCATGCCACTACAAGCTATTTATTTAAAAGTGAAACTTTTTGTATATTGTGAACTGATTTGTTTATTTAAACTTTTATTTTGGTGAATTTACCTTTGAGTTCCTTTATATTTCGTGTCACAAAATGAAGTCCTATATTTTTCAGTGTTTATTTTATGAATATTAATATAAGCTATTTTTTTCTAGAATGACTAATTGTGTAATATCTGTATTATGTGATCATTTGAAAACTAATAAATATTTTCTCCATGAAAAAAATGCACTTACTGATAATGGCTTATTTCTGTTTCAGGAGTAGAAAGTGAAAACTGCAACAGTATTTTTAAGTGTATTTTTATTTTATGTGTCTTTAAGTATTTCTGAATATACTACCTTTCTGTATGTTGTTACAGTTTTTTTTTTTCTTTTTTTCCAGAAAAAAATTTTTTGAACTGTTAAAATAAAATAATTCTTCATGGGGGGTCACCAGTGAATGTATAGAGTAGGTGATCTGTTTTGTATTTTTTTTTTGTATTTTCCTGATTAGCGTCATCTTACCTTTGTTTCCAGAATTGGATTTTTTTAGGTGCAATTTTTGTACATCACTTTTGCAAACTATTAAAATTCTCTTGAGTTGATAACTGTAAATATCAAGAGTAATTTGGTCAAATCTTTTCATACTAGAGTGCTCAAAATATAACCACTTATAGAATAGCATCCGAAAACAGTTCCTTTACCCAGAAGAACATAATTTGAAAATAATGGCTGTTTAGAGAACTATGCAATTCATAAGAACTGTTGAAAAATGTTTTGTATTTTACTGTTTTAGTATCATAACTTGCATAAATAACAGTAGGAGAAATCTTGACCTCATAGTCTCTTGTTTTTAAGTCTTATCAAGACAGCATGGAAAAGGGTAATATTTAGCTTTAATGACTTGTTTTAATGATTCTTGTTTTTATAGCTATATAATTTTTTTTTTTTTTTTTTAAGATGGGGTTTCACCATGATGGCCAGGCTGGTCTTGAACTTCTGACCTCAGGTGATCCACCCACCTCAGCCTTCCAAAGTGCTAGGATTACAGGCGTGGCAACCGCGCCTGGCTTATAGCTACATAATTTTACTTGATTGAAGCCACAATAATTACCTTTTCTATGCAGGATATACTTCGAAGCAAGAGGATTTCCTTTCGAATTTGAGGAAAAGTTATTAAAGAAGTGGACCCCAGAATTAAAAATAACATTAAGATGGGGTCCTAGGCAAGAAATAAAAATTGAATTAGTTGACAGTTGATGGATTAAAATGTAATAATTTGGCTCCCCAAGGAAATTATACTCTGGAAAAAATCAAATTTCTAAAAGGCAGTTATGATTTAGAATAGCTACTGTATTGGGGGTAGGGAAAAGGAAGTTAACATTCTTGGCTTTATTAACCTGGTAAGTTTGGAAACAAAGATTCTGTGGACAAAATTTTGTTTTTAGAATTAAAGCTATTAAAAGGTTTACTGACATAGTATATTTTAATGAAAGGCTGTATTTTATTTGAATATAAAAAAAAATCTATAAGCTTTCCTATATGTGTAGAAAAGGTAGGGTGGGCATGGGAGTTAAAATACATCCTGCATTGGAAACCTGAAAAGTATTGCAAAGATAATGATGACGTGATGTTTTAAAAATTAAAACATAGACTCTTCTCTACATCATCAGTAACCTTCAAAATAAAAATATTACAGAATGTTGAATTTGGCTTACCATTGTGTTTTCAAGGTATAAGAACATAGGATTATGGTTTAGCCATCACTGACTAGATTAACTGTAGTATAAAAATCTGTTTGGATTGTTCCTTAGTAAGGAAACAAAGGTGGGTTTTTGTTTGGTTGGTTGGTTGGTTTTTTTCTTGGTAGCTTCTGTTTTAAAAAAAAGTAAACATGACAAGCAGTGTGCAAAGTACTGACTTCATAGCTTATCGTAAATTTGTACACAGATCTTTTTTTTCTTTTTCGTATTTTCTTGGCTATATTGAACTAGTTGGACAAATGTCAGTGCTTAGATGTCCTAAGCAACTTTTAATTTTTAACCAGATATTTTTTAAAGGGAAACTTTAAAAAGATTTCATAGTAATTTAGTCCTAAAATGTGAAAGATTTGTTTCAAAATTAAGCACTTAGGTACTCTGGAGTGTTTGTTCCACTAATATTTACATCTAAGGTAATTAGAGTACTGCAGTAAAAATGTTAGTGAACTTTGAAGTATTCATCGGAGTTTTCGGGAATTATGATCAAAGGGATCTCTGCTCAAGAGGTAAGGTATGGCATAGGTAGAAAAATATTCAAAATGTGTTTAATGTTTGAATGATGATGTAAACTATAATAGGTATCCTTGGATTTTCAGACAGATGTAGAATTAGGAAAATTTTCTTAAAACTCTCAGAGAAGAGAAATTGTTTATCCATAAATTTGTTTTTGTGTGGCTTTGGAGTGCATTCAGAAACATGTCCACAGACATTGTATATATAGCCTCCAATATTCCAATGCATCTTCTACCCCTGGTCTCTTAGTATTTATGATTCATACTTAATTTCTCAAGCCTAAACACTATAAAAATATTGTACTTTCAATGGTAAGTTGAGTACATATTTCATAAAATTATTGCCTGGAATATTTTTGGCAAAATTTTTGCAGTTTTTGGCGAAGCAAAAGGAAAGTCCAATCTCCTTTTGCCTGCTTTTATTAAGTAAGACCTAGAACTTAGAAAACAGTTGCTTGACTTAGTAATTTTTATTTTGGTTTGAGAAATTAAGGAATTCTATAAACATTAACACTCTAACTCAGGGGAGTCTTATTCTACAGATTAAGAAACAATATTGTTGCCTGGTATGTAAAGTAATTGGTAAGAGAAAGTGATATACTACGATTCTCTAGGGAATCTTAAGTAGGTTCAAGGAGTTAAGTGTTAATACAATAATCCTATCTAGAAACACAGGAAAATGCAATATTGAATATGGACAAGATAGGAAAGTAGGACTTTTCCCCTTTGAATTGCTAGTGTAATATACTCAATAGAAGGTAATATTGAAAAACAGAATAATCCTTCATCATGTTTTTGAGTTCTTTTTATAAGAACTGCTAGGAGACATTTTCAGCTTTTTTTTTTTTTTTTTTTTTTTTTTTTTGAAGAGACAAGGTCTCTCAGTGTCACCTAGGCTGGAGTGCAGTAGTGCCATTGTAGTTCACTGCAGACTGGAACTCTTAGCCTTAAGTGATCCTCTCACCTCAGCCTTCTCTGCTACAGGCATGCACTGCCACATCTGCCTAATTTTTTTTTTTCCTTGAGACGGGGTCTTACTCTGTCACCCAGGGTGGAGTGCAGTGGCTTGATCATGGCTCACTGCAGCCTCAACCTCCCCAGGTTCAGGTGATCCTCCTACCTCAGCCTCTCAAGCAGTTAGGACTATAGGTATGCACCCACGTTCTCAGCTAATTTTTGTTATGTTTTTACAGAGATCAAGCTTTACCGTGTTTTCTAGGCTGAGAAGTGATCCTCCCTCCTCAGTCTCCTAAAATGTTGAAATTACAGGCATGAGCTGCTGAGCCTGGTCTGGCTTTCCTTAAAATAATTTGTTATTTATTCTACCTTACCTTTTGATGTAGAAAAAGTGATAATGTTGATGTGAATCAACATGCCACCATTATCTTTGCTAAGTTTTTTTGTGATAGAACTTAGTATTTCATAGCTGATTCCAAGTACCTTCAGGATACTCTTAGTTAAGAAGTAGATTCAGAATTTGCTCCCATGCCTTTAAAAAAATTTTTTTTTTTAATTTGAGATGGAGTCTCATTCTCACCTAAGCTGGAGTGCAGTGGTACAATCTCGGCTCACTGCAACCTCTGCTTCCTGGATTCAAGTGATTCTCCTGTCACAGACTCCTGAGTTAGCTGGGATTACAGGTGTGGACCACCACACCTGGCTACTTTTTGTATTTTTAATAGAGATGGGGGTTTCACCATGTTGGCCAGGCTGGTCTTGAACTCCTGACCTCAAGTGATCCACCCACCTCAGCCATCCAAAGTACTGGGATTACAGGCGTGAACCACTGTTCTCGGCCTGCTCCCATGCCATTTTTGCTTGAAAAGTACTTTAGAAATTATCTAGCTTAGCACACTTAACTTACATACAAAATAATTGGTATCCAGAAATTCCACATACATTTCTAATACTACACTATTTTTAAACAAATTGTAGTACTCGGGCCTCTTCACTACTAGATGTACCACTTCTTGCTTCTGCTTGTTAATCCTAGTTTGGGGCAACAGCAAGTCTGATCCCTTTCAAATTTGACAGTCTTCAAAATAGCTATTAATTTCCTAACAATTCCAAGCCCAAGTTTTCTATATATTAAGTATCCCCATATTCTTACCCCTTATTCATGTACCATGCTTTTGAGATCCTTAAAAATTTTGTAGATCTCCGAACATACTTCAGCGTCTGTCAGTGTGTGACATCAAACCAGCACATTACAGATGTACTCTGCCTGGCCTATTATAACACATGACCTTAGGTTATGTTTGGCGTGGAATACTCATACCACTTTGTCCTTAAATATTTATCCAGTAAAGTACTTGATAATGTGCATGTTGAGATTCTCCTAGGCAAATAAATTATGGTGACATGAAAAAGTATTTTGTTTCTAAAAATTAGGTTAGTAGTCTGTATATGTATGTGTATTTTGCATAGCTTATGAAAGAAATTGACTCAATGTTATAGCCACAAACTTGGGAAATCATAGATACAAAAGTAAACCTCCTTTTAAGTTATTTTCGGTTTGCTTTCTTAATTCTGACTTAACTATAAATTCTATATTAAATTACTTGTGTAAATATAAAATGTTAGTTTTCAGGTTGTACTTACTAATATAAGGGTAATGAAGCTTGTTGGAGACAATTGTCATGTGACTGGCATTGAGAAGAAAATTAACTTGTGTTTAGTAACATAATTAAAGTTAGTGGAAAAGTGTGGGAAATATACCAAATGGCAGAAGATGGTGAAGAATTAGTCCTGGAAGTTTGAGAATATGGCCTACATTCTAATTCAGATGCAGTCTTGTGTTGCACATTGAAGTACAGTGCAAACATTCTGTTATAGCAACATTATTTTAGTGTAACGGTGCTTTTAATTACCATTTAAAATACTTATCTTTCCTCCCCCAAATCTTGAACTCCTGGAAGACATGAAGTGTTCCGTTTATTTAATGGCTGCTTGTACATCTAAGGGTATAGGTATCCCATTTGAGAAACACTGGTTGAGTTAGGATATATTTTGTCTTACCTGAGTTAGAAAGAATTTGGGGGAAAATAAGAAAAGAACAAACATTTACATACCTACTCAGTGTACCTTTGCTAGGTGCTTTACATGTATTTACCTAATTTAGTTGTGAGAAAGTGGTAATTTTTTTCATTTTACACATAAAAATGTTGAAGGTTAGAGGTTTCAAGAACTGGCCAAGGACACCAGTAAGCAATGAAGATGGCATTCAAAGGCAGATCTGTTGATCTATTACACCATTGATCATGGATTTGCATATTCTCAGGAGAATTTCATATAGAACCTACCTCAGTGTCTGAGTTAAAGGGCTATTAGTATTTTAAAAGACTTTTTAAAAAGAGCAGTTTTACATTTATGGAATAATTGACCAGTAAGTGTAGAGAGTTCCCATTTACCACCTCCTCCCTCCCACAGTTTCCCGTTACAGTCTTGTGTTAGTGTGTTACATTTGTTACAATTGGTGAACCAGTATTGATAAATTATTAAAGTCCATAGTTTACATAGGGGCTCATGCTTTGTGGTATGAAGTTCTATGGATTCTGTCAAGTATGTGTTATATATTCACCATTAGCATCATACAGAATAACTGACCTAGAAATGCCCTTTACTCCCTTATTTGTGTGACTGCTGGATCATATGGTAAGTCTGTGCTTAGCTTTGCAATACAGAGACTGCCAACTGTCTTCCAAAGTGGCTCTACCATTTTGCATTACCATCAGGAATGAATGTGATTTCTGTTGCTCCACATTCTCAATTGCATTTGATGTCATTTGATTGTAGACACTCTAATAGGTGTGTAGTGGTGTCTCATTGTTTTAATTTGCAATTCCCTAATGATATATGATGTTGAACATCTTCTCACACACTTAACTTTCCACTCAATTTGCTGAGTGTCTGCTTAAATCATTTGCCCATTTTAAAAATCAGTTTTTCTTTTTTCATCATTGAGTTTTAAGAGTTCTTGGTATATTTTGGATACCATCCCTTTATCAGGTGGTTGGTAAATGTTTTCTCCCAATCTGTGGCTTGTCTTTTCATTCTCTTAATATTATCTTTTGCAGAGTAAAAATTTTAATAAAGTCTGCCTTTACTGGGTCATGATTTTTGTGGTGTATCTAAAAATTCAAGGCCGCCTAGACTTTCCCATGTTTTACATTCTACAGAGTTTTTGTTTTTTTCTTTTTGTTTTTTTTTTGTTTGTGGTTTACATTTAGATCTATGACCTGTTTTGAGTTAGTGTTTGTAATAAAGGGGTGAGATTTGTGTTTACATTGATTTTTGGGGGGATGAGGGGACATGTGATGTCCAGTTGTTCCAGCACCATTCGTTAAAGAAAAGGTTGGTTGAGTATGTGTGGTTCTATATCTGGGCTCTCTATTCCATTTCACTGGTCTTGTCTTTTGTCAATATCATACTGTATTGAATACTGAAGCTTTTTAGTAAGTCTTGGAAGTCTGGAGAGTATGAATCCTCTGACTTGGTTCTTTGGTATTGTGTTGGCCGTTCTGGACCTTTTGCTTTTCCCTATACCCGTGAAGCCAGGATTTTGACTGGGATTGCACTGAATCTAAAGATAAGGTTGGGAAGAATTGACATCTTAGCATTATTGAGTATTCCTATCTATAAATATGAAATATCTCCATTTTTTTCAGATGTTTGATTTTTCACTAGCATGTTTTAGCTTTTTCTTATATAGACCTTATATGAGATCCTATTTTGTTAGTTTTATACCAAAGTGTTTACTTTCTTGGTGTTAAATGGTGTTGTGTTTTAAATTTCAAATTCCAGTTGTTCATTGCTGGTGTATGGGAAAGCAATTGACTTTTGTACATTAACCTTACATCCTTCAACCTTGCTGTAGTTGTTAGCTGCAGGATTTTTTCCCTTGATTCCTAGGGATTTTCAGCATACGCAAATGTCTCATCTGCAAACAAGTTTTATTTGTTCCTTTTCAATCTGCGTGACTTTCAATCTCTTTGCTTATTGCACTAGCTAGAACTTCCCAGTATAATGTTGGATTGGGGTCGTGAGAGGAGATAGCTTTGTCTTGTTTCCAGTATTAGGAGAAGCATCCTTTTTCACCAACAAGAAAGACATTTCTCAACAGTAAGTGAGATGTTCACTGTAGGTTTTTTGATACTCTGTCAGGTTGAGGGAGTTTCCCTCTCTTCCTAGTTTGCTCAGAGTTTTTGTGAATGGATGTTGGATTTTTGTCAGATGCTTTTTCTGTATTTATTGATATGATCATATGATTTTTCTTTAGCCTATTTATGTAGTGGATTACATAAACGGACTTTTGAATGTCAAACCAGCCTTGTATACATGGGAAAATCCCACTTGGTCATGGTGTAGAATTCTTTTTACACATTGTTGGATTTAATTTGTGAGTATTTTGTCAGGGATTTTTGCATCAATGTTAATGAGAGATTGGTCTGTAATTTTCCTTTCTACTACTGTCTTTGTCTAGTTTTGTTACAAAGGTAATGCTGACCTCAGAGAATGAGCTAGAAATTGTTTACTGTTTCTACTTTTTTTTTTCTTTTTTTTTTGAGATGGAGTTTCACTCTGTCACCAGGCTGGAGTGCAATGGCTCGATCTTGGCTCACTACAACCTCTGCCTTCTGGGTTCAAGCAGTTCTCCTGCCTCAGCCTCCCGAATAGCTGGGACTACAGGCGTGTGCCACCATGCCTGGCTAATTTTTGTGTTTTTAGTAGAGATGGCGTTTCACCATGTTGGCCAGGATGGTCTTGATCTCCTGCCTCGGCCTCCCAAAGTGCTGAGATTACAGGCATGAGCCACGGCACCCAGCCTTGTTTCTGCTTTCTCAAGAGATTATAGAGAATTGGTATCGTATCACGAGATACCTGGTAGAACTCTACATGGGAAGGCTATTAATGATTGATTCAATTTCTTTAATAGATATGGGCCTATTGAGTTCATCTGTTTCTTCCTGTGTGAGTTTCGGCAGTTTGCATTATACAAGGAATTTGCCCATTTCATCTAACTTAACAAATTTATGGAGACAGAACTGCTGAAAACACTTCTTACTCTTTTAATGCCCATTGTATCAGTAGTCATGGCCCCTCTTTGATTTGTGGTGTTATTTTTTGGTGTCTTTTATTGGCTAGCCTGGCCCTAAGTTTGTCAGTTTTATTGATCAAATAACTAGATTTTGGTTTTGTTGATTTTTCTGTATTACCATGTTTTCAGTTTTGTTGATTTCTAATTTTTTTCCTTCTGTTTGCTTTAGATTTATATTGCTCTTGTGTCTCAGTTTTCCTAGATTATTGGTTTTCAGTCTTCTTTTATATGCATTCAGTGTTAGAAATTTCCCTCTAGCACTGTTTCTGCTGCATTCCAAAAATTTTTATAAATTTTTAATTTTCATTTAGTTTGAAACAAAGCAATTTTTTGAGGCTGCTTCTTTGACTCATGTTATATTTAGAAGTGTGTTTTAAAATTTCTAAGTATTTTGTGAGTTTGCAACTATCCATAAATATTTGGTATGTGTTACTGATTTTTAGTTTAATACTATTGCGGTCTGAAAGCTGGTTTGTATTCTTTTACATTTGTTATTCTGTGTTTTTATTGTCCAGAATGTGGTCTGTTTTGGTGAACGTTTATGTGAGCTTGAGAAGAATTGTGTATTTTGTTTGTTGTTGGATGAAATAGTCTATAGATGTCAATTAGATCCTGTTGATTGATGGTGCTGTTTAGTTCAATTATGTCCTTACCGATTTTCTACGTACTGGATCTGTCAATTCCCGATTGAGGGATGTTTAAGTCTTTAAATGTGATAGTGGATTTGACTAGTCCTCCTTATATTTCTGTCAGTTTTTGCCTTGTATTTTGATGCTCTGTTGCTAGGCACATGCATATTAAGAATGGTTATGTCTTCTTGGAGAATTGGCCCCTTTATCATGATTGAATGCCCCCTCTTTATCTTTGATAATTTTCCTTGTTCTGAGGTCTGCTTTGAGATTAATGCAGCTATTCCCATTTTGTTTTGATTAGTGTAGCATAGCGTATCTGTCCCTATCCTTTTAACCTCTATTTTTATATTTAAAGTGGGTTTGTTGTAGGCAACATAAAGTGTACAAGTTGGTTCTTGTTTTATTAAATCCACTTTGAAAGTCTCTGTCTTTTAATTGGTATATTTAAACTGTTCACATTTAATGTGATTATTAATTAAAGTTGGATTGGAAAATTTGCAACTTTCCCTGACTTCATTACTCTTGTTCTTTTTTAAAAAAAATTATTTTGCCTTCCTATCTTTTTCTGCCTTCTCTGTTACTAATTGAACTAATTTTCTGTCTGCTCTTAGCATATCAATTATACCTTAAACAATTTTGTTTTAGTTGTTGCCCTAGAGTTGGCAGTGTACATTTATGACTAATCCACCTTCAATTAACACTAATAGTGTTTTATAGGTAGTGCTGGTACCTTATAACATAGTATTCCCAATTACTTTCTCCCATTTCTAATAACACTGCTGTTTTTTTATTTTGCTTTTTCATAAACTGTCATCCCATATATTGTTGCTGTCATTATTTTGAACAAACTTACGTTTTAGATCAGTTAAGAATTTTTTAAATAAATGTTGTAGCCGGGCGTGGTGGCTCAAGCCTGTAATCCCAGCACTTTGGGAGGCCGAGGCAGGTGGATCACAAGGTCAAGAGATCGAGACCATCCTGGTCAACATGGTGAAACCCCGTCTCTACTAAAAATACAAAAAATTAGCTGGGCATGGTGGTGCGTGCCTGTAATCCCAGCTACTCAGGAGGCTGAGGCAGGAGAATTGCCTGAACCCAGGAGGCGGAGGTTGCGGTGAGCCGAGATCGCGCCATTGCACTCCATCCTGGGTAACAAAAGCGAAACTCCGTCTCAAAAAATAAAAATAAAAAATAAAAAATAAAATAAATAAATAAATAAATAAATAAATGTATCTTTTTTTATTTTTATCTGAGAAAGTCTTTTTTCTCATACTTTTTAAGAATTTTGCTGCATGCAGAAGTGTAGGTTGTTTTTTCTTTAAACACTAAATATTTCACTTCAGTCTTCTTGCTTGCATGGTTTCTGAAGAAATGTATGATGTAATTCTTATCCTTGTTCCTCAATAAATAAGGTTCCTCTTACCTATTGAGATTGAGTCTGACATACCTAAGTGTAGATTTTTGGTATTTATCTTCATTTTCTCTGAACTTTTTGCATCTGTGATTTGGTGTCTGTCACAAATGTTGGAAAATTTTCAGCCGTTATTTCTTTATTACGATTTTAATGATTTTTAAACTTTGTGATGGTACAAAAGCAATATGCATTCAGTAGAAACCATACTTCTCTTTCTTTCCTGGGCAGCAGCAAGCCTCAGCTTCCAGTCAGCTGTGCCTTTTTGAATGACAGTATTTTCACTTACGACGGGCTTATGGGGACTTAAGTGGAGGAGCATCTGTATTCTGTTTTCTTCTCTCTTTTCTGTCTTGGATTCCTATTATGCATACATTTTTTTAAAAATGTCTTTTTAAACTGTCCTACAGTCTTAGGATATTCTGTTCCTTTTTTTTTTTCTTTGTTTTTCAGTTTTGGAAGTTTTTATTGACATACCTTTGAGCTCACTGATTCTTAGGCTATGTGCAGATGATCTGGTAATGTGCATTCTTTTTGTCTTTTGCCGTATTTTTTATTTATAGCATTTCCTTTAGATTCTCAGAATTTTCATCCCTCTGCTTGTTTTACCTATCAGTTCTTACATGTTGTCTCCTTTTTCCACTAGACCCTTAGCATGTTAGTAGCTATTTGCAATTGTTGGCCTAATAATTGCGAAAAATCTGCCATAGCTGAATCTGATTCTGATACTTGCTTTGGATCCTCAGACTGTGTTTTTTTCTTTTCTAACCATTTAGCATGTCTAATTGTGTTTTTTGTTTTTGTTTGTTTGTTTTTGAAACAGAGTCTCACTCTGTTATCCCGGCTGGAGTGCAGTGGTGCAATCTTAGCTAACTGCAACCTTTGCTTCCTGGTCTCAGGTGATTCTCAAGCCTCAGCCTCCTGAGGAGCTGGGACTGCAAGTGTGAGCCACCAACACCTGGCTAATTTTTGTGGACATGGGTTTTTGTCATGTTGTCCAGAGTGGTCTTAAACTCCTGAGATCAAGGTGGTTCGCCCACCTCAGCTTCTCAGAATGCTGGGATTATAGGTATGAGCCACCGTGCCTGGCCATGCTTTTGTTTTCTTTTTTGTTAAAAGCGAGATATGATGTATTAGGTAAAAGGAACTAAGATCAATAGGCCTTGAGGATGAAGTTTTATGTTGATCTGGCTAGGATTAATCTCTGTTTATTGTTTGCTCTTGATGTTAAAGGCTAAAATTTCCTATAGTGTCCTTGATTTTTTTCTACTCTGTGGTATTTGAATTTCCCTAGAGATTCTTCTTTATTTTTACTTTTTGAGAGACAGGGTCTCGCTATATTACCCAGGCTGGAGTGCCGTGGCATGATCGTGGCTTACAGCAGCCTCCAACTTCCCGGTTCAAGGGATCCTCCTGCCTCAGGCTCTTGGGAAGATCGGACTACAGGCATGTGCCTCCAGGCTTGGCTAATTTTAATTTTTGTGGAGATGGGGTCTCACTATGTTGTCAGGCTGGTCTTGAATTCCTGGGCTCAACTGAGCCTCCCACCTCAGTCTCCCAAAGTGCTGTGATTACAGACATGAGACTCCTTTTTAAATAAAGCCTGAGCCTTACCATTCCTCCAGTTGTGATTTCCAATTTTACTGAAGCTCTGTTGATTGTAGTAAGATGTGTGTTGTGGGGCGTGGAGAGTATTCTGTAGTCCTGTGATTAGGTTAGGTTCTTTTGTGGAACAGTGTTCCTGGGCTTTCACCTTCACAAATCCTTCTCACATTTTTTACCCATTTTATGTGGAACAAGAAAGCTAGGAAAAGAATCCTGGTTGGGTGTTTTCCTATTTGATCAGGCTTTGGTACACCCCCTGTTGGTTAGCCTCTGGTAAAATAATTTTCCTTAAGGCAAGTCCTTTTTTAAGGACAACAGAATGTTCTGGGAATATTTGAATATGTTTACTTTTTCCTTCCTCCTTCCAGAAGCACAGGAATTTTTTTTTTTTCTCTTTTCTTTACCTTGACAACCTGATGAGGCTTTTGGAGTTAAAAATCATAGAAGTAGCTGGGCATGGTGGCTCACGCCTATAATCCCAACACTTTGGGAGGCCTAGGCAGGTGAGTCACCTGAGGTCAGGGGTTCGAGACCAGCCTAGCCAACATGGTGAAACCTCGTCTCTACTTTAAAAATACAAAAACTGGCTGGACGTCATGGTGGGTGCCTATAATCTCGGGTACTCGGGAGGCTGAGGCAGAATTGCTTGAACGCAGGAGGCAGAGGTTGCAGTGAGCCAACATTGCGCCATTGCACTCCAGCCTGGGTGACAAGAGAGAAACTCCATCTCAAAAAATAATAATCATGAAAATGTGGGGAGCCCCTTGAGGCTGTTTTGCTAGGAGTTTTCATTTGTCAAATTAGTCCATATTCAGACTCTTCTTAATTAATATTATCCTTTAAGTTTTTCTACCAGTTGTTGGCTCCTGCAATAGTGGTTGCTTCTGGTAAGCTGTGATTTTCTGCATTTGCCTATTTCTCTAGTTTTGGAGGAGGCAGCAGATTGTCCTGTGATCTCAGTTCTCTGAAGGATCTAAGAGAGACTGTTGATTTCCAGTTCAGCTTTTTTTTTTTTTTTTTTTCCCTATTGTGTGGACAGGAGTGACAACTTCACAGTTGAACTGGAAACTGGAAGTAGTATTAATTTTTTAGTGTCTGAATTTGCCTTCAGTTTAGTTTGAGTCCTAACACTTAGAAGTATGCTGTTCTACTAGGAGCTTTTTATATAGTTCAATAAGTTAAATATAGTTAACTTATTTATAGTTAACTAATATAGTTATTTAACCAATATAGTTATTTAACTTGATTCATTTAATCTTTATTGAGTATCTACTAAGTTTCATGCATCTTTTATATTTTATGTACTGAAAATATTAAGATGCTTTTACCCCCATACTACTTTTTTCAAAGGCGTTTTCTCATCGTTCTCTAGAGCATGGATCCATCTCTTATATTTTTGTTAAAGATTTGTTGCCTTTAGTATTTTCTCTTTCCTTCATTAGCAAATCTTTATTAGCTCATTCTCATGAGTATCTAATTATGCTTTCATATATCATCTTAAGAAAAGGAAACCACTTTGAGCCTTTCCACACTCTCTTCTGCAGTCTCTGTTTACTTTCATTACTAACAGTTGTCTACTTAATACTGTTACCATTTCTCAAATTGTATTTACTTTTCAATCTATTCATTCTGGCTGTTGCTTCTGATACCACTATGCATGCTGTTATCAAGGTCCTCCCTGTTGCCAAATCCTTCTACTCCGTGTGCCCTGTACTGCTACCTCCCTGCCCCAGGCTCTGGCAGCCACAGATCTTACTCTAGTTTTGCCTTTCCTGGAATGTCACAGTGTTGGAGTTATGTGGCGTGTATCCTTTTTAGACTGGCTTCTTTCACTTAGCGATATAAAAGTTTTTTCCCTGTCTTTTTGTGACTTGGGAGCTCATTTCTTATTACTCTGTATATCTACCCATCACCCAAAGAAGGACAGTTTGGTTGCTTGCAGTTTTTGGCAGTTCTGAATAAAACTGCTGCAAACATTCCTATACAGGTTTTTGTGTGGACTTAAGTTTTCATCTCATTTGGGAAAATACCTAAGTGTGCAAATGTTGAGTCATGTGGTAAGCCTATGCTTAGCTCTGTAAGAGGCTGTGAGTTCTGCAAGAGACTGCAAACTGTCTCTCAACATGGTTGTACTGTTTTTGCATTCCCACCAGCAATGAATGTGAAATTCGTTTGCTTCACATTCTTAGCAACATTTGGTGTTTTCAATGATTGTAGCCTAATAGGGGTATGGTAGTATCCATTGTTTTAATTAACATTTCTGTAGTGATACAGGATGTTGAGCTCCTTTTCATGCTTTTTTTTTTTTCCCGTCTCTCTTTGGTGATATGTTTGCTCTGCCCATTTTCAAACTATTGTTTTTTATTATGTATTAAGAGTTCTTGGTATATTTTAGATACCAGTCCTTTATCAGATAATGTGTTTGTCAAATATTTTCTACTAGTCTGTGGCTTGTCTTTTCATTTTTTTTTTTTTAGCAGTGTTTTACAAAGAAGAAAAATTTTCAATTTTAATGAAACCTACCTTATCAGTTTTTTCTTTATGGGTCCTGATTTAGGTGCTGTGTTTACAAATTGATTGCCAAACAGGATTTTCTTCCATATTATCTACAAGTTTTACAGTTTTGAATTGTACGTGTAGGTCTGTGATACATTTTGAGTTAACTTTTGTACAAGATACAAGGTCAGTGTTGGATAGATTCTCTTTCCTTTTGCATATGGGTGTCCAGCACCATTTGTTGAGAAGACTGTTCCTTTTCCACTGAATTGTCTCTGCACTTTTGCCAAAGATCAGATTTACCTCTTACATCTCTGTCAAACTTGTCCACTTCTCACCATCTCCATTATCAGTCTCTTCAAATCACCATCTTCTGTTGCCTAACTATTGCAATAGTTCTTACTGGTCTTGCTTTATCTCTTGATCTCTGTTTTGTTCACAGACTATGATTTGTTGTGATTTTAAGGCATCAATAAAATACCTTTTCTGCTTAAATGTTGAATTGCTTTCCTTTATGCAAACAATAAAATTTAAATTAATTATCGTAGCCTGTGACAAATGATCTGGCCCTACCTTTTCCTCCAACTTTATCCTCTCTTGCTTTCCAGCCACCTTTGGCTATTTAGTTTCTGAATTCATTGTTTTCTCCTACCTTAGGATTTCCTAATGACTGGAATGCCTCTTTTAAGTCTCAGCTTAAATGCTTCCTCTTCAGGGATGCCTTCTCTAGTGATTAAATCTAAACATTCAGTTCTATTCCTTGACTTTTATTCTCTAACATTATATCGATTCTTTTTTACTGTTTTGCCCAATGTAAAAGCATATATTGTTTGTCTGTTATCTGACTTCCTGAGACCAGGGACCATGTCTGTCTTGTTTGCTATTGTTTTTTAGCAGCAGCTAAACAGCAGGCACAAAACAAATATTTTAATGAAGAAGTAATAGGAAGCCTTTGAGATGCCCAAATTTAGTGAGGAAAATCTGTACATAAGCTGTTAGAAAGTTGTAGTTTTGGAAAACAAGTAATGAAATGTTAAGAAAGAAAAATCTTTTGGGTTCTTCCTTAAGTGTGTGAACTTTATAGCTGTCAATTTATAAAGTCTTATTGCCTAGGTTTCTTAGCTAAAAGTAAGTTTGCATTTTTTATTATTTGATAATGTTAGGTTCTCAATTGTTCTAAGAAACCATCAATCTGTATTGACAATATAGGTGCTCTAGGGGCAGTCTTAAGCCCAGTAAGAGGACTTACAGCACACTGAGCTTTTGCTCTCTAGACTCAATGTTTGGATTTGAATATTCAGCACTGCCACTCACCTTAGGCAAGTCATTTAAACTGTGTGTGTCAGTTTCCTCATCTGTGAAGGGACTAATAAACATACATCCTGGGTGGTTCTGAGGAGTAAATTGGCTAATATATTTAAAGCATTTGCTATGTGCCAGGTGCTGCAATAAACATGAAAGTAGTCTTACTATGGCTTTCTTATTTAACCAAAATTTGATTGCATTCTAGTACACTTACATTGAGTAATATGCAACTTTCTCAATGGATACCTCATTTCAACCCTACAGAGAAATGAGAAACCGATGGAACATCCCTCATTCTGAAACCAAACATAAATCTGACATGTTCAACACCCATTCCTTCAGCTTCACGTATGCTCTGTATCTCATCACCTCTGTTCTATAGCTCATCAACCCTGCTATCAGATCCTAAGATTTTTAAAAAATTACTTCTTTTCCATATTTAACTTTTTCCTTCAACCAGATCCTTCTCATATGCATAGAAGCATGTTAGTTTCTCTAAAACTTGCATTGATTTATATCTAACTCTAGCTACTTCCCCACCCTTCCTCTGTGTACCCAAACTTAACAAACTCTATAATCTCTCCATTCCTCCCCTACTCAGCCCACTTGAATCTTGCTTCCACCTGTTAACCTCACTGAAATAATACTATAGAGGTTATTAGTAACTTTATCACTAAATCAAGTGGACAGTTTTATATCTAGTCATATGTGTACCCTCAGCAGCATTTGAAACAACAGTCTACATTCTCTTTTCACCCTTTGGGTGCTATTAATCTTTACTACTCTGATTTCTCCTTCTGTCTTGCTTGTTTTTAGTCTGATTCAGACTCATTCTCACTCTACCTGGACTTTATATATGCGAGTTTTCTAGGCAGGGTCCTTGGTCATTATGTGTCAATTCTTTGGGCATTTCTGCCAATACCACAGAATGAATACCTTCACACAGATGACTCACGTTTATAACACTGATCAACTTCATAGATCTACCTACTTGACATCTCTTTTTGAGTGTCCCAAAAACACTTCAAACATCCTTTATGAATTTATGATTGTCATCCTGAAATCTGGGTTTCTTTTGGGATTCCTCATCTTAGTGACTGTCACCCTCATGTGTTCAGTTATTCATGCTGGAAACCTGGGTGCCATATTTCGATATCTTTGTAGCCCTTAAACCGTAATCCATCATCTTGTCCTGTTGATTTTTTTAGGGGATAGAGGCTGAAATATCTCAGCCATAGATCCTCTTGTCATTACCTTGGCTCAGTCCATGATTTCCCAACACAAGAGTTCTAACTGGTCTCCTTGTATATACCCTTGTGCTAATCAAATTCATTCTCCACAGTTTGGCTGGAGTGATGTTATTCCTTTAATTAAAACATTCTATTGGCTTCCTATTAATTTTGGGATCCATGGGTAGGTAGAGACAAAAATTCTTACTATAATTTGTGAAAACCTGGAAGTCCCTATTTACCTTGCCAATCTCACCTTGGACCACTTTTGGCTGTCTCTTGCTCATTTACTTACTTCAGGGACATCTGAGATATTCTTGAATAGGTGAGACACCATTCTGTTTGCTGTCATTGTGCCATGTATCATTTTGTATACTCCTGGTTTTACATTTTTGCGTGCCATTTCTCCCTCTAGCTAAAATCCTGTGAGAGATCAAGATCTTGTTTACTTTTGCTTACCCTTTGCCATTACTTATTAGCGCAGTTAATTGGGTTATACCCTTCATTCTTTGAATTTTAAGATGTCACCCTTATTTTTCTTTTACTATGAAAAAAAGAAATCTAATGTGAGAAATGTAAAATGTGTTGTTTTGAATCAATAAAAGATAAGATCACAATGATATTGTTGAAATAATATTCTGTAAAAGCCGAACTAACTTGATCTATTAACATCCTCTCCCAGCCCCTTGCTTTTCTATAATGGTAAAATAAATGCTGTTGAAGAAAAAAAATTCAGACTGATTCTAGATTCTAACACCTTAAAACTGGCACTTAATAGTTCCACTATTTCAGGCTTTTCAAAACTGAAAAATTAGATTTCTTTATAACATTAAAAATAAAATTTCAAGATAGTTTTAATTATTTTGGATATAAGTATAGAAGGTTGGACCACTTTCAGAACTCTCAAGTGATTTTGACTTGTGATCATCTCTGGGAAGGAATATTTAGTGATAGCTTGAGTTTTAAGAAACCTCAACTTGAACACTATGGGAGTGGATGGGAGACCATTTGACTAAGAGATGGACAAAGTAAGTGTACCATTGTCAGTTGCATATTAAATACCTTCAAAGCTCAATGTCTTTTAAGATAAAAAACCAGAAATTTGGATAATATTTTCATTCTGCATCAAGTTGATTGTTTCACACCTGTGTTGGAAGTTACTGATTTAGGGTATGGTTTAAAATTTTTTTCTCTCATAGTCCTTTAAAATTAAAATAATTTGCATGTTAATTAAAATAAATTCCAGCCTTAATAGGTTTTTACCTTAATTCCCCCTTTTTTTCATTTTTAACATCTTTGAACTTTTTCTCAATAAAATGTACAATCTTAGATAAATATTAAAGCAAAATTTGATGAAAGTAATAATATTACATTCATGATACTTTTCTAGCTAGATGCTATCACTAGAACTGAATAAAATAACCTGTTTTTAACTTTTCCCTTTTTTGAGTGATGACGCAGTTTGTCTAATTAGAAATACCTTTTGTGAATGTTGTTTACCTCTTCCTTGCAACAGCATAGCACTTCTGAGATTTTTAACTTCTATTTTCGTCAAAACTGTTTTTAATGTGCTGACATAAATCTTTGAGATTTAATTCCTATACATTTAAAGATAACGGCCTGGGGTGGTAGCCCACTCCCGTGATCTCAACACTTTGGGAGGCCGATTGTGGAGGATCGCTTGAGTCCAGGAGTTTGAGACCAGCCTGGACAACATAGAGACCTGTCTCCACAAAAGAGAAAAAGTCAGCTGGGCATGGTGCATGCCTATAGCTGTAGCTACTCTAGAGACTAAGGTGAGAGGATTGCTCGAGCCTGGGATGTCCGTGTCTGCAGTGAGCTGTGATCCTGCCAATGCACTCAGGCTGGGCTCAGTGAAACCCTGTCAAAAAAAAAAAAAAAAAATACCACATTAAGCTGGAAAATACTTAAACTATTTTTTAAATTTTTTGATAGAAACAGGGTTTTACCGTGTTGGCCAGGCTGGTCTGGAACTCCTGACCTCAAGTTATCCACCTGCCTCAGTCTCCCAAAGTTCTAGGATTATAGGCACAAGCCACTGGAAAATAATTTAAAATGCTCAGGTTTTGATTGAACAATGGGTAGTAAGTAATCTTGCACATTTTCAGTTTGAAAATTTAGCAGTTATATTCTGTTGTTATTGATATGTCTTGCCAATTGTAGGGGATAATTTCTTGTGAGAAATTTTCTAATTTATGCTTACCGTTTATTTTTTCTAATCTTTACTGAACTTTTGTGAGGAGGGAGTATGTGCGCGTATGTGTGTGTGTGTGTGTGTGTGTTAGATGTAATGGTCATAGACAAGAGCACATTGTGTACAGAAATTAATATTAGTTTGTAAAATAGGTTGTAGTACGGGATGAATAGAGAGGTTTGAAAAATAGGTCTGTTTCAGTTACTTCCTTTGATTAAAATGCATATGTACACATACAGTGTATACCAAATTATTTTTTTCTTTCTCTCAGTTTGAGTGGATATAGATCAAATTTTTATGTGCAAGTATACATGTGTATACACACACACACACACACACACACGTATGTATCTCTTTGTACACCTTTCACTGATCTCAGACCAGAAGGGGAACATCATGGATCAGACAGCTGTAATTCCAGGTTGCTTTTTTAGAATTGTTGCCATGGTGTAGAGCTGAGATCAGCAGGTGACAGGAATAAGATGGTGACTAACTGGGCAGGACTTAGGAAGAGACTGCTATCCCTTTCTTTCTCCATCGTAGAGGTAATTGATCTGCTTTTGCTGAAATGTTTTTGCTTTGATAAGCTTCTGTTGTTAGTAATGTTGCTGTTTCCAGAAATAGGAAAAATGAATTATAGAGGGGAAATTTAACTTAAAAAATTCCTGCCTTTGAGGGGAGAAAACTGTAAGTGCCTCAGCCTCCTTTTTTCTACTTAATGAATTTTCGATGCGGTGCTTTAAAAAATGTCTCTCTTAACATTTTGCTATTTTAACAAAGGTAAATCAAGTGGATATTCACTTGTGATTACTAGTTTGCTCCCCCCCTGCCATAAAAAGAATATTTCTTTACTGGTATAATGCAATCCGTGGTGTGCTTTGAAAATGGCCTGGGTGTCTGAAGCATTGGGGTGTCCTGGGTTTCTTTTCTGTCTGATGGCTACCACGTGGCTAGTTTCCATAAGCCTTTGTACTCAGGTCTCCATTAGGAGCCTAACTTCAAGTCTTCAGGAACTTTTATTAAGAAATTAAAAATAATTGATTTGCAGAAAAAAAGAAATTAAAAAAAGACTATTAAGATAATTTGTTTTAAAAAAGAATGGTTATCAGAATTAGAGGGAGGTAACCTGTGGTGGAAGGGAGCTGAAAAGGGGAGGTGCTTTCTCACCATTCAATGTCAATTTCTAGTGCCCCCAAAGATTCTCAAGTAAACTAATGATGTTCAACAAGAGAACTTTCTTTTAGTAGCCTAGATGCTAAAGTTCTGCAGATCAAGTAATGTATTATTCCAGGGATATTGCATATCACTAATAGCTAAAACACTTGAAACCACTTTTTGGGAATTTGATATGTTTTTATTAAAATCAGCCCCAGTTTCTATTTCAGCTGTTCATTTCGAAAAGTATTAGAAAACAAGAAAAGTTTACCTGCTCTTAGAAATAGTATACTAGAAGTGTGGATTTCGTTCATATTAATATCCTTATTTGAAATGAGGTGGTTTGTTTCTTTTGAAAAATTTTAATAGGTCTAAAATGGTACATATTGTAAAGTTTTGCTCTTACCTGTTTTAAATTCACTGAATACTTCTTACCTTCCTAGCCCTAGGCAGCCACTCTCAAGTGTTTTATATGTTCTTTCAGATATATACATATTCATGCAATTAAGAATTTTTTCATTTAGGCCAGGTGTGGTGGCTCACACCTATAATCCCAGCACTTTGGGAGGCTGAGGTGGGTGGATCACTTGAGGCCAGGAGTTCGAGACCAGCCTGGCCAACATGGCAAAACCCCATCTCTACTAAAAATACAAAAATTAGCCAGGTGTGGTGGCACATGTCTGTAATTCCAGCTACTCGGGAGTCTGAGGCAGGAGAAACACTTGAGCCTGGAAGGCGGAGGCTGCAGTGAGCTGAGACTGCGCCACGGCACTCTAGCCTCTGTGACAGAAAGAACTCTGTCTCAAAAAAAAATAATTTTTTCACTTAAAATTTTACACAAAAGCTTGCACACTATACACACTGTTTTACCCTTTGCTTGTTTTCACTTAATATTTCTTGGCCATCTTTCCATATAGTAAATAGAAGATTACCTTATTCTTTAAAAAAAAAAAAAGTTGTAGAGGATTACATCTCATGGATATACCACATTTTACTTAACCAGTCTTTAATCAATGCTTATTTTAGATAGTTTCTTATTTTTGCTACTAAAAGTGATACTATAATGAGTAACCTTGTACAGATGTCATTCCTGTCTATCTGCAGATATATATTCATAAGTTAAATTCCCAGAAGTAGAATTGCTGGGACAAAGGATATGATTTTATAATTTTGATGACTGTTGTCAAATTGCCCTCTATGGGAGTTGTACCAGATTACCTTCCCAGTAGCAATGGATGATAATGCCTCTTTTCCTACTTCCTTGTCATTAGAGTATGCTATTAAATGTCTGGATTTTCGCTCATCTATTAGGTGAATACTGTATCTCAGAGTAATTTTAATTTGCATGTTTTTAATGAGTGACTTTAAAATTCTTTTTTTTTCTTTGAGTCGGGGTCTTGCTCTGTCTCCCAGGCTGGAGTGCAGTGGTATGATCTTGGTTTACTTGCAACCTCTGCCTCCTGGGTTCAAGTGATTTTCCTGCCTCAGCCCCCCGAGTAGCTGGAATTACAGGTGCATACCGCCACATCCAGCTAATTTTCAATTTTTTTTGTAGAGATGGGGTTTTGCCATGTTTGCCAGGCTGGTCTCGAACTCTTGACCTCAAGTGATCTGCCCCCCCCTCAGCCTCCCAAAGTGTTGGGATTGCAGGTGTGAGTCATGGTGCCTAGCTTAAACTTCTTTTTACAAATACTAATGTTTCCATATACTGCCAATTTGTATCATTGCGTGTGTGTGTGTGTGTGTGTGTGTGTTTGTGTGTGTTTTGGATTAGTCCTTTGTCTCCTTTGTCAGTGATATGAGTAGTAAATGTTTTTCCCAGTTTGACATTTATGTTTTGATTTTGTTCATTGTGGGTTTTTTTCTTTTCTTTTTTTTTGTGGTGGGGGGTGCTATGCATAGGTGTTTTGTTTTGTTTTTTTTTAATGTAGTCAGATTCATCAAAGTTTCCTTTTATGACTAGAATTTTGAGTAGGGAAGACATTGTTTACTTCAAGGCTATAAAGGAATTATTTTACATTTACTTTATTGATTTATTTTTTTTCTACATAAATCTTCCACTCCTTTGAAATTGATTTTGGTGCACTGAGTGGATTCAATTGTATTTTTTTGCAGATGGCTTCTAGTTGTTCTAATAACACTTAATGAATAATTTATATTTTCTCCAGATTATCAGATCATATTCAGAATGAGTTTTAATTAGAATGTCCTTCAAATTTGCATATAAGGGTAATAGAATAAATGAGTAATAAGAAAAGGTAACATTTTCTATTCTCAGTTTCCTTGTTAGTTGAGTTGCCAAAACTTCAGTTGTCTACACCTACAAGCTGAAAGGAACTTTTTGCAACTTTTCTACTACATTGTTAGAATTTGGTGTGGGTTGTTCTCAAGGTTTGTCTATCAAAACTATTTTTAATTGGTGTCTTAGGTTATTTGTACTTACTGAAGTAACTTGTTATCTGAATTTTCTTTTCCCAAAGGCCTTAATTAGCTGAGAGAGGAGAAGGGAGGAGAGATTCTCTACTAGGGTTCAGCATTGCCCTGGTTGATACTGCTCATGGTGACTGTAGTTGGATATGTCTCTTGTTAGTTGGTAGGTTTTCCGGTGGTTTACACAAACTGAATCGGAGTGAAAAAACATAGCCAGGGTTTATAAGTGGATCTCTGTCTTAGTCAGTTCACTTTATTTCTGGTGTGTTTTTACTGCTAAATATTTCACTCTATTTCGTTAGGCCATTTTCTTCCCAATCTAGTTATATCCATGTTTTCAAGTATGAAGTCCTATTTCTGTTATCAAAAAAAGTCAGAGATTGGTGTGTTGTGTATTGTAACTTTCAAAAATACATGACAAAAATGTATCATTTCTAGCAGTGAGATTTAAACTGATATAGTATTGGTCACCAAAAACATTTATATATGTTTGAAAAGTATGTTCATGCTTAGATACAAAGCATTAGGCAATTATTAGTCACATGTTAGATTCTATATAAGTGATTTTAACCAACTCCTAGATGCATTAAAGCAAAATGTTATTGGAGAGACAATCCTGTCTGTCATGCAGGAGCTGACTTAATAGAATACACAACCATTACAAGGACTTTTTTTTTTTTGAGATGGAATCTCACTCTCTCACCAAGGCTGGAGTGCAGTGGTGCGATCTTAGCTCACTGCAAACTCTGCCTCCCAGGTTCAAGTGATTCTCCTACCTCAGTCTCCTGAGTAGCTAGGATCTACCTGTAGGCGGATGCTACCTGTAAAGGCACCCACCACCACACCTGGCTAATTTTTGTATTTTTAGTAGAGATGGGGTTTCACCAGGTTGGCCAGACTGGCCTCGAACTCCCAACCACAGGTGATCCACCCACCTCAGCTTCCCAAAGTGCTGGGATTACAGGCGTGAGCCACTGTGCCTAGCCAAGGACATTTTTAAGTGTTAGGGGAAGTAGAGGAGTACTATGTGATCAGTTGTAGTTAAATCTAACCCGACCTGGAGAACGGGCAAGACCTGGCTGAGGAAGTGACATTTAAGCTGATTTCTGAAGAGAACTGGTCAAAGTTAGGACTGGAAGTGAGAAAGTCAACTAGGAAGCAATTTCAGGATTTAGGAAAGAGCTATCCTGATTCTGAATTGGAACACAGACTTTAGAGATAAAAATGAAGAGGCCAGGTGCGGTGGCTCAGGCTTGTAATCCCAGCACTTTGGGATGCTGATGCTCGAGGATCATGAGGTTAAGAGATTGAGGCCATCCTGGCCAACATGGTGAAACCCCCATCTCTACTAAAAATAGAAAAATTTGCTGGGTGTGGTGGTACAGGCCTGTAGTCCCAGCTGCTGGGGAGGCTGAGGCAGGAGAATTGCTTAAATCCGGGAGGCGGAGGTTGCAGTGAGCCGAGATCGTGCCACTGCACTCCAGCCTAGCGACAGTAAGACTTTGTCTCAAAAAAAGAAAAAAAGAAAAAAAAGATTGCTTTTACAAAGGAATTCCAAAGTCTCGTTATGGATATAGGTGTAGGGAAAAGGACAAATTAAAGGTAATCTGATTTTCTAGGTGAAAGTGGTTCTGATTCACAGTAATAGGTAATATAGGAGAAACAGGTTTACAGAAGGGACACTAAATAAATTTAAAGCATGTTGAGTTTGAAATAAATATCCAAGTAGAGATGACGAGTGGGCATTCAAATTTGAGCTTGAAGATTGGGATACAATTCTGAAATGAAGATGTCAATGGTGGGAGCCGTCATCTTAAGTGATAATTCAAGCTGTGAGAGTAGATGGGATTGCCCTGGAAGTGTGTGTAGAATGAGAAGAGTAGAAGGCTGAAGGTACAACTTTTGGGAGCATCAGCATTTGAGGGACATGCAAGAAGCTAATTCTGCCTTCTCTTGGGTAGTTCCTGTTTATTTAAATTGCTCTCCAAGCTCTTCACCTAACCAAATCTGATCAGGCCCTCTTTCACTGTCTGAATTAAAACTTATCTTAATGAATCAATTTCTACTTTCTCTAAAGATTTTTTTAGAAAGCATTCATTGTTGGCAGCATTTAAAAAAAAAAATCATAAATACTACTTTAGAGATTCCGGATTTTTTGCTTGGTTGTCTGATTCCTGATTGTTTAACAACAACAAAAATATGTGTGTGTATGTGTATGTATTTCTTTTTATTCAGAAAGCTGACATTTAGATGGATTGGTATTTTCAGATGGTCATATTGAACAATTATTATATGTCAATTAGTTATATGCTAGATGTTACAGATAAATAAAACTTAGCTCCTGATCTTTGAGTACCAACAACTTAATTGGGACGATAGATAGCTGGGTGGTGGTTTTATGACGTTCATAGCTTTCTCTTCCCAAATGTAAGTTATAATTATTGTTAAATTAACCTTTTTCTTCTCCCACTATTACTGTGACATGAGCTCAGCTTCAGAAAAGCAGAAAAATTACAGGCAAAGGTTTTTATATTGTTGGAAGATTTTGTTTTGTTTTTGTGAAACAGGTTCTTGCTCTGTTGCCCAGTCTGAAGTGTAGTAGTGTGATCATGGCTCACTGCAGCTGCAACCTCCCGGGCTCAAGCAGTCCTCCAGCCTGTCCACATTACAGGTGTGTGCCACCACACCTGGCTAATCTTTTGTATTTTTTTATAGAGATGGCATTTTGCCATTTTTTCCAGGCTGATCTCCAAACTCCTAGTCTCAAGCGATCCTCCCACCTCTGCCTACCAAAGCACTGGGATTACAGGTGTAAACCACCACATTGGCCTGAAAATGTTTGAAATAATACTTGGTATATACAATTTTTCATGATTTTTTCACAAATTACCACAATTTCTTCAGAAACATTTTCAGTTTCCTATAACAACATATGGCTGGGCTGAGCACGGTGGCTCATGTCTGTAATTCCAGCACTTGGGAGGCCGAGGAGGGCAGATCATTTGAGGTCAGGAGTTTGAGACTGGCCAACATGGGGAAACCCTGTCTTTACCAAAAAAATACAAAAGTTAGCTGGGCGTGGTGGCACAGTCCTGTAGTCCCAGCTACTTGGGAGGCTAAAGCAGGCGAATCCCTTGAACCTGGGAGGCGGAGGTTGCAATGAGCCGAGATTATGCTACTTCACTCCAGCCTGGGCAAGAGAGAGACCTTATCTCAAAAACAAACAAAACATAGGCTGTACCAGCGCTTTATTCTTACTGCCTGATGTTCATTTCATTTTCTACTATATTTGAACATATATGAACATTTATGTATGTGCAATAATCTTTTTAGATGCTTAGGATTATTTTCTTTCTTTTTTTTTTTTGAGACGGAGTTTCACTCATGTTACCCAGGCTGGAGTGCAATGGCGCGATCTCGGCTCACCGCAACCTCCGCCTCCT
>NW_016107409.1:6298856-6334493 GCF_001604975.1 Cebus imitator
CAATGGTGCAATCTTGGCTCACTGAAACCTCCACTTCCTGGGTTCAAGTGATTCTCCTGTCTCAGCCTCCTGAGTAGCTGGGATTACAGGCATCTGCCACCACGCCCGGCTAATTTTGTATGTTTTTACTAGAGAGGGGGTTTCTCCATGTTGGCTAGGCTGGTCTTGAACTCCCAACCTCAGATGATCCACCTGCCTTGGCCTCCCAAAGTGGTGGGATTACAGACATGAGCCACCACGCCTGGCCGAGTATAAACTTTTTTTTTTTTTTTTAAAGACAGGGTTTCACCATATTGGTCAGGCTGGCCTTGAACTCCCAACCTCAGGTGATCCGCCTGCCTTGGCCTACAAAGTGCTTGGATTACAGGCATGAGCCACCACGCCCGGCCTGAGTATAAACATTTTTAAGACTCCTATATATGGTGACAGATTCCTTTTCCAAAGGGCCTTAACTAGAGCTTCACTAGCCGAGTACATGAGAACTCATTTTCCTTTCCCAGGTTATTTTTTTTTAACTTTTTTTTTTGGGCTTACTGTCTAGTTTGACGGGTGAAAATAGTATCTTGTTTTAATAATGTGAGTTTATTAGTAAAGCTAAATGTGAAAAATATATTTCTTTCAACTGTCTCTTTTTAAATGAGCAATTACATATTCTTACTGTGTCTTTAATGATTTAGTAGAATTAGAAAATATTTTTCTTAGCTTTTATGATTTTCATCATCAGCAGATCCAGGTTTTTTGTCTTACGGATGTGTTGAAGCTTTCCTACTCCTTGAAAAAAAAAACCTTGTAAAATACATAAAATTCACCATCTTAACCATTTTTAAGTATATACACCATTTATATACTTCTTTTTTTTTTTGAGATGGAGTCTGTTACCCAGGCTGAAGTACAGTGGCACATTCTTGGCTCACTGCAGTTCCGCCTCCCGGGTTCAAGTGATTCTTTTACCTCAGCCTCCTGAGTAGCTGGAACTACAGGTGTACGCCACCACACCCGGCTAATTTTATATTTTTAATAGAGATGGGGTTTTACCATGTTGGCCAGGCTGTTCTCAAACTCCTGACCTCAAGTGATCCTCCTGCTTTGGCCTCCCAAAGTGGTGGGATTACAGGCGTGAGCCACCGCACCTGGCCTTATACACTTCTTAAATGTACAGTTAGTGGCATTAAGCATATTCACATTGTTGTGCAACCATCTACCCTCTTCATCATTTTCATTACTTTTCCAGCATAACAATCTTGGCTTCAGAATTCATTAGTGTTGCCTGTAGCATTGTTAGTTTCAGTGCACCATTTTGGGGGGGTACTATTTTGTTTCTAATAACTTTGTTGGTTTGAGTATGGAAGCACACTAGGTAAAGCTGAGATTTTCACTTTATATTGGGTCTTGGGTTGTTTGATAATTTAGAGTTCTTCATTCAATGAGTATGGCTTATTAGTGTTAATTTTAATTTTCCCTAAACTTGTTATTTTGTCCTGCCAAGATTGATGCTTATCTGCCACTTCCTGTTTATCACATGGAACCTTATGTGCTTTTTGTATGGTTTGTTGTTTTTGTTTGGACACTTCCCTCCTCAATTCTTACCCAGGATCTCAGGGGATGTGTCTGACTGTATTGGCTGAGGACACAGGAGGCACAAAGGCTCTGCTGTGGGAAGGAACCTGATTTGCTTGAGGAACAGCAGGGAGGCTTGGGTGGCTGGAGCATGGGGAGCAAGTGGACAGTGGTGTGAGACAAAGCTGCAGAGGTAAGCAGGGGCCAGATGCTGTGGGCCCTGTAAGAGTTAGGTTCCTAGTGTACTGTGAATAGAGCTGTATTGAAAGATTTTTACCTGGTACTGGGTGGTGGGCCACATGGTATAATGTGCCTTTACAAAAATCATCCTGGTTGTTGGATGGAGAAACAGATTATAGACGAATAAGAGTGGAAGTTGGGAGGTGTGTTGGGACATGATTTTTGTTATCCAGGTGGCAGTGTTAAACTGATTCATTTCCTTTAAAAACAAAAACAAAATTCATTTTGTGACCATCTGCAGCACAACTGAAGATAACTGGCCTAGTTTACTCCATGGAAAAGTTAAGCTTATAGAACGTATAAACCTCGGAACCATGGGTTCATTGGTATCATACTTGAACCAAGCTAACCAACCCCAGGCTAATTAGCGTTTGTATGTATGTGAATCTCAAAAACTTACTGTCAGCTGTCTTTGAACATCCCTGTGTAGCTGACTGAACTTTAATTACAAATGATTTAGTGAGTTCAGAAGATACTAATATTGCTATTTTACATATGAAGAATAGGAATCTGTTTATAGTGCTGAAATAAAAAGCAAAACACTTGTCAGTTTCTCGTAGCTGCAAGCACCATTTTATCAACAAAATGCTTTTAGTTTAATTCCCTCCAAATCTATTATAACTTCAGTGTATAAATGAGGCTTGAGAGTTCTGGGATATATTATTCTTAGGATACCAGTTAAATTATTCCTATACTTCTGTCCCAAGTTAGAATTTGTACAATTCCTCTAGGAAGCTGCCTTTGATTCCCCAGGGCTCAGGAAGTGTCTGTCTTTGTGGTATCATAGTGCCTTATACCTTCCCGTTTGCTAGGTATTTATCATGCTGAATTATATGGCACTCTGAGGACAGCCCAAGACTGGGGAGAATAAATGCAAACATGGGGAGTTGGGAAAGCAAAATTGAAGACACTTGAGGCAAGAGTGAAAATTCTTTGAAGTCTTGTGAATCTTGTACTTTCTTCCTTAATGCAGTTTTGTTTTCATATGAAATACTTTAATGAATAAAATTGACATTACAGTGAGCTGTAAATTATGTTTATATTGCAGCTTCATCTATTTCCAGCATTCGTCTCTTTTCAGAATATTCTTCATTCTGAGGGGTTACAGTTCTATAGTATTTTGTGTGCTTTTTTTGTCTTTGTACATTAAAAAGTAATTTAACGTAAGATACTTGCTTTGCAAGACTTTGAAAATAATTCAGCTCCCTTAGTACTTCAGTACAGTGTATTACTCTGATGCCTTTTCAGATCTCCCTAAGCTTGGCCTTTTGCCTTTTTTTGAGCCTTCCTCATTTTGACCCTGCACTACTGTAGCTTTCTTCTTACCTCTGCTACTTTTATCTCCTTTCTTGGCTGTTAACCCTTCCTCCCATGAGGTACCTGTAGGTATGAAAGGTTATCTCCTTAGTTCTGTTCCTTTCTGCCTACTTACTCCTGAAGCATTTGCTGTAGTTCTTAAACTCTCAACTTTGCAGTTGATTCTAAATCTTTATCTTCAACCTGGGCCTCTTTTCCATTGCCCTGTCCTGAGTAGCTGAATTGCTGCCTCATATTTTCATGCACTCCCTCTCCTCAGCTTGTAGCTTCTATTGATGATTGCCCCAATTTTCCAGTACTCCAGGCTAAAAGCCTAGAACCTTTGACTCCATTTGCTCTTGCCTCTGACATGCTTATTCTTGAGTCCCCAGATTGTGGTATGCAGCAGGTACTGTGTACACATTCATCCTGTTCTGAAATCTCGGTTTCTGTGGTGTCTTGCCTTTTTGTTCTTTCTATCCCCATTATCACCACCATAGTCCAGGCTGTCTGACTTCTTTAAATTATCTGTGGAGGCCGGTTTTGCTGGCTCATGCCTGTGATTCCAGCACTTTGGGAGACCGAGGCGGGAGGACCACCTGAGGTGAGGAGTTGGAGACCAGCCTGGCCAACATGGTGAAACCGCATCTCTACTAAAAACAAAAATTACCTGGATGTGGTGGCGGGCATCTGTAATTCCAGCTACTCGGGAGGCTGAGGAAGGAGAATTGCTTGAACCCAGGAGGTGGGGATTGCGGTGAGCCAAGATTGCACCATTGCACTCCAGCCTGGGCGACAGAGTGAGACTCTGTCTCAAAAAAAAAAAAAAAAATCTGTGAAGACACCTTACTGGTCACCCAGTGTCCAAGCTCACTTCCATTCTTTCCATACTCTCTCAGTACCCAGCTCAGAAATCTTTAGTGACTCCCTGTTCCCTTCTAGCTGTCATCTTACACATACTTTTTTTTTTCCATCCACTTTTAAGTTTGAGGGTGCATGTGCAGGATGTGTAGGTTTGTTACATAGGTAAACGTGCCATGGTTGATTTGCTGTACAGATCAACCCTAGGTGTTAAGCCCAGTATCCATTAGCTGTTCTTCCTGATGCTCTCCCTTCCCCCGTACCTCTCCACAGTTCTCAGTGTGTGTTATAACCCCCCAAGTGTCCATGTGATCTCATCATTTGGCTCCCACTTAAAAGAGAGAACGTGCGGTACTTGGTTTTCTGTTATTGCATTAGTTTGCTGAGGTTAATGGCTTCTAGCTCCATCCATGTCCTGCAGAGGTAGACTGCTTTCACACAGCATCTTGCTTTTTCTTATGCATCTCCTTTTCCCAGAATTCCTACTCCACTCTTCCCATGAAACTCACCTACTCTTCTGGGATCATATTTAAATTTCTACTTGACGGAATGTAATCTAAGTTTGGAAACTCCATACATTTTTTTTGTAGCTTTAAGAAACGTCTGTCATTATTACTTCATTATACCTTCATCAGCACTTGCAAGTCAGCGAGGCAGAGTGGTTAGAAGCATGGACTCTGGAGCCACACTGCCTGCATTCACATCCCAGTCCACCTCTTATTATTCCTGACCTTGCGCTGGTTACTTCTCTGAGTCTCATTGTCCTGCATATTTCACAGGGCTGTTATGAGGAATAAAATGAGTTAATATATGGTGAAAATGCTGAAAACACTACCCAGTACTAGAGAGATGTTTGCTATTATCATTACATGTTAAAAAAGATCTCTTCCATAAGCCCCTTTAGGGTAAGGAATGTCTTCTTTGGATGCCCTCACAGAATCTAGCATGGTGTCTTATACATAGTAAGCATTCAATAAGTAAGTACTTACTGAATGAAATGCAAATTTATTGAAAAGTCTAGTAGTTCAATAATAATTTTTTGTTTTGATCCTAAAGTGAAACCACAAAGATTTTTTGGGATAATTTAATAATAGCAGAAAATATGCTGTTTCCTTGTTTGAGTACATGATTTGGATTTTTAAAAAACTATAGTTTATATATATTTTTAATTTAAAAAATATAGAATTTGATTAATATTTATTTATATTATTTTTGGAGACAGAGTCTCACTCTGCCCCAGGCTGGAGCACAGTGGTGCAATCTTGGCTTATTACAGCTTGGACCTCCAGGGCTCAAGTGATCCTCCCACCTCAGCCTCCTGAGTAGTTGGGTTCATATGCACGCACCACCATGCCTGGCTCATTTTTGTATTTTTGTAGAGACAGAGTCTTGCCATATTGCTCAGGCCATTTTCAAACTCCTGAGCTCAAGTGATCTGCGTGCCTCAGCTTCCCAAGGTTACAGGCAGGAGCCACCACGCCCACTCTTATTTTAATTTTTTTTTTGGAGATGAGGTCTTGCTTTGTTGCTCAGGCTGGTCTCAAGCTCCTGGCTTCAAGCAATCCTCCTTTCTGGGCCTCTCAAAGTTCTGGGATTGCAGGCATGAGCCACTGTGCTTGGCCCCAAAAAATATATTTTGAACAAATCATACAAAGATGATGAAATGGCAAACCTGTGAGTACTAAGACACAAGACACAGGCCTTGGCATTAAAGGGAAGGAAAAGAACACTGTGATTCACATTGGGCAAAAATTTGCCTGCAATGGAGACAGCCTTCTAAGTGAAAGCACTCCAGAGTAGACTATCCAGTCATGATGTATAATTTTCTTTCAAGAACACTAGTTTTAAGCACCATTCTGGGATTTTTTTAGCTTATGTATGCATTTGGCATTTCTAACATGTATGTAATAGAGCTTTTTAGTACCTCTTAGAATTGAATAAGAGATGTCCAGGATTAAAATTTGTTGTTGATCTTGACATGTTAAACTTTGCATTGCAGATTGTGGTAATGATGTTTCAAGTTTAAATATTTGACATTGTTTGGGGTATTAGTTTTATGTTTTTAAAGAAACGGTAAACATTATCATTGGGGCAGACATTTCATTCAAATAACTTGTATCAATTAGGTTGAGACTTTTTTTTTTTTTTTTTTTTTTTTGAGACAGGGTCTCCCTCTGTCACCCAGGCTGGAGTGCAGTGGATCACTGCTCACTGCAACCTCCATCTCCCAGGCTCAGGTGATCCTCCCACCTCAGCCTCTCAAGTACCTGGGAACACAGGTGGGAGCCAGCCACCATGTCCAGCTACTGGGAACACAGGTGCGAGCCAGCCACCATGTCTAGCTAATTTTTGTAGTGACAGGGTTTTGTCATGTTTCCCAGGCTGGTCTTGAACATCTGTGATTCTCTTGCCTTGGCCTCCCAAAGTGCTGGGATTACAGGCATGAGCTACTGGACCCACCCTGCTTGGGACTTTTAAGAGAGACTTAACAATGCTCTAAAACTAGACTATAGGTGAAATGTAAAGTGACACTTGGTTTCCAGAGGGAAAAAAGGAAGAAATATTCATTAAATACAGGCTCAATTTTTCTGGCTCCAAGACGTTAAAAATTGGATTTTCACCGGTAAGCAAAAATGTAACTAAATAGTCTAAGATATTTAATATCATTTGATGATGTCAAGTAGTTTTTTTTTTTTTTTTACTTGTATATTTTACAGGGGCTTTGAAGGGTCTGACCACCACTTGCAACTTTTTGAGGTTTCTGTTATGACAATTAACACATAGCTCAAATTCCCATTAAATAATCATGACATAAAATAGAGACCAGATATATTGTCTTGCGTATTTCAGAGTTAAGAATGTACTTTTCTCTTTTAGTGTTAATATTCTCCAGAGTTTATTTAATGTATTCTTATTTTGTCATGAATTTATTTCAAGTATTTTAAATATTAAAGTATTTTAAGTATTTGTAGTTGAAATAAAAATGTAGATATATTCAAGAATCTATAAAATTAGGGTTTGTAATGTATCCATGTTCAAGTAAAGGGAGGAAAGGTATCAAGTAGTCATGATGAAATATTCATCAAATGTAAAATGACCTACTCATCAACTTGCCAGGTCTAACCTCTATTTCTGTTTCATTTGTCTTTACAACCTTTTAAGAAGTTTATATTGTACACTTTTGTTTTCTCTGCTTTAGAGTTTGAAATACTGAAAGACTTTTATATTCTAGATTATATCTTCCCCCCCTCCCAGCCCCAACCCAAATTGAAGAAAACTATTGGGACAACTGGATGATTTACAAATCTATTAGCAATGGCAACAATATGAAAATTTGAAGGTATTTATGTATGGCATCCTGTAGTTTGGGTGGAAATCACTTTTTTTCCTTTCACTTCTGCCATGTCAACTTTAGTCTCAATGTGTAGATTCCAAAGTAGAATCCCAACAGATTTCTGGAGACTTTCGTCTTTAACTGTGTTCTCTCTCTCTCTTCTCTGTTTTTTTTTTCTGTGTACTTTAGGATATCTGTGTGGGAACATAAGAAACTATCAGAAGGAACTAGGAAGTCAAATTGCTGCAACAGCAACCTTCATATTAGTATTATATGTTAGCTTGAAAATTGTTGGTGATAGGTTTATGTTAGGAAAATCTTGTCTATATTTTATCTTTAATTCAGAATGTTTAATTTGCACATATTAGCATGTCTCCAACAACTGATAACTATAGTTTGGCTCGAGAGGCTTATATCATGTAAGCTAGTCACACCTATTTGAATTCACTTTTGTTTCTTGATTTCTTATGGCTATTATCAGTTGTAGTGATCAATTAAACAAATTTTCAATGCGTTTTGTGAGTCTAGCACTGTGGAAATACAAGGGAAGTTTATTGTGGTCCTTACTTTAAATAGTTTGTAGTTTTACTGTGTATACAAATGTATGCGTGTGGAATATACAGATTTTAAAAGAGCAGATCATTAAAGATTAGGTCATAAGATGTAATCTGTACACCTTATGAGGAAGAGCTACACTGATTCAGAATAATATGGCTAGATTTTGAAGCTAGCCTAGATTTGAATCTTGGATCCACCACTAACTAGCTATGTAAGCTTAGTCAAGCAACTCAACCTCTGCCACAGTTTTCCTCATCTGTCAAATGGAGATGATAATATAACCTACCTACTGTATTGTTGTGACTTATGGCCTTTCTTTACTGGTATTTCTTGAGAAAATTGAGCCCTAATGAGCTAAGCATTTGTTGTATGATGAATAGAATAGATTTTTGTGGTTCTGGAATGGCATTGGTCATGGACCATCCTTCGGAGATTTGAGAAAACAGCCACTCAGATCATTTTCTATGTGCAGTGGTTCCAATGAAGGAATGTTAGTTAAGGATTAAATGAGTTAACATATAATAAATAACAGAAGACAAGGCCTGGAAGTGTTAAAACTAGTATTGTTGTTGGACTTTGAAAAATGAAGACAATTTAATTAATCAGAGGTGAGAGTTTTCAGGCTGAGGGAAGTCAAAGTTTATCTGAAAATGTTTTTCATCTTAAGCAAGTATCCAATTACTTTGTGTCTCTGGGACCAAATGGGACCAGGAAAATCAACAACCTATTCATCAATCAGAAAGGCATCCAACATTTGGAAGGAGGCTCACACATAGAAAAAAGATTCTTAATAAGCGTATTACCTGTATCAGAATTATCAAATTTTACAAATATATTGAAATGATAGGACAGAGAGTGCACATAAGAGCAAGCCATAAAAACTTCTAATAAGAAAGAGGTGGCAAATTGAAATTAACCATGTAGGATAAGATGTGTAAACTGACATACCTTTTGTTGCTATACATAAAGTCAAATTATTTCACATAGTCTTCAGTGCCATAAGAGTACAATTTTAGGTAGGTTAAGTGCGAAGAACTGGCTGTTGAGTATAAAGACCATTTGGCGACTTAGGGAGAGAGCCATTTTAATGGACTATCAGCCCACAGCACATGTATTAGTGCTCATGTTTTCTCTCTCATATATACACATTAGTTGCAATATGATATTAGTAAATTTATGAGGCTTTGTTACAGGTAATATTCTTATTAAGAAGTTTAGTTTTTCGTGTGCTTAATACAGTAGAGTCTTAGCTTGTTGTCTTACTTTTAGGGTTCCTCTTCCCTGCAGTTTATTCTGCATGTCCCTGCCACCATCATTTTCTTTCATCTGCTCCACTTGATTCCCATTAGTATGCTACCCCCTCACCCAACCTAGCCTCTAGCCTCTGGGACCAAGTCTGACCTCAGGAAGGATTTGGAGTTCCAGTTCAATGCCGGGGATTCAGCAATAAGGGTAGTCGTTGCTAGTTTGATACTTTATTCAGTATTTATAATTGGTATGCTACTTGATTCCAGTGATTGGTTCCCCACCTTGCACTCCAGTTTAGGTACTGGGGCTACTTAAATTTCTCTTTAAAGAGTCCTTGGTTTGATAACCCTAAGCCTTTGGAGAGGGGTCTCTCTGATGTGTGACATTTGCAATTTCCTATCGTTGGGATATCTGTTAATGCATGCTGAACTTCCCTCATACAAACCACCTGCCTGATTAAAACTGTTGCCTGTCAGGGTTTTATCTGTTTTCTATCATACCTTCTAAATTTTCCCTCACTGCCTGCTGTTGGTTTATCACCTCGAAGTTTCTAGTCCCAAATCATTGTTCTTTTCAGTCCATGGCAGAAATCTCTGGTACTACCTGGAAAATGACAACAGCAGAGAATATAGTGTTCTTTATAAAACCTGTCTGACACACAAAGAAGCCAGCAGAATCAATGACATTAAATAAACCATTTGGACCACATATGGTGGCTCAGGCCTATAATCCCAGCACTTTGAGAGGCTGAAGCAGGAGGATTGCTTGAGGCCAGGAGGTTGAAACTAGCCTGGGCAATAAAGTGAGACCCTCATACACACACGCACATTCACACACACACACAATTAGCCAGGTGAGACCCTCTTCTACACACATACAACTATGGTGATGTGCATCTGTAGTCCCAGCTACCCGAGAGGCTGGGGCAGAAGGATCACTTGAGCCCAGGAGTTTGAGGCTGCAGTGAGCTATGATTGCACCACAGCACTACAGCCTGGGTAACCGAGTGAGACCCTGTCTCTAAACAAAAATGAAGCATGTCCATAGAAAAAAACTGAAAAATTTTAGCATTAAGAACCCAGATGGAGTCCTTTTATTTTGGTTGAGATTATAATTTAGAAATTTTAAGATGGGATGTGGTGAGGGAGCTTAACTGATTGGCTCTATAATCTCTGGAATTTAGGCAGAGACATTATTGAGAGTGAGATAAATTGTGATGGCTCAAAGAGAATGGAAAAGGCCTGTAATGGTTTATATGGGGGAATGGATACATGGTGAACTAAGAATGAACACAAGGATTATTGAACAGCTGTGAAATAATTTTATGTTTGGGTCCTGTAACATTTGGAAGCCCAGAAGAAGATTGGGTAATAATTAGCCAGGTGTGTCTATGAGGTTATTTTTTTTTTTAAAGGATTTTTTCCAGAAGGGATTAAAGGCAGTTTACAAAAATATGTCTAGCATGACAAAATGAAATATACATAATGGCAAAGGAGAAAAAAAGTTTAATGAGATGGAACTCAGAATGAGGATGATAACCAGATTGTATAAGAGGAAGTTTAGAAATGGACCATAAATTAGCTATGAGTTTTTTTTCTTTTTTGAGACGAAGTTTCACTCTTGTCACCTAGGCCGGAGTGCAGTGGACGCCATCTTGGCTCATTGCAACCTCCTCCGCCTCCTGGGTTCAAGCAATTCTTTTGTCTCAGCCTTCCAAGTAGCTGGGAGTACAGGTGCCTGCCACCATGCCTGGTTAATATTTTTTTTTTTTCTTTTTTTTTTTTCTTTTTTAGTAGAGACGGGGTTTCACCATGTTGGCCAGGCTGGTCTTGAACTCCTGACCTCAGGTGATCCTCTTACCTCAACCTCCCAAAGTGCTGGAATTACAGGTGTGAGCCACCACCTGGCCAGCTGTGAGTTTTTTTGTAGCAAATTGTAAAGATGGAAATAATAATCAACTGATCCCAAGCCTGTACGATATAAACAAATGAATTACTTAGGCAAAGCACAAGAATTGCTGGCATTGAGACAATGTTTGCCTGAGGTCTTTTCTGGGAATTTATGAAATATTAACTTGGGGGAAATGCTTTGGGTCCAACAGAAAGAGCCCTAGGAAAAATCAGCCTTGATGATAAGAAAGTTAATAGTTGTGCTTCATTCTTTCCAGTGTTTGAAATCTATAGATGTTGTAAAGTGGGCAGAATTAGATTGGATTCGAGCAATTAGAGTAAAACTAACCTCAATAACAAAACACGTAACTATAATGTGTCATACAAATGTAATTTTATAGGAAATATTTATACATTTTAGATATTTTTAAATATCAGTTTAGTCATCAAGGAAACCTAGAGATATATTTTGGCTTTTCTTGGATTCACCTGGGTACATTCAGATTGTCAAAATATTCTCAGATATCAAGTGTATACAGCACAAACAAACGAGTAGAGAATAGTTTCTTTGAAAAATATTCTGAAAGAATCTAGTTTCCAGCGTATTATTTAATGCCAACCAAATGATTTGGCAAGCCTGAAAACTTGGCAATATGCCAAGATTGGTAGATAGTGGTACAGGAGTGGATATAACTGTGTCAAACTCTAAAGACTGAAATTGAATTGTATTTCCAGTGAGGGAGAGAACACTTAGTTAAATATTTGTATTTAGGTTTTTTTTTTTTTTTTGGATGAGAACTTACATGTTTATGTTTCACCTTTGTTACTAATCAAGGTTTTCTTTTAGTTTTGCAGATTATGGTTGTATGTTACAAATACTGCAGTCTCAATGAAAATTTGCATTTTTTTAAAACATTTCCTTAGATTGATTTAGACTAGTTTTCAGTTTTTTAATAGGAAGGATTAAAAAGTTTTCTTTCCTGTATTAAATGTGTTAATCATGTCAAAAGCTCTTGTTTTAATTAGTTTGAGGAGGGACTACTAAACAGAAACATTACACAAACAAGTTGCTAATTATTCTCAGATACTGGCCAGCCATGAAGAATGAGGGCAGAAGTGAGTGAGTGATGATGATTGGTGATCCTTCACTACTACTAAGGATTGATAGTGAAGGATGAGCAGATCCCTGAATTATTTTATGCTTGACTGAATGAATGAATGAACATTTGCTGAGCTAGGTTCTTGAGATATAAGTATGATAAAGTCATGTCCCCTGCTCTGAGAGTCTACTAGGGTATTATCTAGTTTATTAAAAAATAAGCCAATTATACTACAGTGTGGTAAGTGCTTTGATAAGTGGTTGGTATGCTGTGAAAATAGAGAATTGGAAACTGAGACATTTATTTGAATTTTTAGGGAAGTTGCTCACTTGCTCACTTAATTAAACAGCATAATTTTTGTTTTTTAGGTTTTTTGTTTGTTTGTTTGTTTTGAGACAGAATCTCACTTTGTTGCCCAGGCTGGAGTGCAGTGGCACCATCACAGCTCACTGTAGCCTCAACCTCTCAGGCTCAGGTGATCTTCCCACCTCAGCCTCCAGAGTAGCTGATACCATAGGTGCATGCCACCTTGCCCAGCTAATTTTGTATTTTTTCGTAAAGACATTTTTGTAGAGACTTTTATTTATTTATTTTTTGTATTTTTTTGGGTTTCATTATGTTGCCCAGGCCAAGCATAGATCTTGGAAGTAGGAAGACTACACTCTCTGTATAGTGGGGGAAAGGGAGGAGTGACAGGAAATGAGCCTAGAGGGGTAGGAAGGGGCTAGAATAGGAATGGCCGTCTGTGCTAGGATAAGGAGCTTCATGTTATCCTGAAAGCTATCAGGGAACAAGGAAAGATTTTTGAGAAGGAAACTTATATAATTAGATTTGCAATTTTAGAAAGGTGAATCTGGCAGCAATTTCAGAAGGGATTAAATGTCAGAACAGTGCTGTTGACATCTAGACAATTTATGAAACTGTAGGTGAGGAGAGAGATTTCCGAATGAAGGCCAGGACATTGCAAAGGAAAAGTGGGGAGAATCACCTTCTAAAGTGGAAGTACAATCTGCCTTAGTTCAGGGACAGGTGGGATGTAAGGGATGCTGGAAAAAAGAAATTGAAGATAATTTGTGGCTTTCTGATTCAGGCCACAGTTGTTTTGTTGTTGTCCTTGTTTCCTTTTTAAATTGAAGTTACATTTAATTTATAAACATCATAAGATTAACCATTTAAACTATATAATTCAGTGGTATTTGGTACATTCACAGTGTTGTATAACTCTCATCTTTATCAGGTCCCAAAACATTTTCATCATTCCCCAAAACAGTGGCAATTCCTGATTCATCCGTACCCTCAGCCCTTGCAACCCACCAATATGCTCTCTGTCTCTGTGAATTTACTTATTCTGAATATTTCATATGAATGAAATATACTATGTGACCTCTTGTATCTGGCTTCTTTCACTTAGCATGATTTTGAGGGTTATCCATATTATAGTATGAATCAGTACTTTATATGGCTGAACAGTATTTCACATATGTATTTACCACATTTTGTTTGTTCATTTTGTTTTTTTGTTCATTTGAGGTATTTTCACCTTTTGCTATTGTGAATAGTGAAAGCTGCTGTGAACATTAGAACGGGTTAGTACCTGACTGCCTATTTTCAATTATTTTGGTAATTTCTAAGAGTGGAAGAGTGAATTATATAATACCATGTTTAATTTTTTGAGGAACAACTAAACTATTTTCCACAGTGGCTATACTACTTTATACTCCCACCATTGTATGAAGGATCCAGTTTCTTCTCATCCTCACCAACACTTGTTATTTTCTATATTTTTGATTGTAGCCATCAGTGGGTATGAAGTGGTGTCTTCTGACTTTGTTTTCTGAGACAGTCTTTGTTGTCCAGGTTGGAGTGCAGTGGTAGCCTCAAACTCCTGGGCTCAAGCGATCCTCCCACTCTGCCTCCTGAGTAGCGGAGACTGCAGGTGTGTACCACTATGCGCCACTAATTATTATTATTATTTTTTGAGATGGAGTCTCGCTCTTGTAGCCCTGGCTGGAGTACAGTGGTGTGATCTTGGCTCACTACAACCTCTACCTCCTAGGTTCCAGTGATTCTCCTGTCTCAGTCTCCTGAGTAGCTGGGACTACAGGCACCCACCACCATGCCTGGCTAATTTTTTTGTATTTTTAGTAGAGATGAGGTTTTGCAGTGTTGGCCAGGCTGGTCTTGAACTCCTGACCTCAGGCAATCTGCTCACCTCGGCCTCCCAAAGTGCTGTGATTACAGGCATAAGCCACTGCGCCTGTCCACCCCACTATTAAAAAAAAATTTTTTTTTTTGTAGAAACAGGGTCTCCCTATGTTGTCCAGGCTAGTCTGAAACTCTTGGCGTAAGCAATCTTCCTGGCTTAGCCTCCCAAAGTGCTGGGATTATGGGTGTGAGATACTGGCCTCTTCTGGCTTTGATTTGCATTTCCATAATAGGTAATGATGAGCATCTTTCATGTTTTTGTCAGTCATTTGTATATCTTCTTCATTCCACTTCCAGTTGTATATCCAAAGGTCTTTTCAAATTCTTTGCACATTTTTAAATTTAGTTGTGTTTTTGTTGAGTTGTAAGAATTCTTTATGTATGCTAGGTACAAGTCGCTTATAACATACGATTCACAAATATTTTCTTCCATTCTGTAGGTTATCTTTCAGTTTGATGCACAAAAGGTTTAATTTTGATGAAGTTCAGTTTATTCTTTTCTCGTTTATGTTTGGTATTATATCTAAGAGTCTATTATCAAGTCCAAGGTTATGAATATGCACCCTATATTTTGCTCTAAGAATTTTATAGTTTTAGATCATTGCTCTATTTTGAGTTGTGTGTAATAAGGTGTCCAACTTAATTTTTTTGCCTGTGGACATCCAGTTGTGCCAACACTATTTATTTTTAATTTTTATTATTTACTATTATTATTTTTTTGCACTCAGAAAATGATTCGGTTCCAATGCAGCACCATTTATTAAAAGAGATTATTCTTTCCCTGTTGGATGGTCTTGGCACCCTTTTCTGAAATCAATTGGATGTAGATGTAGGTGTTTATTTCTAGATTCTCAATTTATTCCACTGGCCTATTTTTTTATGTTGTTACAAATTGCTGCTTTTACATGGTGTGCCTATCAACAGATTTATGATTATTGTTTTATGTAGATGTCTTTTAGTACATAAGGGTAAAAAAGTTGCAAATTGAAAAGTAAAATATTACTGACTTTTATATTTATCTGTATAGTTACCTTTACCAGTATTCTTTATTTCTTTCTATGGCTTTGTGTTATTATCTAGCATCTTTTCGTTTCTACCTGAAGGCAACATTACTTGTAGAGCAGGTCTGCTAGTGAGAATGTCTTAATTTCTCGCTCATTTTTAAAAGATAGTTTTGCCAGATATAGGATTCTTGTTAGACTGTATTTTTTTTTCTTCTTACCATTTTAAGTGTGTGACTCTGCTGCTTTCTGGCTTACATAGTTTCTGCTGAGAAATTGGCCGTTAATCTTGTGAATACATGATAAGTTGCTTCTTTTGATGCTTTTAAGATTTTCCATTTGGCTTTGGCTTTGATAAGATGATTATAATATATCTGGCTGTGGATCTCTTTGTGTTCATCCTTCTTGGTGTTTGTTAAGCTTCTTAGATTCATGTCTTACTAATTCATGTCTTATCAAATTTGGGAAGTATTGGCCATTATTTCTTCAAATAATTCTTTCCCTTTCTGTGTCTTCTTTCCTTCTTGAACTCTGATTATGTGTTGAGAGTGCTTGATGTTATCTTGTAAGTTTTTTGGCTTCCATTCATTTTTCTTCATTCTTTCTGCTCCTCTCATTTGATAATTTCAATTGGCCTATTTTCAGCCTCACTGTTTCTTTCTTTTGCTTACCCAAATCTGCTTTCAAAGCTCTCTAGTGCAATTTTCATTTCAGTTATTGTATCTTTCAATTCTAGAATTTTTTCTTGGTTCCTTTTTATGCTTTCTACCTTGTTACTGATATTCTGCATTTGTTGAGACATCATTCTCCTGGTTTTATTTCCTTGTTTCCTTTAAGCTTGTTGAGCCATACTTAAGAAATTTGATTTAAAGTCTTTGTCTATTAAGTCCAATGTCAAAAACTGTTTCTGTTAATTTCTTCCATGATGGGTCATATTTTCTTGTTTCTTTGCATGCTTTGTAAGTTTTTGAAAACTGGATATTTTATTATAATGTGTGATAATGCTGGAATTCAGATTCTTCCCCTTATCAGAGCCTCACAGTTTGTTTTTGTTGCTTGTGTAGGTTGTAGTTGTTTGGTGATTTTCTTTTTTAAAATTTTTTTTTTTATTTTTTTGAGATAGGGTCTCACTGTGTTGTCTAGGCTGAAATACAGTGGTACAATTATAGCTCACTGCAGCCTTGACCTCCCAGGCTCAAGCAGTCCTCCTGCTTCAGCCTCTTAAGTAGCTGGGACCATAGGTATGTGCCACCATGCTTGGCTAATCTTTTTTTTTCTTTTGAGACAGAGTCTTGGTCTGTCACCCCAGCTAGAATACAGTGGTATGATCTTGGCTCACTGCAACCTCTGTCTCTTGGGTTCAAACAATTCTTCTGCCTCAGTCTCCTGACTACCTGGGATTACATGTGCACACCATCATGCCTGAGCTAGTTTTTGTATTTTTAGTAGAAACGGGGTTTCAACACATTGGCCAGGCTTGTCTTGAACTCCTGACCACAAGTGATCTGCCTGCCTTGGCCTTCCAAAGTGCTGGGATTAGAGGTGTGAGCCACCGTGCCCAACCATGCTTGGCTAATTTTTAAATTGTAGAGATCATGTCTTGCTGTGTTGCCCAGGCTGGTCTTGAACTCGTGGATGCAAGCAATCTTCCCTCCTCACCCTCTCAAAGTGCTGGATTACAGGTATGAGCCACTGCACCTGGCCAACTTTCTTAAGCTATTTTTGTAAAGACTGTACCTTTGTCATGTGTGATCTCTGAAGTGTCTGTTTCTTTAGCTTGTGGTTAGCAATTTTTTGACAGATGGCCTTGAATACCTGGAGCCTCACCACCCCACCTCACCACAACTCCCAAAATAAAATAAAAAACAACAAAACTGATTCTTCTAATCTTTGCCGATTGGCTCTGCTTTGGGGCACTTTTTCAGAGCTTAGACTGGCTATTTCCAGTCCTCTTGTAGCCTGCTAGTATTGAGCCTAAAGATCAGCAAGATGTGAAAGTTTAGGGTCTTCTCAGGTCTTTTCTGAACATGCATCCTACCGTGGGCATGCATGTGGCTTTCTAAATTCTCTAGTAAGACATGGTAGCTTTTCAATGCACTAAGTCTCCAAAAAATCTTTCTTCTCAGGCTGCAGCATATTTTGTGTACCTTAACAATAATATTTTGCTTCAGGTGACAGTGGGTTGTTCATTTGCCTTTCAATGTCTTCAAAGAATACCCTCTACATAGCTACTTTTCTGCCTAGAGAGAGCTTTGAGTTGGTGAAAGTAAGGCAAGTGTCTTTTGTCAGGCCTGAAGGTTGTCCCCAAATAGGTCAAAACAGACAAACACAGTTCTTTGAAAATAAGATCTGCTTTGCCTTCTGTAGAACTGGAGTCCCACACTGGAAATGTGGGCTGCTGTTGTCAAGATTGTCACTGAATCAGGGAGGGCACTGGGGCAAGGGCAAGTAAAAAGTGCCGCAAAGATTTTATGTTTCCTCTTCCTTGAGTCAGTATTCACTTGTTGCTGTAAGCCTCTGACGATTTTCCAGAGTTCAGATGAAGTTAATTCTGATAGTTTCTGCTTATTTTTTGTTTACGTGTTTTCTTCTGGAGGGAAGGGCCCTCGGTGCTCTGCCGTCTTTGTTGACATAACTCGCATGGGTGATTTTTTTGAAGAATAAATTTGATAGGAAGGTGAAGAGTTTTTGAACTAGAGAGAGAGGGATTTGAGAGTTACTAGATGCCAAGAGCTACAACGGAGGTATATCTCTTGAACCCTTTTGAAGGGAAATATTATAATTCATTTATATATTTTAAGAATTTTTTTGTCATTTGTTATGGGGTTCGTGTAAAAGAAATGTATAACTTTAAAGTAGTAGGAAAAAAACTGTGAATCTAATACCAAACTTAAAGCTAAAACATCATAGTAACTTTAAAACTATATTGTATTCCTCCCAGCCCCATCCTCCATCATTCCTGCAGAGATAAGTACTAGAGTGATTTTTTTTTGGTGGGGGAAGAGCTTATTTTTCTACATTTTAAAAGAAAAAAGACTTCAAAGCAACTTACCTAGATATGTACATATCCCTAAACAATGTGTTGCTTAGTTTTGCCTTATGCTTTATTTGAAATCCTGTATAGAGTCTTGTCTGTTTTACATTTTTCACTCCATATTAATCTAAGAGTATCCATGTCGAGTATAGCTGTACAGACGGTGTCTGACTTACCATGGTTCAACTCAAGGTTTTCCAACTTTACAATGGTGCAAAAGCGATACACATTCAGTAGAAACTGTACTTCAAGTAGAGCCATTCTGTTTTTTCAATAAATTACATGAGCTATTCAACACTTTGTTATAGGTTTTGTGTTAGATGACTTTGCCCAATTGTAGGCTAATGTAAATGTTCTGAGCACATTTAAAGTAGGCTAGGCTAAGCTATGATGTTCAGTAAGTTAGGTATTTAAATGCATTTTTGACTGACAATATTTTATATATATGATGACTTTATGAGAATGTAGGTTAAGGAGCATCTGTGTGTTGTTCGCTGTCATGAATGAATGAAACTTAGATGTGAATGTACCACAGTCTATCTGTTCTCTACTTGATGGGCATTTATAGTTGTTTCCAGTTGTTATCTTTTGTGAAGATGAACAATGCTAGTATGAACATTTTTATGTGTGCACTTAAGAAGATATGTATAGTGTTTCCACTGAAATGAGATGACTGAATCATGGAAGATACACATTTCAACTTTACAAGATGGTATCACATTGTTTTCTATAGTGATTATTCCACTTTGCCTTCCTACCAGCCACATATAAAAACCCCACCGATTGTTGTTTTTGCCAGCATTTGGTACTGTTAGGCTGCTTCAGTTTTGCTGAGGTAACGCTTGTAAATATTAGTTCATTGTGGTTTTAATTTCAAGCTAAGCATGTTATATCTATGTTTAACCATTCATATTTCCTTTTCTGTAAAATTCATTTTCTCTATTTTTTATTGGATTTTTTGGATTGTACTTATAATTGGAAGCTCTTTATGTACTCTGTCGATATTATTGCCTCATTTGCATTATGCCTATTCATTTTCTTTATGATATCCTTTGTTTGTTTGTTTTGTTTTTTTGAGACAGAGTCTTGCTCTGTCACCCAGGCTGGAGTGCAGTGGTACAATCTCAGCCCACTGCAACCTCCGCCTCCTGGGTTCAGGTGATTCTCCTGCCTCAGCCTCCCAAGTGGCTGGGACCATAGGCATGCGCCACCAGGCCTGGCTAAATGTGATATCCTTTGCACAGAAGTTCTTAACTTTAATGTGAAATTTGTGAATATATTCCTTATAGTTAGTGATTCTTGGGTTTAAGACATTTTTTATTAATTACCTCAGTGTCATCAAGAGGGTTTCCTATAATTTCTTCTAAAATATTAATTTTTTGTTGAATATTTATATCTTTATCCAAAATTGTTTTTAAAAATTGAAGTATGGCATACAGAGAGAAAAGTGCACAAATCATATCACTTGATGAAATATCACAAAATAATGGGTATATAACCTCTATCCACATGAAAAAGAAAACAACAACTTGCTAAGTTGTTAAAAAACAACCTGCCAAGTACTATCCTCATTCTTCTCCCCAGAGAGACATCCTCTACAGACCTCTAACACTATCAGTTAGTTTTGGCCATTTTGAAATTTATATAAATGAAATTATATGCTATATATTCTTTTGTTTCTTATTTTTCTTGCTCAATACTGTGTAAGATTCATGTTAAGCTTAATAGAAGTTTGTTCATTTTCATAGATATATACTATTTGTTTGTATAAGTATGCCATATTTTATTTCTCCATTCTGTTGATAGGTATTTGGGTTGTTCCTATTTGGAGGCTAGTATGAGTAATGCAGCTGTCATCACTCTTAAATGTCTTTTGGTGCACATGTTTGCATCTCTGTTGGGGGTATTCGTAGGAATGGAGTCGCTGGGAGGTTTGTGTTATGTTCGTCTTGAGTAGATATTGCCACATTTCCAAAGTGGTTGTACTTGTTTTCACTCCTGCTAGCTGTGTATGTGAATGTTCCAGCCGATCCACATTCCATCCATCTCTTAGGTTTAACCCACTTTGCCAGTGTTTCAAATTGTGGCCGCCTTGGTTGATGTGCAGTTGATCTCATTGTGGTTTTAAATTGCATTTCCCTTATTGCTATTGAGATTGAGCATAGATTGATAGGCAGACAGGCTATTTAGATATATTATTTGATAAAATGCCTATTAAAGTCTCTTGCCTATTTTTCTATTTTATGTAATTTATTTTTATTTTTTAAAAATTTTTTATAGAGATAGGTCTTGTTGTGTTGCCCAGGCTGGTCTGGAATTTCTGGCCTGAAACGCTTCTCCCACCCTGGCCTCCCAAAGTGCTAGAATTACAGGCATGAGCCAGTGTACTCAGCCTGCCTATTTTTCTAGTGTTTTTTTTTTTGTCTTTTTTTTTTTAATTATTGATTTTAGGACTTGTTTTAATATTTATGAAATGAGCTCTTTGGTGTTTAAGAAATACCTCTTCTGTCCATGTGACTTAAATTCTTATTCTCTTATTGATGTCTTTTAATAATCATAAATTCCTAATTTTGATGTAGTTCAGTTTGTTCAGCTTTTCTTTTATAGTTAATGCTTTTGTAGTCTGTTTAAAATCTTTGCCTATTCCCAAAATACTCACCTATTTATCTTCTAGAAACAGTTTTACCTTTCACAGTTAGAACTATAATCATGATTTTTTTTTTTTTTTTTGCTTGCATGAAATGAGGTAAGACTCAAAAGTAGTTTTTTCCCCATATGGATACCTAATTGATTCAGCATCAACATTTGAAAAGACTTTCTCTTTTTTTGCAGTCGTAAATCCATATATGTAGGGTTCATTTCATTTCTGCATTCTATTCTTCTAATGGAATATTGCTTTGCTGAAAAGTTTTGGTATCTGGGAAGGTCTCTTCACTTTCTTCTTAAAGATGCTATGGCTATTGTGAGATCTTCCATATAAATTTTATGGTTCTTCCCAAAACCATTTTGGGATTTTGATGAATATCGCTGGATTTAAGAATACTGCTGAATCTACAGATGAATTTGGGGATTTTTGATACTGAATTTCTCCATTTATTTCAGTCTCTTTAATATAGTTCAATAAAATTCTGTGTATCCTTTGTTAAATTCTAGGTGTTTTATATTTTTGTTTCTTTTGTAAATGATATCTTTTTGAAATTACATTTTCTAAGTGTTGATATATGAGTATGCAGTTAGCCATTGTGCTAGATCTTCTTATTGATTAACAAATTCTTTGTATATTATTTTGTTTTTCTGTGTAGATAACTGTAGCATCTGAGAATAATAGCTTTGTTTCTTCTTTTCCAATATTGGTTCTTTCTGTTCTTTTTTTCTTGTTTTACTGAGCTGATTAGGATAGCACTATCCAATAGAAATATAATGTTAGCCTATGTGTAATTTAAAAATGGCTAATAGTCACAGTTAAAAAAAAAAGGTGAAGTTAATTTTAATAATTTGCTCTATTTTATTTAACTCAATATCGTCATTTCAATATGTAATCAATATAAAATTAATGAAATATTTTGCTTGGGAGGGGTACTAAATCTTAAAAAGCTGGTGTGTATTTTGCACTTACAGCACATCTTAGTTTGGACTGGCTGTATTTCCAGGACTTACAGCTGTGTGTGTGTAGCTAGTGGCTGTTGCCTCAGGCAATGCGGGACTTCAGTTTCCAGTAGAGTGCTGATATTGTGCATACTTGTTACTAACTTTGAAACAACTACTGACATTTGACCATTTAAAGGATGTGTTCTGTAGATTTTGGTAGATATCTTTTATGTTATTATAGAAGTTTCTTTTTTTCTTCTGAGACAGAGTCTTGCCCTGTCACCCATGCTGGAGTGCAGTGGCATGATCTCAACTCCACCTCCCAGGCTCAAACAATTCTCATGCCTTAGCCTCCCAAATAACTGGGATTACAGGCATGCACCACCACACCTAGCTAATTTTTGTATTTTTAGTAGAGAGGGGGTTTTGCCATGTTGGCCAGGCTGGTTTTGAACTCCTGGTCTGAAGTGATCTGCCTGCATTGGCCTCCCAAAGTGCTGGTATTACAGGTGTGAGCTACTGCACCTGGCCAAGAATTGTCTTTATACTTTTAGTTTACTATGTTTTCTTCTTAACGAGAAATTTATTTTGAATTTTATCAATTGTTTTTATCCTCTTGAAGTGATATTTCTTGATTTTCTAATAGTAAGCTACTCTTACATTGCTGGGATAAACTCAACTTGGTCCTAACATCTCTTTATTTACTACTAAATTTGTTTTAATTTTGTTTTTAAGGATTTTTGCATTGTTCATAAAAGTAATGGCCAGTAATTTTCCCCTCCCTTCCCCCTTCCTCTCTCTCCCTCTCTCCCTTTTTCCCTTTCCTTCTCTTCCCCTTCCCCTTTCCCTTCCCCTTTCCTCTTTCCACTTTCCTTCCTTCTTTCCTTGTTTTCTTGCTCTTGCTCTTGCTCTGTTGCCCAGGCTAGAGTACAGTGGCACAATCTTGGATCAGTGCAGTCTCTGCTTCCAGGTTCAAGAGATTCTTTTGCCTCAGCTTCCCTAGTAGCTGGGATTACAGGTATGTACCACCATGCCCAGCTAATTTTTGTATTTTTAGTAGAGACGGGGTTTCACCATATTGGCCAGGCTATTCTTGAACTACTGACCTCAGGTGATTCACCCACCTCGGCCTCCCAAAGTGCTGGGATTACAGGCGTGAGCCACTGCACCCAGCTGGTAAGTTCTTTTAACTATGCTTTTCTGATTTTGGTTTAAAGGTTTTACTGGCCTCTTAAAATAAGCTGGGGAGTAAATAATTTTATATGTATGTAAAATCTCTAGAAAAGTTTTTATAAAAGAGTGTCATCTGTTACTTGGCAGTTGGTAGATGGTAGAACTTCACATTTAAAACTTTATAGTTTTTTTTTTCTTTTTTTTTATATTTCCTAAGTTTATAATACTCTACCTTATTGTAAGCATTTATAATAATGTAAGCATTTAAGGCTATGCAATTCCTTCTGACTACAGTCACAGCATGTCTTAGAAATATGCCTTTCCTTTTCATTCTAAGTGTCTTAAATTTCTATTAAGATTTATTTTTTAATCCACATATTATTTAGAAGTGTTTTGAACTTATCCAGTGCAGGATAATGCTTTGTCATTTTATTTTCTTAGTGAATTACACATGAATTAATTGCATAATGTTCTGCAAACGTGGTTGTATGAACTGATTCTTTTCTGTTTGGCCTTGCTGCATTGTTTAGCACATGAACAGTTTATATAATTCTTTAATTTTGAGGCTGAGGATTCTCTGTGTGTCCATTCAGTCAAGTTTTAAAATTGGTTTAATTAGATCTTTAGTATCTTAACTGATTTTGTCTGCTAGACCTAACAATAATATAGAGATTATTTGATACTTCCTTAGAGTTCTGTCAAATTTTGCTTTATATGTCTTCAGTGCATATAAGTTTAGAATTCTCATATCTCCTTGGTGCATTGAAGTTGTTATGTCATGATTCTCTTTAACCCTAATGATTCATTTTGCTTAGGTTTATTTTGTCTTATTTAACAAGGTTATTCCACCTTTCTTTAGTTAATATTGCCAATGATATCCTTTTTCTACTTCCACTTTCTATCTTTTAGTATTTGCATGCCCTTATATTTTAGTGTATTTCTTGTAAATACTATATAGTGCATTGTTTTATTGTGGGGTGACATTTAAAATCTTTGGTGAGTCTTGTCTTTTATTTGTTGTGATTATGGATCTGAATTTCTTTATTTCATCCCTGTGCTTCCTGTTTGTCTTGCTTTTTCTGTGCTTTGCCGCATCCTCCATTTTTGCCTTATTTTTTTAGATTTAGATTTTTGTTTTTGATTATTTACATTTTCTTTTTCACCTTTTTCCATTGGGGAGTTACGTATTTTATTAATGTTCCTTTACAGCTAGTGCTCGACTATGACCACGATTGGTTCCGACAGACCAGTCGTAACACGATTTTGGTCGTAAGTTGAGTAGGCTATATGTACAGTACTGTGAAATGTTATAAAAATCTTTAAGTCATATTTTATCATAATTTTCTTTCATTATTGTTATATATCATAATTTCTTTGTTCATTTTATGCCATTTGTATCATCTCTACACCACTTTGTTTCTTATTTTTACATTCGTCAGGTTTAAGTAAGACACTGCATTACCAGTACAACTGGTTTAATATTTGCAAAACAAACAAAATTTCAAAATACAGGTGCATACAAAAATACAAAATACAGATGTAAAAAATACCATAGGAAACATTTTCCCAATTGCAAAACATATCAAAATATATAAACATGTACGAAACATTTTATTGGCCGCTAGTGCTTGGCTGCGGATCGTTGATGTCGTCATCTGAGGCAGCAGTTGGGGTTACCGGAGTTGGTTTTTTCATAAACATGGTGAGCTTTGTCTGAATTGTGTTTCTTTTTTTCTTCATAAATTTCGCGATACGGACGAAACACATCGTGCGCCATCCTTTCAATCCTTGCAAATCGTTCGATATTTGGGTCCATTGCTTCGAAATGTATAAGTTTATTCAGTAAAGATAAACCGTCTGATGATCCCTTAGTGGTGAACTAACTTTCTGTCTCCCCCTCTTCTTTCTCTCCTTCTCTTCTTTCTTCTTCCGCCACTCTTTCTTCTTCCAGTTTGATTAGCTCTTCATTTGTAAGTTCTCCGGATTCTTTGTCTAGCAACTCTTTGACATCTTCCATTTCCCACTCCAAAGAAAGGTCTTTGGCGAGTTTTACTATTTTTTCCCCCGAATCGTTTCAAGTGTGTGTTCACTGTCAAATCCGTCAAAATCATTAACATAGCGCTTAACACAATTTTTCCAGATGCCATTCATGCACTTTGTCGTCACAGCCTCCCAGGCGGTAGCGATATTCTTGATACAAATCAAAATGCAGTGTTTCCAAAAATCTACAGCTGAGCAGTCGTGGCTAGCGATTGTGGTCGTAAAGTCGAATGGTCGTAAGTTGCATAGGTCGTAAGTCGATCAATACCTGTAGTTTATACCTTTGTCTAAAACATCTAACAAAATCTAAAATTAATCCGTATCTTAAAACCCATCCCTCTTGAAAAAATACAGAAGCCTTACAACACTTCAACACTAATTACCCTAACCTACAATTTATGTGATATTCTTATGCATAGTTTTAACTTTATTTTTAATAATTCTACAAATTTGACATTATTATTTTATATGGTTAATGCTTGTTTAGATTGGCCCACAGGTTTACCAGTTTCTTTGCATGCTATTCTTTCTTGTGACTCACTCAGACCTTTCTTTCTTTCTTTCTTTCTTTTTTTTTTTTTTTTTTTTTTTTTTTTTTTTTTTTTTTTTTTTTTTTTTTTTTTTGAGATGGAGTCTCACTCTGTCGCCCAGGTTGGAGTGCAGTGGCATAATCTCAGCTCACTGCAATCTGCACCTCCCTGGTTCAAACGATTCTCCTGCCTCAGCCTCCTGAGTAGCTGGGATTACAGGTGCCTGTCACCATGCCTGGCTAATTTTTGTATTTTTAGTAGAGCTGGGGCTTCACCTTGTTGGCCAGGCTGGTCTCGAACACCCGACCTCCTGATCTGTCCACCTTGGCCTCCCAAAGTGCTGGGATTGATTACATGTGCGAGCCACTGCGCTCACCTTAGACTTAGACCTTTCTAATGGAGTATTTTCCTTCTTAAAGAATATTTTTTGGGAGTTTCCTTAATGAACGTCAAATGGTGGTAAACTTTTATGTTTATCTGAAAAATGCCTTTATTTTACTCTATTTCTACAAATATCTGGGTACCCATTTCCAGGTTATTCTAGTCATCTGTTCTCTCCGAAATAGTAGGATAGTTTTTGAAATGTCTTTCTAATGAGAAAGGTAATCTAGAGGTCTAATATTTATTATGTGTAGGATTAATTTAAAAATCTTAGTGAAAAGGCTTTTAATAACATTGTACAAAGTTTGTGTTATACTGAAAGAATTGCTATACATTTAAAGACTGAAATATGACTAAAAGAACTTTCCATCTACATATGGTGGTGATTGCTTTTAGGTTTGTAGCTGGAGTCACTATTTATAGGGCCTATTATTTATGGTTTTGAGTTTCATTTACTTATACTAAGCACTCAATTTTCAGAACGCTTGTGTTTTATTAGTTCTTGGTGATGGAGGGCAGTGTGCATTCTGTTGTTTAAAAAATCTTATTTTCTAACTATTACCTTGATTGGAGTCAGCTTAAGTGGATATATACTATTATTACTGCCTGCTCCTTATTGCTTCTATAATATGGTAAAAGAAAGAGGAGGGACTCCAATATTCACTGACTCCCATGTATCACTCATTTTACATACTCTGCATATCTATTCTTTTTTAGCTGTCACTACAGATAATCCCACCATACTTTCATTTTGTAAATGAGGAAATCAAGTTTGAAAGTTAAGGCACAAGTGTATGGTATACAAGTTATAGTATACAAGGGTTGGAACAGGAGTCAAAACACAGATGCTCATGTATTTTCTACAATTCCAGTGTTATGAGTTAAAATATCTTCTGGTAATCAGTCCTCTATATACAGCCCAGTAGGCAGATGGGATACTCACCTGTGTGGCTTGAGATTCGATGTGGGAAAGAGCCTGTCAACTAATGATATTGCTGTACTATTATTCTGTGGTGTGGCCTGTCATTAGATTTACTTCTAGGGTTTGAGATGGACCATAAATTGTTAAATATGTTTATCATTAATATTAGTTGTACTTTTAACAATTCCCTATGTGTTCAGCTTAAGAAAAATTAGGTTAGAAATGAGTTATATGGAATATTATATGAATAAAATGGTACTTAATTTAAGAGCCTAGGTTGCATTCGTTAAAATTCTAGAGGGATAAATGGACCATTTTTTAATAAAAATGATACATTGTGTTAGCGCCATCTACTGTTAGGTCAGAATAATGACTTCCTGGTATACATTTGGTTTTTTCCTGGTGGCATATTCCAAGTCTGGCATCTTTCTGCAGGTCCTCTAACTTAGTTGACCACTCTGTAGAATGTGGGTGTTTTGGGCAATTCACATGATATCCTGTCTCTGGTCAGGGCAGCCAGTTTTTGTAGATCTTGTTTCATAATTCTTGTTAAAGTAGCAATGACAAATTTTCTACAATTTTCTTGATAGTTCAGAATTTTAAAATAAAGCTAGCTGATTGTGCTTTCTACAAAGCATCCTTGTTTTAAGATTTGCTAATTTATCATTGTTAGACTGTTGGATTAAAATTGAAATTAAAATTGAACATTCAATTTGTAGCTGAAAGACCGTCTAGGGAAAGCTGTATCTCAATATGTTGCTTGTTAATTCGTTGAATGTCTAAATCTGCACAGTATATTATTGAGTGTATTTGTTTTAGAGGAAAACCTGTATCTAAATAATGTAGTTACTTTTTTTTAAATTTCTTAATGGAAAGGATATTACAAAAATAGTTTTATATAATGTACTGATTAGGAGCATAAGCTTTAAAGTTAGGCTCTCAGAGTTTAAATACTGGCTTTACCACTTGTTGCATTTGTGATCTTGGGATTATTGTAAAGCATAAGTAAAATTATCTTTCTAAAGCACTTGGAATAATATTGCTCATATTAGTAAGCACTCGATAAATGTTAGTTGCTATCATTAATATTTTAATGTTTGCATATCAAGTAAACATAATGTTTCAATAATTACATTTTTATCTTAGTAACTAATAACTTTTTTGGTAATTAAACCTATAATTGATGTAAAATATGTGGCTTAAGAATATAAATGTTGAAAATGTTTACTGTTTATTTCTGCGTATCATTTAGAGTAAAGGGTAGCAGAAACAGAGTTGGTCTTCAGTCTCAGCTCTGTAAGTTACTAGCAGCACAACTTGAGGTTAATTATTTAACCTCTTTACTGAGTCTTTTTCTTTCTTTTCTTTTCTTTTTTTTGAGATGGAGCTTTGCTCTGTTGCCCAGGCTGGAGTACAGTGATGTGATCTCAGGTCACTGCAACCTCTGCCTCCCAGATTCAAGTGATCCTCTGGCCTCAGCCTCCTGAGGGGCTGGGATTACAGGCATGTGCCGCCATGCCTGGCTAATTTTTTTTTTTTTTGTAGTTTTAGTAGAGATGGGGTTTTCCCATGTTGGCCAGGCTGGTCTTAAACTCCTGACCTTAGGTGATCCACTTGCCTTGGCCTCCCAAAGTGCTGGGATTACAGACATGAACCACTGCTCCTGGCTAACCTCTCTAAAGCTCTTCACCTAAAAATGAGTTGTTTTGAGAATTAAATTATATAATGTATGTATAAAGTCATTCTTGGCACTTAGTAAACTAACAGCATAAATGTCAGTTCTTCTATAACATATTCCAAATTTATTAACATGCACGTGTTTCTATAATTTTGCTTTATATTACTTATACTAAAATAAAAAGATATTAAGCACCCTTTATGTTTGAAAGGCTGATGGAGCTTAAGAAGGAACAAATAACTTGTGACGTCCTTAAGATGTATGATTGAGGATGGAATATAAATATGTCAAATTTTTTTTAAAGTGGGAATAATGGCTCAGTCAGTGATTTGTACGTGATTGCTAAATATACAGAATTTTTTTAATTCAAAGGAGGAATGCTTTCTACACTGGACCCAGATTCCGTGTCCCCCACCGACCTTGTTATTATTGCTATAATTTTTTCTTTGGTTATGTGGCCCATTGCACATTCTAGAAGGACATAAAGAGGATAAAATCCACTTGTAGATTATTAGAAATATTTGTTGATTTCATGTTATCCACCAGCATCATGGACCACAACTGTAGATATATCCAGCCCTCAAGGTGGGTGGAGTTAGGTGGGCTGTGTTGGTAAATGATCAGCACCAAGTATTGTTCCTGAGCATAGTAGATGCTTTTAAATAGTCGAATGAACAAATGAAACTATCTGCATCACGGCTATTATGCTGACTGAGGCTAGTGTTTTCATCACACGCCAACTCAAATTTCTATGTCAAATGGTAAATAGCTAATTCCTTCCTGTGTTCTCTGGGACTTTGCTTCATCGGGATATATCATCTCTTGTTTAATCTTTTCCACTTTACTGACAACTAAGTGAGCCAGAACCACCCACCCCTTGCCAGTTATCTGTCTTCCTCGTTACCCATTCATCTATACTGCTGTGGTGTGGCTGTTCCTTTTTCCTTACTACCCCACAATCCAAGCTTTTTCTGCAGATATCCCAATGACTGCCTAACTGCAAAGTCTCAAGTCCTGAGGAGCCCATTTCCATCCTTCTTGTCTTATTTGGTCCCTCTGTGTCTTTGGCATTGCTGCCTATTTCTTTCTGAAGTTCTCCTCTGTTGGCTCTGGTGCACCAGTCTCTCCTAGTTCTCCTTGTATCTCTTGGCCTTCTCCGTTTCAGTCTCATTTACTATTTGTTCGGTTTCTTCCCCAGCTCTCTTAAATGTTAGTGTTGCCCTGGGTTCTGTTGCTTGGCCTCTCTTCTTTTTACTGTAGGTTTGCTTTGTACTCCAGCAACCCTACCCTTATGCTGATAATCTGGTGCCTCTACTTGAGATTTATCTGTGGAACCCAGTTCAGCCACTGATAACACAAGGGGAAGAGGATATACACTGTAGCCCCCCATAACCTCTATCACCTGTTACCCATGAAAGCTTCACTGAGTAAGCATACAATCTATGTAAAACAGCCAAAAAACAAACATTTACGTAAAAGGAATGTGGTTAGTATGGAAACTTGACCTCAAGAAGTGTCTCCTAGCCTCTGTCCTTGGACTCCTTTTTCTAGAGCTGCCCAGAGTGTCTTCAGTTTCCCTGTGAACATAACTAGTTAGGTGTCTCCTCCAAACTGCCTCTTATCTATCCCCATGTCATATAATCCACCCCTCCTGTATTCTCTCACAGTTACTAGTACCAACATGTACTCCAGCCCAAACCCTACATCATCCTAAATTCTGTTTTATTCTCACCAGCTGGTCCTGGGATCGCCGCTGCCTTAATCTCTCATCTGTGAGAGAATTTACTATATTACAATTATTTGATTTATGTCTGTTTCTTTCATTAGAATCTTTATGTCCCAGGCATGCACAATTTTTACAGTATTAAGTGTTCAACTAATACTTTTATATGTAAAAATGAATTTATCAGCAATCACTAATTCCCAAGGAATTAATAGCATTATCCTGTTGTCTTAAAAAATGCTAAAAGCATAAAACAATTGATTTTCTAATCTTAATTTTTAAATGTTAATGAATGTTAATGCTATATTAAAGTGAAATTCTTTAAGATCTTTGTCTTTTACAGTTACTCAATTTAAAAGAAAGTTTTTTTAGGTGCTGTTGATACATTTTGGAATTTGTACACATCCTATACATTCAATTAAAAAAATAAGATCCAAACTCCTTATCAGTCTTGTTATTAGCCCCATTTTTAAAATTTAATATTTCTCAATATTTATTGAATGTTCTCAAATGGTGGCTTGTTAGTTTCATGTTTGTTAAATGCAGAACTGTGTCTTCCATTTGCTATTTTTGAAATAAATTTTTCACTTTATACAGCAGTCCTTGATAGGGCCAGCCTAGGATTGTAGACTTTTTCCATTTTAGTCGTAAATAAATAATAGGAAGCATACTGTAGATTCTGAATAGTAACAACCTGTTTACCTGATTTTTCACTGGTTTGAGTATTTGATACAGAGAAATTAAAGCTTAAACTTTCAAATATCTAATCTTGTCTTAACCTTCTAAGAAGACTATGTGTCCTTAATGACTCAGATTTAGCAGACGGGTGATAAGTTGTCTCATTTGGTGACCACTAATTATTTTTTGTATTATTAGGTTGAAAGCTATGTCTCCTGGAGAATGCTCATGTATGTGGCTGGTAACAGCTTGTCATTTTTGTTTAGTTGCTTTTACTCTCCTGAAAACCAGGAAACCAGATAATTTTTAAGGATTATACGATAAACAAGTCAATAATTCTCTAACAAGATCTTAAAAGCAGAGTATACTGCTTTGGTACAGTGGCTTTATGAGAGCTTTTTGAACTATTTAGAGCAGGGCTGTCCAATCTTTTGGTTTCCCTGGGCCACACTGGAAGAATTGTCTTGGGCCACACATAATATACACTAACACTAATGATAGCTGATGAGCTTAAAAAGAAAAATCTCATAATGTTTTAAGAAAGTTCACGAATTTGTGTGGGGTGCATTCAAGGCTGTCCTGGGTCACCCCTGTGGGTTGGGCAAGCTTGGTTTAGAGGTTGGTTTCATTTTTCGAGTTTCTTTACTGTGTATGAAAGGTTAGGGTTCCTGATTGTAGATACACAGATGCATTTCCCATTCATAGTTAATCTAGTTCTCTTGTTTTTTAGAATCAGTCACTTCTGTGCAGTTTATTTCATTGGATCTGCTTATAAAGCCACCTGGGACTAATTAAGAGGGCCTAATATTTTTTCATTCAGTAATATTCAGAGACCTATAATCTTTGGTGATAGAGGATAGAGAGCCTGACTGAAAAGCTACACACACACACACACACACACACACACACACACACACACGCGCACACACACAGAGAGAGAGAGAGAGAGAGTACCTGTGTGTTTGTTTATATACGGACATAGCAAAAATTCATTAATCTTGTTTCTGTTGGTTCACTGCCGGAAATCCCTGCCTAGTGCTGTTTATAAAGACGATTAGTGTCCATGAAGCATAGTGGGCTGTCTTGCTGGGTGGCGTCCTTAGTAGGAAAACTAGATACCATGTTTTCTCACACTAATCAGGAGTTTTCTGTAACAAACTAATCATGAGTTTTGTGTAAATAGTTTGATGTTGGCTTATGCTTTGAAATGTGCTGTAAATTTACTGTTAATCGCTCATTTTAATTATGTAAAGAATTGCTTTGCATAAAAAATGTAAAAAAAATCAAATACCCCATTATTTTGCTTTTTTATTTTTCAAATTTTGAGCCTTCTATTTATGTGTTGTAGAGACAATAAAGCGTATGCACTCTGATATCAGGCTGCCAGGTTCCAAGCCTGACAAAAAATTATTCATTTATGCCTTTGACCTTGGGCATGCTGTGTAGTCTTTCATGTCTCAGTTTTCCTGCCTGTAAAATGGTACAACAGAGTTAGAGTGCTTGTGAGGATTACATGAGGCAATATACATATAAAGTACTTAGTGTGTAGAGTTCTATATTGGTAATATTCTACATGTATTATTTTTTCTGTATAAAACATACAGAGATGTAAGTAAATTTTAAAATGTGAGTAAATTTTAATATTTCTTCTAATTTAAGGCTTGCAGAATTTTCTGGCATCTCTAAGAGAATGTTGTGGTTTAACTGTTTAAGCAATTTAAAAATAGTTCTGCTTTTAAGTTTTCTTCTAGTTTTCCCAAGGAGTCAGTAGAAATTATTTTATTTTATTTATTATTATTATACTCATTTTATTATTTACTTTTTATATAAGGACTTTAGAATAATGTTAATACTTCTGTATTCTTCATGGTCTCTTCTTTTGTCTCCTAAGGAGTGGTATTTAAATCTATGAGCAGGCTGGATGTGGTGGCTCTCAGCATTTTGGGAGGCCGAGGCAGGCAGATCACCTGAGGTCAGGAGTTCTAGACCAGCCTGGCCAACATGGTGAAACCCCATTTCTACTAAAAATACAAAAATTAGCTGGGTGTGGTGGCACACGCCTGTAATCCCAGGTATTCAAGAGGCTGAGGCAGGACAATTGCTTGAATCTGGGAGGCTGAGGTTGCAGTGAGCCAAGATGGTGCCATTGCACTCCAGCCTGGGCCATAGGGTGAGACTTTGTCTCCAAAAAAAAAAAAAAAAAAAATTTATGAGCACATTTGATAGAGAGACATCACCTGGTCTAAGGGTTCATGCAAGGCTCACTTTAGGAAGAAACTTCCTGAGATCCAAAGAGTGACTGTAGTTATTAACTAGAAAAGGTGTTACATGGAAGGACATACCTGTCAGGCAGTTAGACGTTTAAATGCCCAGAGATGGAAGGGAGCTACTATTGTATGTAAATAATATATAGTTTCAAGAAAAATAATGGATTCTTATTTTTGTAATGATTATATTTTATTGTTAAATATATATTCCATCTGGGAAGATCCATGCAATAATCTTTAAATTTTTAATATCCTCTAGGAATGTAGTGGTAAAAAAAAATTTTTATATCAGTCAGTGACTAGGATAATCTAATATAGTCATAGTAAAATCTTTGTGTTTAAGAAAATACAGGCCAAGTTGGCCAAGTGCGGTGGCTTACACCTGTAATACCAGCACTTTGGGAGGCCAAGGCAGGTGGATCACTTGAGGCCAGGAGTTCGAGACCAGACTGGCCAATGTGACGAAACCCCATCTCTACTAAAAATACAAAAATTAGCCAGCTTACTCGTAGGGCTGAGCCATGAGAATCGCTTGAACCTGGGAGATGAAGGTTGTAGTTAGCCAAGATCGCACCACTGCACTCCAGCCTGGGCAACAGAGTGAAACTCTGCTTAGACCCGCATCTGTACAAAAAATAAAGTTAATGGAGCGAGGTGGCATGCACCTGTAGTCCCAGCTACTTGGGAAGCCGTGGCAGGAGGATTACATGAGCCCAGGAGGTTGAGGCTGCAGTGAGCCATGATCATGCCACTGCACTCCAGCCTGAGTGACAGAGCAAGACCCTGTCTCTAAAAGAAAATATAAAAAGAAATTTGATTTTTAGTGTAGGTTGTAATTACTAACTATAGAAAACAGCTGTCATAAAATTTCAGTTGGACTCATAATTGACTGATTTTTAAATAAAGATTGCCTTCAAGTAGAAGATTCATTTTTCATAATTCAAGGCTCATATCATGCAGTTCATGAATACTCTTGATAACCTTTTTTTAAAATAGAGCACATCATCCCTGTTTTTCTATATTGATACTTTTTATTAGATGATAACAAAACGAAGAATCACTTCATTAGTTATTCTGTTTATTTCAAATTACAAATAATTTATATAATTGTTGACTGATATAGCACTAATGATTATATTTTATAATAAACATAATGTATATTTTACATTTAAATCCCTGGCAACAACCCAAGTTCCCGTACAGTTTGTATATGGCTTATATAAGTATTAAAGTAGAAAGTTGAATAAACTGGGAGTAATACGTAATTTATGTATTATGTCAATAATCACATCTCAAGTAATATTTGAAAACTATATCCCTTCAGATGTAAACAGTTTTCATTAGAATATTAGTTTTTATTATTTATAAGCCGTGTAGCTCCCAGCTGCTAATGTGGGATACCAGTGCCTCTTCCAAATATTTTTTGAAGTCTCCAGAGTCTATCATATGGGTTCATGTAGATGTCTGAGTATCAAGTACATGGCATTAATTTTAATTTTTTTCTTTTGTTCTGGCCATGTGCTAAGGTTTTGTCATGTCCACTGGATACTGCCACTTTTGTTGGGCTTTGTTGTTGATCTTTGGCCATTGCAGGAACTGGCTGAGCTGCGTCACTCAGTGCTTTGTAGGACTTGGTGAAGCTGTCTGGTCTGGGAGTTTTATTTGAGGAGAGATTTTTTCACTATTATATTGATTTAATTTTCTATGATGGCAATATAGGACTATTTAGATTTCATATCTCTTTGTTTCGGTAAGTTATATTTTTTCTATTTGACCATTTAATCTTTATCTCGTATGGTTATATATATTTTTCATTCCTGATATTGCTTATTTCTGCCTTCTCTTTTTTCTTGATTAAATTAATTATACTGGAGGTTTGCCAGTTTAGTTTATGGTCTTTTTCATACAGCCGATTTTTGCCTTTGTTGCTCTAATATGTGCTTGTTTTCTGTTTCAATAGTTTTTGCTGTTGTCTTTATCTTCTTTCTTGTATTTTTTTCTTTTATTTTGTTCCGTCTCCCTCCCCCGACCTGCCTGCCCTGCCAGTTTTCTTGAAATCATTATTCCACTAATCTTTAGGCTTTATTCCCCTAAGTGCTCCTTTAGTTGCATCCTACAAGTTTTGATATATATTTGCCATTGTTTACTTTATTCTTATAATTAAAAAAAAATCTACTTCTATGATGTTGGACCCTTTGGATTATATTTTTCTATTACAAACTTTCTTTCTTTCTTTCCTTCCTTTCTTTCTTCTTTCTTTCTTTCTTTTCTTTCTTTCTTTCTTTCTTTCTTTTTCTTTCTTTCTTCCTTTCTTTCTTCCTTTCTTCCTTTCTT
>NW_016107409.1:6335023-6397378 GCF_001604975.1 Cebus imitator
CTTTGGGAGGCTGAGGCAGACGGATTGCCTGAGCTCAGGAGTTCAAGACCAGCCTGAGCAACAGGGTGAAACCCTGTCTCTACTAAAATACAAAATAAATTAAAAAAAAAGAGATCCAACTTTGTATATTTACTAATTATATAAATTTTCCATCTCATAGTTGATACCATTCTGCTTTTATTTAATTCATTTCACCGTTTTTTTTGGTTGATTTTATCAGTCACTTGTCTACTTCTGGAACAACACTGCAGACTGTTTAAATAATAGAAAAACAGAATTGTAGGTTTCTTTCTGTTTCCCACCCCTTCCCCACCTCTGCTCCAATAAGGTAGTTTATTTCTAGGGCTATAATAGAATATCTAAGATATAAATTGCAGAAAGTACAATGACGCCTTATGGGAATGGAAAAGTTGTCAGACATCTCGTTTCTACATTTCTGAGACTTCCTGATACCTGCTTGCCTGGATTTTGCTTTTCTTCTCTGCTTAGTTTTTCTTCCCTTTCCGCCCCCTCCCTCCTGTCACCTTCTTCCCTTCCTCCTTCCCCTACGTCTCTTCATTTCCCCTCCCTCCTTCCTCTTCCTTCCCTCCATTCCTATTTTTATCCCTTCCTTCATCCTTTCTCTTCCTCCTCTCCTTTCTTCCATTCTTACCTCCTTATTGTTTTTTCACCCTGACATGTGTGTTTCAAAAGTTGGGAAAACCCTCATTAGATCTTCCTGATTTTTGGATCAAGACAAAACGATCTGTAGAAGCCATGTGTTATTAACTTGTTTCACTCTTAGAAAACCTAAAGAAAATCACCCATGCCTTTTAAAATGCTTGAAACATAACAAATCACTATATTCATAATATTTTTGTTCTCTTCGAAGTAATGTGTCATCACAAACAAATTGGACCACTGCCCCTTTAAGTAGAAACTGCCTTAGGGGACTGATGGAACTCTGAGACTACTTCCTGAAGCACTTGTTGGTCCACCAGGAGTGTCAGTTGGGCCTGGGTGGAAAGAGAGGCCCAAGAAAGCCACCATTGTCTGTAACATGAAGCTTTTCCTATAGTCTAGTAATAATCCTACTGTGAGTACTTTACCGTAATTCAAATCATTGTGGAAGGAATTGTCTCTCAGTTTTCCTAAGTGCTGCTTAGTCCCTTGAAAGGCAGTTGGTTTCTAAATACCCTCTTGGAGAGTGAAACTAGGTTCAGTTCAGCCATTTTTGTTTTTTGCTTTGTTTTACCTAAAAATTTTTAATCAACTGGAGGATTATTTGGAGATCACAATAGGAGAAATATTTTCCTTTAACTGAGATGAATTGTGTAGTCTTTTTTAGCTTAAGATCTTTAAAAATTTAGTTGCATAACACCTTTTTAATTTGTTCGATTCCTCGGTTGAAGCCATTGTGAATTGGCTTAAAATTGTAAAAGACTAAGTATTATATTGAGTCTTTCTGTCAGAAAACATTAGCTTAACTGGTCCATAATTAAAGATGATGTTAGCAGTACTTTAGTTTGTCTTAGGAATAGAGGTCCGTAAATTTATCTGTAAAGCATCAGTTGCATGGTTCTTTTGAAATGTTCAAAGTTTTTGTGAATGCGTAATACAGCTGGTCTGACTGTAGCTTAATGATTTAAAAATATATACATCTGTGCTAAATACACACACACACACACACTCACGCACACACACACACACGCACACACACACACACACACTCTTTCTGCTTCTACTGGTTCTGTAACTTAAACTGATTTGAATGCTGACAAAAGTACTCATCCAGTTGTATAGTTTTATTTTTTAGAGTCAGAGTCTTACTCTGTCACCCAGGCTGGAGTGCAGTGGCATGATCTTGGCTTACTGCAACCTCAGCCTCCTGGGCTCAAGTGATCCTCCTGCCTCAGCCTCCCAAGTAACTGGGACTCCAGGTGTGTGCCACCATGCCCAGCTAATTTTTGTATTTTTCGTAGAGATGGGTTTTTACCATGTTGCTCAGGCTGGTCTCAAACTCCTGACCTCAAGTGACCCACCTGCCTTGGCCTCCCAACATGCTGAGATTACAGGTGTGAGCCATCACACCTGGCCTCCAGTTGTATAGTTTTAAATGAATATAAAATACTTGAGTGATTGGTAAATTTAATATTATTTAATAAATTTAATATTTTAAATTTTAAATAAATCTAAAAATGCATTAATCAGTTTGAATAAAAGATATACATTGGGTCTGAAATTACAATTGAGAAATTTTATGCTTAGTTTAAATGAAAATTCTTGAATCTTTAAGGAGAAATAAGGCCAGTCATGGTGGCTCACACCTGTAATCCCAGCACTTTGGGAGGCCGAGGTAAGAGGATCACTTGAGGTCAGGAGTTTAAGACCAATCTGGGCAACATAGGAAAAACCTGCCTGTACGAAAAATACAAAAATTAGCTGTATGTGGTGGCGTGCACCTGTAGTCCCAACTACTTGGCAAGCTGAGGTGGGAGGATCAATTGAGCCTAGGAGGTCGAACCTGCAGTGAGCTGAGATCAAGCCACTGGACTCCGACCTGGGTGACAAAATGAGACACTGTCTCAAAAAAAAAAAAAAAAAAAAAAAAAAAAAAAAAAAAAAAAAAAAAAAAAAAAAGATAATTTAACCCTTGTTTTTATGACAAAATTTTCTAATTCTTTTTTTTTTTTTTTTTTAATTTTTCTTTTAAGACGGGGTTTCACCATGTTGGTCAGGCTGGTCTTGAACTCCGAACCTCAGGTGATCCGCCTGCCTTGGCCTCCAAAGTGCTTGGATTACAGGCATGAGCCACCACGCTCGGCCAAACTTTAATTCTTTTAGTGATAAACTGAGTCCACTATTTAAAAATTCAAATTTCTTTTTGATTTTCTGAAGTATTTGGAAAGTTTCTAGTAAAATAATCATGAAATTTTAGAGCAAGAAGGGAACTAAAAATAGCATTTGATTACTAATAGTGAAATGATGTTTGTTTTTATAACCATATACTTGTAAATAGAAAGACTGTTTTTAAAAAGAACATTGAAATAACTTAGAGTTGTTGATCTTAATAGACAACCAGGAGTTGAGTAATTTTTGGCTAGTCCGAAGGTTGTGAGTTATCTCAATTGATTGTTCACAGACAATTACAGATCGAACTCCTGTTTTACTCTTTCCCCACTTCTCACTACTGTACTTGACTAGTCTTTAAAAAATAAAAAATAATTTTTAGAACTGGCTGTGATGATTTTCAGAAAGACTTTTTTTTTCTCTGTTGCCCAGGCTGGAGTGCAGTGGCATGATCTGGGCTCACTGCAATCTCCACCTCCTAGGCTGAGGCAGTCCTCCCATCTTAAAGATTTAATTAGAAATTTATTTAATGAGGCCGGGCGCGGTGGCTCAGGCCTGTAATCCCAGCACTTTGGGAGGCTGAGGCGGGTGGATCATGAGGTCAGGAGTGTGATACCAGCCTGACCAACGTGGTGAAACCTCGTCTCTACTAAAAATGCAAAAATTAGCTGGGCATGGTGGCACACGCCTGTAATCCCAGCTACTCAGGAGGCTGAGGCAAGAGAATTGCCTGAACCTGGGAGGCGGAGGTTGCAGTGAGTCAAGATCGTGCAACTGCACTCCAGCCTGGGTGACAGAGTGAGACTTCATCTCAAAAAAAGAAAAAAAAAAATTATTTGATGAAAACTTTGGAAGATATGAGAAATTAAAAGGGAAATGTCTAACAAATCTATGTACCAAAGGCACTGGATGAAGGATAAAGAAATTATATATGTCAGATATATGTGATTGTAATATATATAGATGAAGTTTTGTATCTATATTTAAAACGTGTATATAATATATATGGACATGTATATATGTAAACATTATGTAAATGTGTGTTTTTAGCTAAAATTATACCTTATTGAATATTTTAAATCTGGTAGCATACCCTATCTGAGAGAAGCTTTTTTAGAGGAATTTATGTTTAATAGCAGGGACATTTAGGGAGAAACGTTAAGAAAAGCCATTTATTTTATTTACTAAGAAAGTTGAAAGGGAGAATGGAGTCACTTTAGAAGGAACTGTGATGGAGCTTTCAAACATGATGCTTAATTAAAACAATGAAACTTAAAGCAAATCAACTTGCAAATCTTGTTTCTTAACCTTTATTTTTAAATTCCTTTTAAACTACACTCTGAAAGCATTTTGAATTTTATCTTTTTCTGCGTTTACTTTAGGATTTGTACATAATACTGATATCCTTGTATCTCCTGTAGCCATTTAGTGGATTATTTGGAAATTCTAACTTATGGATAGGAAAGATAAAAGATTATTTAAAAAATCATTTGCATGATCATTATCCCTGATAAATCTTTTTGTGTTATACTTTTTTCTATTAATGCCAATCTTGAGTCTTTGTAGCAAGACTTATGCTATAAAAATAAATACTTAGCAAAATCGTTGATATGGTTGGCTGTGTCCCCACTCAAATCTCATCTTGAAGTCTCACTTGTTGTGGGAGGGACCCGGGGGGAGGTAACTGAATGATGGGGGCAGGTCTTTCCCCTGCTGTTCTCATGATAGTGAATAAGTCTCATGAGATCTGATAGTTTTAAAAAGAGGAATTCCCTTCACAAGCTCTCTTGTTGCCTGCCGCTATTTATGTAAGATGTGACTTGCTCTTCCTTGCCTTCCATCATGATTGTGAGGCCTCCCCAGCCACGTGGAACTGTGTGTCCAATTAATCCTCTTTCTTTTGTAAATTGTCCAGTCTCAAGTATTTATCAGCAGCATGAAAATGGACTAATATAGTTTTACAGTTAGATGTGGAGTTTATTTTGAGAACAATTTGAGGGGTAGAAGGAATGTTCAAACATACATATCTCAAAACAAAATTGCCTTTCCTTTAAGATTAGGTCATGGCTCACTGCAGCCTCGACCTCCCAGGCTCAGGCAACTCTCCCACCTCAGCCTCCAGGGTAGCTGGGTCTACAGGTGCATGCCGCTACTACCAGCTAATTTTTTGTAGAACTGGGGTTTCACCATGTTGTCCAGGGTGGTCTCAAATTCCTGGACTCAAGTGATCCACCCACCTCAACCTCTCAAAGTACTGGGGTTACAGGTGAGGACTGTGCTTTTTCATGTTTCTGTTCTAAGGACCTGGTATGCATAGCAGGTCCTCATATGTTTGTTGAGTGAATGGGTGAGAGGGGAGACAGAAATCAGATATGCTAATGGTTATGAGTGTCTGAAGGATTGACACCAGTGTGCAAGGTAAAACATGCTGGCTCATATGAAAAAAAGAGAAGGAACAGTTCTCGAGTTGTGAGGTAAAAGAGATGACCAGTGTTTGTTAAATAGAAGAATTAATTCAAATGATACTGTATAACGGAAAAATGTCACCGTTTCTCTTTGTATTTGTGGCCCCTCTTTATTCCAGGGGCCACATTCTAAGACTCCCCATGATGCCTGAAACTGAGAATAGGATCAAAACCAATATTCACTATGTTTTTTCCCTATACATACACACCTGTGATAAAGCTTAATTAATAAATTAGGCACAGTAGAGATTAACAACAGTAATAAAATAGAACAACTGTAACAATATGCCAGCATTACCACTCTTGCACTTGGAGGCTACAAAGTAAAATAAGGGCTACTTGAACCCTCCAAGCACTTTGATACGCCGACAGTGGATCTGGTAACAGACAGTTACTGAGTGACTAATGGGCAGGCTGTGTATACAATGTGGATCTGCTGGACAAAGGGAGGATTTCAGCATAGAATTTAACATTTATGATTATTTGTTTCTGGAATTTTCCACTTAATATTTTTGGAGTATGGGTAAATGAAATCATGGAAAGTGAAACCACAGATAAGGGAGGACTCCTGTAATTGGTAGTTTATATTTTCACAGGATAAGCTTTCAGTATTGTATTTGTAAAAAGGAGACTTAATCATCATTTAACAATTTTCTAAAAGTAATTATTGTAGATGATACTCTGAAAATGCCAGTAGTTCTGTATTTTAATTTACTATTTTAGAACCATTCTCTTATATGTCAATATGATGTTAAGAAACTTAAGTTTATTTAAGTTCATTGAAGAGTCTGAGCAATATAAAAATTATCTTTGGGAGGCCAAGGCGGGCGGATCACGAGGTCAAGAGATCGAGACCATCCTGGCCAACATGGTGAAACTCCATCTCTACTAAAAAAAATAGAAAAATTAGCTGAGCATGGTGGCATGCGCCTGTAGCTCCAGCTACTCGGGAGGCTGAGGCAGGAGAATTGCTTGGACCCAGGAGGCAGAGGTTGCAGTGAGCTGAGATCGCGCCACTGCATTTCAGCCTGATGTCTGGCGACAGAACGAGACTCTGTCTCAAAAAAAAAAAAAAAATTATATGTTTAGTAAAGATATAGAAGTTTACCATATTTAATCTCTACTTATAGTTAAAAAGTGATCAAGTAATGCTATCTAGTAAAAGTTTTGCAGTTCTATTTATTTACTATTCCGGTTATTTAACTATCAGAAAGGAAAGTGTGATGGTAAGAGTTTGTCAAGAGATCGAGTGCTACACAATTGCATTTCTACATCTTGTGTTGGAAGAGAGAATTTAGTTTTGACCTGAGAGATAATTTCATTTCAAACCAAACTGATAATTTAACAAACTTCAGTGCATTTTAGCTAATATCAGCATGAGTATTTAATATTTTAAAATAACTTTATCTTGATTAGCATTTTTTCAAATAAGCACATTTTTTAAAATCAGAAAATTTATTGTAAAATATGAAGTACTTTTGAATAGGTACCACAAGGTGGCAGGATTGTATTTTGTAGATTCTTTTTGCTTTGATGAACAGCAAACCCTTGGTTGTCTAAAATCTTAAGTTTTTCAGTTGGTTAGCTATTATGCATTTTATATGCCAGAACGTTTAAATTTTAACTTTTTTTGATGGAAATTTAAACTATTTTTCATGCTTTCCTAATTTCTTAAGCAATAGAATATAACTTGTCACTGAGCCATTTGAATGCATTATTGGATGTGATTAGGATGGGGTGATGAATAACAGTAGCATGGAGGGAATAAAGACTGGTCCCAGCAGAGACTCTGGCCCTTGACTCAAAAGCTGGGTCTGACGTCAACTTGCTTTTTGCTTTATCTGCATTTTTTCCTATTGGAGGTGAAGTGAATCATTCCTAGTGCCAGGCTCTGGTGTTGTACAATATGGCTGCTTTCTGCAAAATTAAATAGCAAATGAAAGCACACACTGCCTTCTCCCAGGGGCTTTTGTGTCACAGGGTATTTGGGGATGGAAAAGTAAACTATGAGACCTTCAAATTTCTTCTTCAAACATCAGTATGGTAAAGGCAGCACCAGACCATGAGGAAAGTGTTCTGCAGTTATGAGGAATATTAGACACAAATCTAACTGCTCCTGGAGCAACTTTAAGGAATTTTCCCTATAAAAACATTTTAGACTCTGAGTTGTACATCATTTGTAGGAATGAGATAATATTAATTATAAAGGATGTGGCCAGACATGAATCCGTTTTCCTTTCTAATCCAATTACCTGCTCTGGTAATTGGAGAGCTGTTTCAAGGCAGTTTGTGCCTTTATTGGTGATACAGCATGCAGTGGGTAAAATCTTCATCCTTTGGATCCTTGGTTTGCTCATTTGTGGATACTGCTTTTTCCAGAACCTTTCTTTCCCTTTCCACAGGCTTCCAGGTCTTGAGTTGTTCTGTGAATCTATTATTAAAGATCAGACTATGGGGAAGTTTTGTTTCACATTTGTTCCCTTCGTTAATTAATTGCATATTTTTCTAATCTTTTAAAAGATGAATCAGTTTAACCTCACATAAGCACTAAGAAAGCAATAGTTGAGCCCTGCTGGTTAAGGGGAGAGGAAAGGGCATGGTTTCCGGCAGCAAACCTTTCTCTGGCTCTCTAAAATGTTTATCTACCTGTCTGCCACTTTCTTACTCATATGGATTTTGCATGATGGCTACATAAATCATCAAATTACAGAGGGCTTTTTCCCCCCTCATCTTACATTCAGTCCTCATGGGGAAATGGAGAACTTTTATAAGAGCTCCAGAGAAGCCACAGGAATTAACTGATAAATTAGCCCAACCTGAAATGGATGCTAGGGCCTAGTCATTTGACTCTTCTCAGTCCTGCCTGGTAGTAAAACTTTTTTTTTTAACTTCATAGTAGATGAGTAAGTAGAACTTTCATGACCTAAATATATAGGTAAATTTTACTGGCTGTACTTCTAGGATTGGATACATTTTCCTCTTGGCATGGTACTATGTGTTTTCAAGTAAAAATAATACTATTCAAGACTGACAGACTGGCTCAGTGAATTATACACGATTCGTGCTTAAAAACACAGTCTAAACCCTCCTTGTTGCTCTGGGGCAGAGTTTTTGTGTAATTGGACATCTAAAACTAAATTAACTTTGAACTTCAAGATTACCAGAAAGATCAGATGCAAGAGCTTAATTTGTGTTAAGAACATCCTCCTACATATTCTGCCAAAAGTTTAAGAGCTATTAGTAAAAGCAGCTCATTTGAAGTAGTATGAGATTTGAAGATTTAACTCCAAGATGGCTAGAATTTTACTAAAAAGGATTTAAAGAATTAGCTCGTAATTTAAATATTTTTCTCATTTTAAATGTAGCTTAAGATATATTTACTTCTTGTTTTTATGAAGGAATTTTGGATTAAAAATGCATTGTAGTTGAATTTATAAAAAGGAAGTCAGAGATGGATAGGCAGTGGGTAGTTATAGATCTTGAATGCCTGGCTCTAAAGATTGGGGCTTACCCTGTAGGTACCCTGTAATCATTAACAGATTTGTAATTGCATGGGTGACAGGAGGAAATATTTTAAGAAAATTAGCCTAAAAGGACAGGGTGGATTTGCTTGAATCCAGCTAGAGAGAGACTGGAGCCAGATTAACCAGTTGGGATGATATGACAATCAATAATCTGGAAGTCTTATGATAGAAATCTGCATTAGTGTGATATCAGTAGGAATACAGGAAGAATTTAAAAGCATTTAAGATATTATTAGGGCAGAATTGATAGAACATAGCAACCTGCTAAGTGAGGTTAAGAAAAAACTATGTTATGTAAAATTCTATTTTTGTTAGATACAGCAAACTTAGACATAAGCCCATCTTCTACAGGAAAATTATTCCTGTGCATTTAGCATATTGTAAATTCTTCATAATAAAGGCGATAATACTGCTTGATATAAAGCCCAGTAATGGGAGGTACTGTCGATTTTGTGTCTGATTTCAAAGAGTAAAATGGCTAAAGTGACTTGAAAGTTCCCATAGTGTAGCAGTTCCCAAATACTGGATAAATACCAGCTGCCTCAAAAATTACTTGGTTTGTTGCAGGTGGAAGGTATCTTAAATAATGCAGAATGTCATGGTTAGGAGCACAGGCTGTTTTGAAACCTAGATTCGTCTACCATGGGCAAATTACTTCTCTGTGTCCCAGGTGACTGTTAGGGCTGTTACAGGAACTAAATCAGATGATACATACAAGGTACTTAGAAAATTGCCTGACATATTGTAATTGCGGAATAACTGCTAGCAGGTTTTTGTTTTGTTTTGTTTTGTTTTTTAATTTCAATAGCTTTAGGGGTACAAGTGGTTTTGGCAACATAGATGAACTGTACAGTGGTGAAACCTGGGCTTTTAGTGTATCCATTACCCTAATAGTGTACATTGTACCCAGTAGGTGATTTTCTATCCCTCACCCCCTTTCTCCCCACTCGGCCTCTGAGTCTCCAATGTCCCTTATACAGCTCTGTATGCCTTTGCATACCCATGGCTTAGCTCATGTTTATAGGTGAGAACATTTGGTATTTGGTTCTCCAATCCTGAGTTTACTTTGCTTTGAATGATGGCCTTCAGTTCTGTCCAAGTTGCTGCAAAAGACATTATTTTGTTCTTATATGGCTTTTTTTTAAATTCCATGGTGTGTGTGTGTTTGTGTGTGTGTGTGGGGGGGGTGTGTGTGTATCATATTTTCTTTACTCATCAGTTGATGGGCATTTAGGTTGATCCCATATCCTTATAATTGTGAATTATGCTGTGATAACATATGACTGCTAGTGTCTTTTTTATGTAATAACATATCAGTGTGAGTGTCTTTTCCTTTTAGTAAATGCCCAGTAGTGGGATTGCTGGATTGAATGGTAGATCTTCTTTCAGTTCTTTGAGAAATCTCCATACTCTTTTCTACAGAGGTTGTACTAATTTCCCACCAACAGTGTATAAGCGTTTCCTTTTCACTGTACCTGCAACAACACCCATTTTTTGACTTTAAAAAAATGGCCATTCTGCCTGGGCTAAGGTGGTATCTGGTGATTTGTGATATTGAGCATTTTTTCATATGTTTCTTGGCTATTTGTATATCTTTTGAGAAATATTTATTTACATCCTTTTTCCACTTTTAATGGAATTATTTGTTTTTTTTTTCCTTGCTAATTTGTTTGAGTTCCTTGTGGATTATGGAGATTAGTGTTTTGTCAGGTATACAGTTTGCAAATATTTTCTCCCATTCTGTAGGTTGTCTGTTTACTCTGTTATTTCTTTCTCTGTGTAGAAGCTTTTAGTTTAAGTCTCATTTATTTATTTTTGTTTTTCTTACATTTGCTTTTGGGATCGTAGTAATAAATTATATGCCCAGGCCAATGTCTTCAAGAGTGCATCCTGGGTTTTCTTCTAGAATTTTTATGGTTTCAGATCAGGCATCGATGTCCTTAATCTATCTTGTTAATTTTTATATATGATGAGATACAGAGAGGGATCCAGTTTCATTCTTCTTAGCAGCTATTGGTTTTTTTGTTTTTTGTTTATTTTGAGATGAAGTCTTGCTCTGTCACCCAGGCTGGAGTGCAGTGGTGCAATCTCAGCTGACTACATCCTCCACCTCCAGGTTCAAGCAATCTTCTGCCTCAGCCTCCTGAGTAGCTGGGACTACAGGCCTGTACCACCACGCCTGGCTAATTTTTATATTTTTAGTAGAGATGGGGTTTCACCTTGTTGGCCAGGCTGGTCTCAAACTCCTGACCTCAAGTGATCTGCCCACCTTGGCCTCCCAAAGTACTGGGATTACAGGTGTGAGCCACCATGCCCAGTCATAGCTGTTATTGTTGATAATTTATTATTTTATATCTCTGGAGATTTGAATTCATAAGGTTTGACATTGGGCTCAGGAGTCTATTTTTTTTTTTTTTTTTTTTTTTTTTTATTGAGACAGGGTCTCATTCTGTTACCCAGGCTGGAGTGCAGTGTGTGCTTGGCTCATTACAGCCTTGACTTCCTGGGTTCAGGTGATCCTCCCACCTCAGCCTCCCAAGTAGCTGGGGCTACAGGTGCATGCCACCACACCAGGCTAATTTTTTGTATTTTTAGTAGAGACAGGGTTTCACTATGTCGTCCAGGCTGGTCTCGAATTCCTGAGCTCAAGTGATCTGCCTGCCATGGGCTTCCAAAATGCTGGGAGTATAGGCGTAAGCCACTGTGCCTGGCCAAGGAATCTGTATTTTTAAAATATCCCCTCCTATGATTCTGATTACCAAGTTTGAAAACTTTTGTTGCCACCCACTTATCTACCTCCATATAATAGGACTGTATTTAAACCACTCTACACATTTTTATCCTTTATTTTGACATTCCAAAGATGGCCATGTTTTAAAATGGTACCTGCTATTTGAATGTGCTAAGTCACCCTGAATAGCTTACCTAAATCCCTCTGGTACTCGCTCTAAGCTTCTGCCCTCTCCCTACGCCTCTTCCCTAGCTTCTTGAGGATCGTAAATCCTAGCCCTTGGGTGCCAGCCCTTTGTGCTGCCTTCTTGAGAATCCTAGATGAGTACTCCTGGGGGCTTGGCCCTCACACTCCAGCTCTGCTTATTTCTAGCCCTACTTGTGTCCTAGGAATATCCTTGTAAATTTTGTTGGGAAAAATGAATATACAGTCTTATTTGCTAATTAAAAATTGCAAAGTTTTTTTTTTTTTTTTTTTTTTTTTTTTTTTTGAGATGGAGTTTCACTCTTGTTGCCCAGGCTAGAGTGTAATGGCATGATCTCAGCCTCCCAAGTAGCTGGGGTTATAGGCGCCTGCCACCACACCCGGCCCCTTTTTTGTATTTTTAGTATAGATGAGGTTTCAGCATGTTGGCCAGGCTGGTCTTGAACTCTTGATCTCAGGTGATCCACCTCCCTTGACCTCCCAAAGTGCTAGGATTCCAGGCGTGAGCCACCATGCCTGGCCAAAATTGCAAAGTTTTTAATACATAAGTAGTATTCGTCGTGGGCTTTGTTGTTTAGAACATTTCTTCCTAAGAGCTATTCTCCAGTGCTCTGATTGCTACCATGCCCCATTCTGGTCTAGTGGTTTGTGGCCCTGGCTTGACATTGAAACCACCTGGAGGAACTGAGTCACACAAGATGAGTACAATCTGTATCTATGAGGTATGAGCCTGAACATTTGTATTTTTTAAAAACTTCCTACATGATTCTGAAGTCCATCCAAGGTTGAGAACCACTGGATTAGTCTCATTACTGTCATGCTTCTCTCCCCGCATAGAGTCCTATTAGAAAAAGGAATGCTTCAGCCATCTGAAGTGAATATAGTCTGGCAAAGTCTTTGGGGGTAGATAAAGACAAAGTGTAGGCCTGCATTTTTTTCCCGGGAGACTTTCCTTGTATTCCTGTCTCTGTGCTTTAAACCTTCGCACATGCTATTTCCATATTAGGTCAAGGTCCTGTGTTATATACTGTCCTAGTGCTGTGAAAGTTTTCTTCAGACATTTCTTCTGTGCCGTGATATATATGTTCCTAAATACCTCATTCTGCAGCATCATGTGCTCAAAATGAGACAGCTTACGGAGAAAACAAGGTAGGGGCTAACCACTCAAAACTCTTCTTGAGAAAACAAAAAGTTGGCACCAGTTTAGCAAAACAGCAAGCTCTAATGGTAGGTATGAAAAATACACAAAGAAGAAGAGTGAAATGCTGGCAACATTTTAATTAGAGCAGAGGTGGCAGGTGCTGATATAACACAGAAGGATGTGGAGCTCCAAACCAGGGGGCTGCAGTGAGGTTGGGTTCAAGAGTCAGGGTAACCTGGCATGAACTGAAAGCAGCATAAAGCTGGTAGGGGCTCCTGGTGGAAGCGCTTGCCTTCAGGTCTTGTTAAATACAAATGAAAAGCTTCTTCCTGCTGCTATACCAGCAGAGCTGAGAGCTCTTTCCATTCCTGATAAAGGCTGTAATTCCCTGGCTGTACTGAGTGTTCTTGTCAAGGAAAAAACCCTATGAACCAATATGACTTTTGTGTTATGCCGACATTTTCCCATTTACTAACTGCTTAATTGATTTGCCTTCTGGAAGGAATTAATTTTCTTTCCAGAAACATATGTTATAGCAAAAAATTAAAAAAGACTATATCACTATGTTACTATCTGTAATTCTAGAGAAATTTGAGGCATTACTTGATTAAAGTCTCTCTGTAAACTCTGTAAGGTCAGGGATGGTGACTGCTCTGACTTGTCATCCTAGTAGGCATTTGTTCAGTGAGTGAATGACTTAGGTAAAACTCTAAAGAAAATGGTGGGAGTAATATGAACATTAAATATGCTTTTTAAAAATGGAACAATGAAAGTGACATAACCTTAAAGTTTAGGAAGTAGAAAAAGAAATTACTCCAAGTCTTCTATTACAGTCACACTGAAATACTATTACTATTTTTGCCTGTCCTTTTATTAGATCTCTGTTGCTGCATTACAAGTTACCCTAAAATTTAGTGGCTTAAAACAGTGAGGATCATCTTAGTTTCTGATTGTCTGGAATTTGGAAGTGGTTTAGCTAGGTGGTTCTTGCTCAGGGTCTCTCATGAGGTTACAGTCAAGATGTCAGCTAGGGCTTCTATCATCCCAAGACTTGACAGTGGGGCTGGAAGATCCCCCGCAAGACAGATCACTAATGCAGCTGGCAAGCTGATACTGGCTGTTGGCAGTGAGCACTTCACTTCCTAGCACTGTAGAACTCTCCATGGGCCTGCATGAGGGTTTCATGCTTGAATATGAAAATTTAAGCTAGGTACATACAAGTAAAATTCAACAGGTACAGTAAACAGTATGGGAAATGACTGATTTTTCTTTCATGATTTAATCTTCTGCAATTCTTTGACAATTACCATGATTTAATTATAGGTAAGGATTCTTTAAAACCATTTCTTTATTATATCTTAAGAGCAAATGTCTATTAATTTGAAAATACATTTTTTTTCATGAAATCTTCTAATCAAATGCCACCCATTTAAGGAGTTAGATGTTTGTTTAAAAGGGTCATTTTCAAAGACAGAACTATTTTCTTTATGCAAACCTCCTAATGAAATTCAGTAGTAAATCTGATTTTATTTGCATTGATCCACCTTTAAGTGTTTAGTGTTTCTTTTTCTTTTTCTTTTTTTTTTGTTTAGTGTTTAACACATAAGCTGTTTAGCCACCTTAACTTCTAATCCAAAGTAAGAGTGCAACCAGTAACTAAATTGCATTCTGGATAGATCGAAGAGTAATACAGTTGTGAGAAGCTTGTAGATTTGTCAACTAAGTTGAATTTGATGTATAGATGTTAGGTCATTACGACACTTAAATTTCCATGGACTGTTTGCTGAAAATCTATAATTTTAGGAAATCCCATGTAGCTTTTATATCTATTTATTACTTTTTTCCTCTATGCTTATACAGATATGGTGACATCTGTTTTTGTTATATTGTTAAGTAAAACTGACCCGTTTGATCAAACACATGAGAAACTCAAAGGCAATATTTTTTTGTATGATCAGCTTTAGTTTTTACTTTAGAACTAAGATTTTTGTGTAATAAGAAAGAATAAAAGAAGTAAGATTAGTGGGGAAAGAAAGAAAATATTAAGTGATCTCTTTCACTGATGACTGGCAGGATTTAAACGTTTTTAAGTTTCTGAAGCTCTTTGTAAGTGCAATACGCATCTAAAATCTTTAAAATTATAATATATAATTTGTAATTATAATTAGCTTGTAACTCTTTACTTTTCACCAATAAGTAAACAGAGTTTTAAAACATTCCCAAACACATTAATCATCCTAATGGATCTGAGACATACCATGCTTGATTCTTTTTGTTCCTTATTCTCTTGTTGCCTGTTTTTATAACTTATTTTGTGTTCTTTTGAATGTGTTTCTGAATTTTTTATATTCTCTTATTGATTTGGAAATAGAGACTATGTCAAGTACTTAAAGCACCCAGACAAATACTCTAAGTAGGGAAGCCTCTAATATCTTGTATCTCATAATGTGGACTTTCAAATTCTATTTTTTTATCTTGATACTGTGTAAGATTTGTTTTTGTTTAGATTTTTGTGCTGTAATTGTGCACATTGCCATGTGCAGGCTTGTAAATGATTTACTGGAGTAGTGATCCACATAACCGAAAGTAGTGTGGGCCAGAATATGTAGCTTGAACATTTGCTATAATAAAATGATCACAAAGTAGGACTCAGGCTTATTAGAAATAGATCATTACTTATTCTTTTGTTGAACAAACATGCTTTCTTTTTCCATAAAAGAGATTAAATGAAGCCATTGTGACATTGAGTTTATAAAACCTTATTTTCTATGGCCCAGTACCTTTCTGAAAATGTTTGTAAAATAGATGTTTGATGTTATGTAACTTGAACAAAACAAGGTGCTAAGTTAAATGATAGTAAGTTTTCTTGTTACTCTGCTGAAATAACATTCATATGTATTTGTGGGGGTAATCTCGGAGTCACCAGTCTGAATTATTCTTATTGTATAATGGTTTCTGTATAATACATAGTCTTATTTGATATTGTGATAGACTCATTTGAAATGATGATTACATTTTCATTACCTGGCCTCTCTTAAAATTATTTCTGTCTCTTCTCCCTCTAGTAGAGACCCTTTAACAGAATCGACTCCTGGTCTCTGCTTTGTTTTCCTTCTGTTCATACTTCATATTATATCTTCATGCTATATATTTAAAAATTGCCTTCCTAAAACACAGAGCTGGTAAGGCCGCTCTTCTGCAGTAAACCTGCCACTGCCTGCTCCCAATTCCTAGAGGCAGGGTTGATATTTTGCTGGTTTGCACCAGTTAGGTTGAACTGGCTGTTTACAATCGTATCTGTTCTGATTGGCTGGGGCTCATGTGCTGCGGGGTGAATTTCAGATTACTTAGCAGTGTTTCTGAATGAATATTTGGCTGCCTTAATTTCCCACCATTCTGTAACTATTTCAGATAACCCTACTATTTGGGCACGTTCCATAATGATGCTTCGACTTTCTCCTTCTGATTTGGACATTTTCTGCTTTTTCCTTAATATGTTTATCCTCTAGTCTAATTAATGATTTTAAGATTATTCCTGAAGATTTAATTTAGAGAAAATTCCTTGTTGAAACCTTTCCTGACTACTCACCACCAAGTACTTTACTCGGTTACCTCCTCTTATGCTTTCCTGATACCTGCCATACTTAAAATATCACATTTATTACTTTGCCCTATAATTATTGCTTACGAATCTACCACCCCTTCTGGACTATGGGCCAATCACAATGCTTACCACAGGTAGGCACTAAAGAAATATTTAAGTGTATGGAAAGAAGTTAGATTTTTGAGTCAGGAAAACCTGAGTTCATATTCCAGGTCAGCTATTATACTTACTAGAAGTATGAGAGTGAACAAATTAATTTTGCCTAGTCTGAGTTAACTACTAATTTGTATATGCAATGATAATAGACGTGAGCTGAATATTAAGCAAAATAATATGTACCACGTTTATTATATTACCTAGGATTTAACTGTCCAATAAACATTCCATTCTCCTAGTTAAATTTGGTTTAAAAGTATTTTGCATTTCCTTTTTTCTTTATAACAAGAAAGCAGCTTTTATCTGAAAACATCTCTATTCTAGTGGTCTGTGATAAAACTGGATGATACATTCTACTGGATGATACACATTTCTACTAGCATTTTCTGGTGTGAGAGCTTTTTAGAAAGAGGGCTTCTTTACTCTTCAAAAGAAGCCCAGTAATTAGTACAATGCCAGGCACAAAATATTTGTGAATTAAGTATTTGTGGTAAGGAGCTGTGGTGGGAAAGAAAGACCATTTTCCCTTCCTTGTTCTGGGGAGAATGCTGCTTCATTCCTGCTGGAGCAACAGATGTGCCAAAATCAAGGGACGAGAGGACCAAAGTGGATGGGGCCTCCCTCCATAACTTTCCTCGAGGACAGTCTAAGAGGGCAGCCTCTGTGAAGGGGGCTGCAAGGACTAACACAGTGTAGGACATCAAATAAATGGGTGAGGAAATGAAAGGTGTTTCTCTTTAAAGACGTAAAGTAGAAATATTAGGAATTACCCTCTGAACTAATTCGTCATGTCATAGGGATTAAGGCAAAATGAGTTGTCTTTTTACCAAAAACAATGAAGTCACTTATAAATTGCTTCTCTAGATAATTATTTTGTGTCAGGGAAAAGGGCATCAAGTTGTATACGGGTGGTTTTCATATTTGAAAAAAGCTTCTTTTGGAAGTAATCTATAGTAACACTTTTTATATTAGGCCATTCTCAAGCAACTTTCTACTTTAAGAAGTAATTTGAGAAATGTAGGATCTCTTTTGGTTAACCCCAATTATGGCTAAAACCAAGTAGTTCAGAACACAAGGTCTTCACCTTAATGCTCACCTTAATTACTGTGGAAAGCACCAGGTTCTTTTCTTGTGTTATCTCTTTTAAATGTCATAACAGTATTATTGTCACAGGATCCTTGGGGTGTGGTTTTTCCGGCCAGAAACCTCTGTGGCCGGTGGTGCCTTTACTGGAGTTTTGCTCACGCCCTCTGGGCTCATTCCACCCACGTGGCCTGGCAGGCTGCTCTCGGCTTGCCCTACAGTCCTGGATCCTATGCCTGCCAAGGGTGAGCCAGGCAGGGGTGAGTGGCAAGGGGCGTGTGAAGTGAGGGGGGGGGAGCGGGTCTTGCCACTGTGGCTGGTGGTGGCAGGGTAGGCAGCTCCAGGTGCCAGCTCTGTTTAAGGCTGCAGCTGGACCAGGCATCTCGGAAGTGGCTTCCACTTTGGGCCCCGGGGAATGCAGTGGCACCTGGAAGCTTGGAGATTCCAGGAACCACAGAGCCCCAAAGAGGGTGTCACAACCCGCTTGGGGAGCCTGTAGGTCTGGGATCCCTGAAGGGCTGCAGCTCTTCTCTCTTTCTCGTCGCCTGCAATGTGGCAAGCCCTGCTTTTGTTACAGCTCTTTTAGTCCTGCCATTCAGCAGGTCCCGAGTTCTTGTGTCCATGAAGAATGAGGTATGTGGATAACTGGTGGGTGAGCAAGGTTGAGAGGAGCTTCACTGAGTGACAGCTCTCAGGAGACCTGAAGTGGGTGGCTCCTTTCTGCAGGCAGGTCTCCCAATGAGTGTCCAGCTGTCGGCAGAGAGCATCTCCGCAGTAGGTAGCTCCTTCCCACAGGCAGGTCGTCCTGGCAAGTGTCCAGCTCTCAGCGGAGGAAACCCACAGTGGGTAGCTCCTTTCCATAGGCAGGTCATTCCCCACAAATCGAGCAGACCCTTGGTGGGTAGCTCCTTCCTGCAGCTGGTAGTCCCCACATCTGTGTGAGTCTGGCTGAGTCCTGGGGTTTTTTTGTGGTTTTAGAAGGGAGGAAGTATGTGCTGTTTGGTCCATGGACAGCCATGGGTGGGCCTAGAAAAAGCACTATAAGTTCTCACTCCCGTCCCACAGACTCCACCCAGAACTGGCAGCCCAGCCCCCAGGCTTTAGGCCATTCACCACATCAAGGTGGGGTTTTACCAGGGATCCTCCACTTTCCGTCCAAGAACCTGTCTGCCTCCCGCCATCAACACGCCATCCACAGCGCCCAGGCTGTTTTTGCAGAGGGGCGCCTGCAGGGTTGCACGGAGCTGCCCTCAGCCCTACCTCAGCCTCCTTCCTGCACTTGTTGGTGCCCAAAGTCCAGAGGGGGCTGAGGCAGAGTAGGGAAGGCTGGCATGTCACCTGCTGCCCCGAGCACACACACACCTGGCCAGACGGCACCCAGGCTTGGCCATAACTTTGCTATGAAATCAGAGTGGACACTGGGAATGGGGAGAGACAAGAGAGTGGGAGCAGGCCCTTCTGAGCCTGTGGGGGTGGGGGGGCTTCCTGGGCCCCCAAGAGCTCAGGGACGTCCAGGTCCTGAGCTGCAGCTGGGCAGCTGCAGCTGTACCTGGGAGTGCAGGCTTCTGCCCTGCCAGCTTGGTAGGGGGCAGGGCTCCCACCTGCTCCTGGTCCTTGCTGGCTCTGTGGCGCCTGCAACCCCAGCTGTGCCTCCCTTACTGCAGCCGGTGTCTTTGCAGTGCCTGCTCTAGATGGGCTGCACCTGCCATCATTTTGAAATATGTATTATCAGTCCCATTTTACTATGAAGAAATGACTTTTGGAAATTTGAATGAGGATCTGACTTCCGTGATCAAAATCTGATTCTTTAAAAAGCTACACTAAAAAGTCAGTACTGATCAAGATGTTTTATAATTGCATTTATGGACTTAAATGGCTAAAATGACATCATAGATGCTTTCAAAGGTTGTTTGGAAATGATACTTTCATTGGAATTAAAAAGGAAAAGGATCATACTATTAAGAGAACATTGAGAATTTTTGCGGATAGAATCGTGAGAAATTAGGAGGATCAGATCTGATAGAATATAGTGACTGGAAAGCCTTCAAAGACTTCACCGACGTGTTTCAAAGGTGAAAGTAGATCTAGAACTTGTTCTACTTGGTGTGAGCGGACTTTGAAACCCTTGGAAACTTGGTTTTCTAAGTCTGTCCAAGAATATGAAGCAGTGTCAGTTAACAGATCTGATGTATATGTAATAGATAACTATTTCATCAGAATTGAAAATTTGATCTGATAGATAGCCACCTTCATCAATTAACTTCTGTATCACTGCTGGAAATTCTTTTTGCAGTTTTCATAGCTGGGCTCTCTGTTTCACCCTACAACTGAAGGCTTTGGAAATTATAGAGATTTTTGAAGCTGCTAAACCAGCTATTACTAGCACAAAAGGAGCAAATTCTGTAGGATTTAGCGATTTCCATTTAAGATATTTCTATATAAATAGTGCTTTCTCTTTCATTCTGAGAAAGATTATTCTTTTTTTTTTTTTTTTTTTTTTTTTTTTTTTTTTTTTTTTTTTTTTTTTTTTTTTTTTTTTTTTTTTGCTTTTCAGTACATATATTCAACAGCTTTCTTTTTCTTCTGTTTCGTTAGGGGTTGCTCTTTCTGACTTTGCCGCACTTGCAATTGCTCTAGCAAATAGGAGTTTCTCTTATTTCCATATATTGTGGAGGCCCACAACATGAATTTTATTTCTGTTGCTTGGGAGATATCATATGTTCTCATCATGTATTCTCTCATTTCTGGCTTCTCCTCAATATTTAAAAGCTTTTCTTTTATGCATGCTGCTTGATGTTTTTGAACCAGTGCGATTAGACATATTTGAGATGTCGAATGAGTGTTATTATATAGAAAAGTTATCCTTTGCCAGAGAATAGCAAAACATAATTCTTCAGAACAACAAATGTGCTGAACTGAGGTAGGTGTTACATGTTTGAAACGTGTGCGTGTTTGCATTTTGCTAGGTGCAGTTTCCTGTGTTCACCCTGATGTTTCTCACAGACAAAATCACACATAAGCACATGTGAAATGTACATTATGTTCAAATTGTTCTCTTACATATAAGTTGTGTTGGAACAAACTGGTGTTTTCCAAACAAGGTTTATAACAGAACAGATTGTACTTGATAGGCTCTGTTAATTTAAAAAATCCTGATCTGTAGAAGTTTTCTATTATTTCCTGCATTAACCTTTTGGTATTTTGTTCTAGTTTCTGAGATATTTCTTCAACTTTACTTCTATTTATTCTAGCACATTTTCACTTATGCTCTCATATCAATTTTTCAGTTCCCAAGAGCTCTTTCTGGTGTTCTTTCAGAATGTTGTTGTCCTCCTCCCCCTCCTCCTATTTTGTCCGTGTAATCTTTCAGGATTTTACAAGTTTCTTTAATTCCCTACACTGTCTCTGTTTCCTCCAGGTTCCTTTTAACTAGGTGTTGATTATACTAGAGAATTGTTAGCCACTGCTCAGTTATTTTGTTGAGTAAGATTGAGTCTGTCTGATACAGACTCTTACATTTGCACCTTGCACTTTTTGAGTATTGAGTCCTTCACTACATATCAGTGGTCTCTGGACTTTATTTATGGCTTGCTTAGGTTTCAACTTGATGAATTACCTTCTTTTTTCCAGCTTTGAAAAACTATTGAAATGGACATCTCTCTTATATTTACTGTATCCTTATGTGTTTAAAGCTGGATTCTTATCTCTTTAGTGGTGTGTAGGTAGAAATACAGATAAACGAGTGTGTTCAGTCCATGATATTTAGTCAGAGAAGTAGCTTTAAATGGCTCTGTAATAAATTCCCTATGAGATTAATTCTCATGGCTTCTTGAAACTATCCAAAGCAAGACTCAGAAGAGAGCTATTATTGCATATCTAGTGCTCAAATTTTGTAAGCAAATGATTCTACAGAAGGACCTGACTCATTTGTACCTCCAGACAGGAAAAGTTTTTATTGAAAAGTGAAAAGCATCCCAAAATAATCCTTGAAGAAACTAGTTTAGAATATAAAGTGACATGTAATACATATTGCTATTAAGTGCAGAATAGTGTTTCTAGAATGTGCTGTGTACCATGATGATGGTCTCAGTAAGCATGCTTCTTTAAAGAAAAGAGGAGTCTTTCAGAATACCAAGATAGAAAAAGTGAGAAAGATCTCTTGTGTCATATATTGGTTGCTGCGCGGTCCTATGATGCATCATGCTGTCTTGACTTTGTTGGGACTCTTGAATACAGCATTTCCTCTTGCTGTTCTCTCTGCTGGAAAAATTCTTCCATGACTAATCCCATTATCTCTTTCAGGTCTTTACTTAAAACTCAGATTCTCAGGGAGTCATTCCTTGAAGGCTAGCTAAAATTTTATCCTCTCTGATCTTTTATATCGCTGCTTCTATTGTTTAATTTGTTTCCTGGGTACTTGTACTTATCTCACATACTATATATATACTTATTTGTCTTGTTTACTTTTTCAACCCCACTTGAATGTAAGTTTCAGGAAGACAGAGACTGTTGTCCATTTTCTTCATACTGAATCCCCAGTGCCTAGAACAGTGCCTGACACAAAATGAATGTTCAATATATATTTGTTGAATTTTCATTACTTTTAAAAAACAATTTCCAGGGATAACCAGTCCTACAAGGGACTGAAAATTACTAAAACATGATGGCATCTGTTATGTTAGAAGTGCAGAAATATTTTTTGCTTTTCATAGTGGTGATGAATATGACCTTATCAAGTCATGTAACTCCTTCATGCCTTGGTTTCCTCCTCTATATAAATGGAAATAATAATGGTACCTAGATGAGGTGGTTATTGAAAGCGTTAAATGAGATAATATACATAACATGTAGAATAGGGATTGACAGTCTAATCAAATATTTTCTGTTATTACAATAATTATTGTTGGATACTTTCTACATGGGACACATTTGTAGATAAAATGGAAAAACAAAACTGCCCTTTTCTAGTGTGTTTTAGTGGAGGAAGGAAGCCAATAAGCATATTGACAAAGTAAATGGGAATGATTACAGGCTAGAGAAGAACTGCCCCTAGTATGTGGGTAGAGGATGAGGAGGAGCATAAAGCTTTCAGTGGTGTTGATAAGGTTCTTAGTTTAGTGGTGGGTTTGTGGGTGTTTGTTCTATTATGCTTCCTAACTTACATATATGTTGTTACATATGTTTACATAATTTAGATACTTCATTTAAAAAAATACTTTCTGTTCCAAGTATACTTCAGTGTTTAAACAGGTTAATCACTAATTTAATTTAGTTATCCTGATTAGGTAAGAACTTGGCTTTAAAGAAAATCTCTTCGTGTAACGTAACTGGTCTTCCCCTGCTGTCCCCTCTCCCAGTCCAATTTATTAAAGACAAAGTTGTTTTATAATTAACTCTATTTTTACTCACAATATGTATTTGAAGTACTCAGTTTTATGTATTTGTGCAGAATTATCCTAACTTGGGTTAAGTAATAGGTGATGGAACTTATGCTTTGTCGCTAACACCATTTTAATGGCCTTTGCAAAACATCTTGTTTTATTCAACATAACGCAACTGAATTTTTAAATACATGTAGTATTTAATTTGGGTCATGGAAAAAGGAATTCATTCCCTCTACACCACTCTAAATTAATCATTTATGTTTTAATTTCACCTTCAAACCAATGCGAAATCATTAAGTAGAAGTGAAGCATCTTCAGTTAAGAGCATTTTTTTATTAGAAACACAAATATGTTAAATCTGTATATTTTATACAGATACAGATTTTATAAATCTGCATATTTTAGGTATAAATTGTCTGAAGGTGTCTAGCCATGATGACTAGAAATAACATTTACTATTTTAAGGATAGGTGTCCGTTTTGAATTGCATATTTCTGGAGTGTCTAGAAATAGCCCACTCTTTGGTTCTGCTAGATTATTGAGTCATGCATGCCCTGTAGCAAACCAACTGACTTGAGTTTGGATCTTGGCTCTGCCATTTGTTAAACATTACGTCTCCTTGGGTAAGTTGTCTGACCACTCTGAGATTTACATGTTAATGCAAATAAGCTTTATTGCATCAAGTAATAAATACATACAAAGATTTAAACAGTTTTAGTCATTTTCTTCTAGTTTTGATCAGCTTACAGTAAACGCAGAACTGAAATCTACTGATAGTCTTACTTTGAAAATTTTGGGGGTTCTTTGTTAGGTTTGGTAGATTGTACTGCTGTATTTATAACTCGTACATTTAAAAAATTGACTTCAGTACACTAATAGTCATGCATATGTTTATGCAAAAAAGAAGTTATATTAAGCAGAATCTACACTGCTGGGCAAATGAGGATTGGCTACTAACTACAGTGAGCTGTCGGTATGCATTAAAACAAAATCCTTAAGGTTGTATTAACAAAGAACAATGTGGGTCACGTAAACATATTCAGAAGAGAAAGTTAAAGGGAGACACTGGTGTCTTGGAGGCAAACTACAGTTTGCTAAGATAATTTTACCTGCCTCTTTTAAATCAATGCTTAAAAAAAAAACCCAGTAGTTACTAACTACTGAAAATGTACATTCTAATTAACTGCAAAATCTTTTTTTCAATCTGTGAGACTGTAGGTTCAGAGCCTGGTGAAACATGAGAGGAAAAACCAACTTGTTAGCATTTTGAAAACAAGAGTTTCATTGGAACAGGGGAAGTGAGCTGTAACTTCTCATCTTGTAAAAAGACGGAAAACCTTTAAAGCCAAAAGCACCAAGGATATGGCATTCTGTTTGGTTTCAGCCAAGCACTTAAACGTTACCAACTTTCTAGAGTGAATAATGCCTCGAATTAGTCTCTTCATTGTGTTCTTACTCCACATAGGCAGGTTTGATCTCTCCCCAACTCTCACTGGGGTCCCTGGCTGTTCCCAGCTCCAGTATGGCCTATGGGTGGTGGCCCCTGATCACTCAACAGCCGTCGGTACTGTGGGGGCATCACCAGGCTGTTGGAAGGGATGTAGACACTCCTAGAGTGCAGTCAGGTCGCTTTGTAAGACATACTTATCCCTCCCCATGAGTAAGTAGCCCAGCCAGGCCATGAGGACGGTGGTGATGTGGGGCCCTGTGAAGTGCAGAGGCCCCGGGCTCCCTGTGGTCAGGCTCTGGGGAAACCGGCAAATGTGACTGCCCTCACCCTAGTGCCCACTGTAGGGTGTCACCCCACACATCACGGAGAGGGCAGGCACAGAGGAGGCTGCAAACTTCAGGTAGACTTTTTAACTTTAAAATGAAGAAAAGAATGGTACCTACTGCCTCAGAGTAGTAAGGATTCAATGGGTATGAGTGTACAGCAGTTTTGTTTTTCTGGTAGTTGCCACCAACTCTGCCCTCCTTTTTGCTATACAGCGGGGTTGCTTTACAACATCTCACTTTAGTTCCACGACTTGTTACTTCTGGATACTTAACCTTATTTGGATTCTTAAGACTTAGTTCTGTTATTTGGTAGCTTTATATCACGTTTTGTTCAACATTCTCCTCTTCTGTCAAGTCAGACTAAGCTTGTATCTCTAGCTGTTTGGAATTGACATGGGAGGACCTGGTCTGTTTCTGTCTATATCTGTCCCCTGCTTGCTTTCCTGACTCAAGTCCTTGATGTGGAGCTGGGAGCCTCCGCACGAGTGGGAAAGGACAGAGATGTCCTTGATAGGCAGCCTCTCCTTGGTCAGCCATGGCGGATGTCGTATTTGTGATTGGTGTGATAGACATGGGCATGTGGTGGCCCCACAGGTAAGGGCCTGTGCGCCCTATAGCTCACTGGGGTCCCTCAGCCTCTTCCACAATACAGCCTAATCTCACAGTTGACCCTCAGCTGGTGGCTTCATGCTGCATTCTTCTGGATCCCCTCCAGAGCCATTTGCTTACAGTCTCAGTTCACTGGGGAGAATATGCATGTCGTGGTTTGTTTTTATTTCTCCTAATAACTGCTATTAATCGTGCTGAATTGACTAACCCTTTCACTCTGGTAGCAGGCTTCCTTACTAGCATGTCAACCCATTTCCATCACTTTCCAGTTAATTTTGGTCATTTAAACATTCGCTTACCATTTTTTAAACACTCAGTTCTCTGCATTTTGAAATTTGACTCTCATGTCAGAATCAAAGCTCTCTTCTCTGCCCACTCTTTCCCTGAAAAGGAAAAAAAAAGAACCCAGTCTGGTTATGGCACCTTGGAGTGGAGGCTGTTTTTGGCTCTCACATGCGTCCCTCCCTCTTGGCAGTAGCACTGTGCTATAGCACGGAGGTGGGAAGGAGGAACCAAGGGACAGAGTCTCTGTGTCGACTGCTGCAGTGTCCCGCTTCTGTCACGGTTGCAGCTGCCGTCTGTCTACCTCTGTCTAATGGACTGTCCACCTCTGTCTAATGGACTGTCCGTTGGCTCATTCTGTGAGGCTGCCATCCCACATGGGCTTTCTCGAAGGACACATTTGCTGGCTCTTTGGAGAACCCGTAGGGTGCTTGGCATTGGAGAGCCGATCTGATCGCTTCATTTCCCCGCTCCCTCCACAGTTAAATCACCTTCATTGTCTTGGTCTCCTCATCTGGTAGAGGCTACTCTCCCATTCAAGGTCCTTGCAAATGCCTCAAGCCGAGCCACCTTCTGCAGTGTCCACTAGACTCACAGAAAACTCAGGTGTCTGCTGTGCCGAATGGCTGCCCCAATGCCTGTGACCGCCCAGCTCCACTATCTCTTTCCTATACAGATTCCTGAGATAATCTCATCCACTCCCAAGTAGATTTACTGCTGCCTAACAACTTCCCAGGATTTTCTTATGCCCGACTCTCCTGAGTTTCAAAACCGTATTTCCCACTGCCTGGTAAGTCCTATCAATGTCATATCCCAGAACCAGTTTACTCCCCTCAGCTTACAGCGTTATTCTGGCTAATGGCATCACCTTCCACCATTCACATAATCTAGAAACCAGTGAGTCATCCTGCGTTCCTCACCTCACACAAGCCAGTTCTGTCAGTTCTATGTCCTAATTGTCTTTAAATCCATCCCACTTTTCTCTCTGTCTCCCCTTTGCTCCTGACTTTCGGCTCTCATTATTTCCTTCCTTTTAGCCCCAGTTACACCTCCTGTAGTCCTGTACACTGTGATCAGAGTGACCTTGTTAAAACACAAATCCCATTGCATCATTTGCCTGCTTTAAACTCGTGTGTGGACCCCCGTTGCCCTCAGACTAAAGTCCATTCTCCATCATATGGCCCTTGAGGCTCCAGCCTGTCGTAACCTTTTTTCCTTTTACTGCCTCCCTCTATACCGCCCACTGCGAAACCCCAACTTCCTATTCCCTAACCACACTCAACTACTGAGAGGTATCCAAACTCAGCACGCCGCTTCATGAGCCCGGCTTTTGCCCAGTCCTTCCTTTTGCAGGGAGCGTTCTCATTCTCTTTGTGCCCTGTTTTCTAACTGGAGAACTCCTATTTGTTTTTCAACATCCAGGGGATAAGTCTTCTGCTCTCAGAAACATCCCCAGGCTGCTATCTGCTAGCCATCATTTTTTATATACACTCAAATTATACCAAATATCATATGTCTTTCTTCCCTTGCCCCTTGCAACTGCCCCCAAGTCACTAAAAGCAAAGATTGTGTCTTGCTCATCTTGATAACTATGGTGCCAAGCCTAAAGTTCCTGGCCTTTCATGTGTGCTCATTGTTAAATAAATGCGAGTAAATCAATAAAGAAATGTCTCAAAGGCTAATGTATAGAAAATTTGTAAACTTCTAGTTTATATCTTTCTAGCTAAGGTGTATTATATTGACCATTTCTTTTACAGTAGTTGGCAGCAGATTTAAATGCTAAAAAGTGACCCTCATTATCACTGTAAATTTTTATTTCTTACCTCATTGTCCCCACTCAGCACTTTATTATTTTCATTATATTGGCTTCTTACCTTTACTCGTGGATAAAGGAGAATGTGGCAATGTCAGAATCACACTAAGGAGATGATATGGAAGGAGATCCAAGGTCATGACCACTAGGAGTAAAAATCCTTGGGGTATATTGAGACACCACAGAAGTTCTTAAAGTGATGTGCTGCTAAAGCCATTTCTCCTATTCCTGGCCACAAGCCTCAGGAACACAGCCTGCCTGCCTTCTTTACAAGTGATCATCATTTTCTTGGATCCACTTGGACTTTCTGTAACCCTTCTTCTCGCAGCTCTTGAGCGCTTTGCAAGGTACTGCCAGGGCTAATGAAAACACAATTTGAAAATCTTCCTTAGGCACATTCACTAAGTAATGTGTCTGTCAGCAGGTGTGGCTCTGTGTCTGTAGTGAGCCCCCTTCTCTGCTGGGACCTTGTCCCAGTGCCTGGAGAGCACCTTCTCAAACTGTAGACCTCACTGGCACTGAGACTGATCTGAGTGCCCCTGTCAGCCTGCCCAGCCTCAGAAAGGAAGCTGTGGAGAGCCAGTTCTCACCAAGAGCTCACCATGTCTACTCTAGACTAGGCCCAGAAACCCTGCATCCAGGCTGCCTGACTCATATGCAGCATGGGTCCCTGGCTTTGGTTTCCGCAGTCTCCCAGGTGGTTTCTTAATCTGTAAAATGGGTGGCTTTCGATGAAGACTGTGGCTCCATTGAGATCAACAGAAGGGCATTTCACTATATGGTCCCTTTACTCTTCCAGCTCTGACATCTCATACACAAGTGCGAGTGCGCGCACACACACACACACACACACACACACACACACACACACACGGATCTAGAATTATTTCTGGTCTGCACTTCCAGGGTACACTATATTGAATGAGCACTTGGTTCTATGCTCCATCCAACATTTGATTAGGCAAACCCTGGACAAAGCACCTAATGCCTTTGACCCTCCATTTCTAAACCTCCAGAATAAGGAAATTAAATGGTTTTCAAGGTCCATGTTGCTTTAAAATTCTGAATAGATCAGAGGGTTAAAGAAATCCTCAGACCCCATTTATGTCACAGAACTGCTGTCCATGGAGACCATAATATAGAAATGTGTCCCTTGACGGAAACAGAGGTATTTATTATAAACATACTGTGTTCCCAGCACACAGAGTCAATTTTGCCAATATGTTAGTGCTCACCTAAGCCTGCACTACATTAGATGTTCTGTATCTCGGGAATATCCTTACATTGATCTTTACCTTTGTAAATAAAACTATGTAGTTGAGCTTCATCTGATTGTTTTAGGGTCACCGAGAGACTGCCTCTAATGGCCCTAAGTGGCTCTGGATGCATGAGAAAATGGCTAGTCCGTTAGTCTAGTTCCTACCGGCTCTTTCAGGACCACTTATCGTTGTTTTTCTGGAATTTAACAGGAAAATTAGCTTAAAGTAACTAGTTATTTTTAAAAAGAGCTCAAAGCATCTATTTTTCATAGCTGTGCAAAAGCAAAAAAGAAATAATATTCATTTTTCACTTCATGCAAGAACCTCACTTGCATGAGGTTCTCAAAATAGAAAATCATAATCAGGACAACTTTTCACTTCTTCAGATGTTTTATATAGAATATCATTTGGCTTCTAAATCTGTGATTCCTTTTTTGTCTGTGGCTCCAGATTTTCATAATCTACCACTATTAAGCAGAAGTGGTAATTTATGAAAAAATTTGGGTTTGAAAAGCTTATTATTTTCATAAAGATAAAAAGTAAAATAAGAATGTTAACCATTTGAGCCCTATTGCTTAAGGGCACTGAAGGGAGTTGAGCCCCATCTCTCTCCCATTGCAGTGGCTCCTCTTAAATAAAGTCTTCCTTAACAAAAAAAAAAAAAAAAAAAAAAAAAAAAAAAAAAAAAAAATGGCATTGGGTCTTCTTAGCATTATGGATATTCTTTTGAAATTAGTAGTTATGTTAAATAAGGTGAAAACAGCTATGGGAAAACTAGAAATTGTTTCTAGAATTGTAACAATTTAAAAGTAATTATGTTTAGAGAGAGACAAATACAGAAAAAATAATTTACAGAGGGTAAATGCATATGCTATATGTAGGTGTATATAAATAAATAAAAGACTATTTGAATCTATTAACATTTTGATAGGACTTTTAAAATTCTCACACTTAAAGCAAGTATTTAATTTTTACAAACCGTTTAACACTAATATGGGATTTAGGAATGATTAATCACCAACAAACAACAGTTCTAAGAACAAAGCAAAATTATAGTTAAAAAATTTAAGCCTAGTAATGCATTTTTTGTAATGATAGAACAATTAGTTATAAAATAGGCATTTTTAGGTCTCTTCAATGAATATATTTAAGTCCTTGTATTGTATCTTTTAAAATAGTTTTTAGTCCCTTGTTTCTTTTAGTTTAAAATGCTTTAAGTCAAAATACTACATGTAGGCTGAGCGTGGTGGCTCATGCCTATAATCTCAACACTTTGGAAGACCAAGGTGGGAGGACTGCCTGAGCCCAGGAGCTCGAGATCAGCCTGGGCAACATGGCAAGACCCTGTCTCTATTTAAAAAAAATAAAAAAAGAATAGGTATCTAAAGTAGCCAAATTCATAAAAACAGAAATTACAGTGGCAGTTACCAAGGGCAGGAGAAGGGAGAAATGGAAAGTTATTTAATGGATAGCGTCGGATCTGCAGATGAAAAAGTTCTGAAGATCTGTTTTACAGTAATAACAATATGCTTAACACTACTGAACTGTACATTTAAAAATGATCAGTATGGTAAACTTTGTTATGTGTTTTTTACTACAGTAAAAAATGGTACATGAAAATACAAAGATCAGATAGAATTAACTTTAAAATTTAGCAGTTTCTTGTTTTGTTTTGTTTTTCTTTTCCTTGTTTTGTTTTTCTTTTCCATTCTTCCCAATCTGCTACTTAGGAGCAGTCATTTTTCCATTTTTAAGATGTAATTTACATATGATAAAGTTTCTCTTTTTAGTATACAGTAATACTGTTGTTTTTTTTTAATTCGGGGGGTATATGCACAGGCTTGTTACATGGGCATGTTACGTGATGCTGAGTTTTGGGGTTCTAATGATCCTGCTGCCCAAGTGGTGAACATGGTACCTGATTGGTAGCCTTTCAGACCTGGCGCCCCTCCCTCCCCACTTTTGGAGTCTCCAGTGTTTATTATTTCCATCTTTGAGTTCTACATGTTTTGAAAAGCAGTGGGCATACCACCACTACGATTTAGATACGTGATAGTTCCGTCACCCACAACAATCTCCGCTCCCCTACCCCAAGGTTCTGGGAACTTCTGATCTGGTTTTTTGCCTCTATAGTTTTATCTTCTCTAGAATGTCTCATAAACAGAATCATATGGTTTGCAATCTTCGAGTGTGGCTTCTTTCTCTTACCATAATATACCTGAGATTCATTCAGCTTGTTATGTGTATCAGTGGTTTGGTTCTTTATATTGCTGAGTATTATTCCATTGTCTAGGCGTGCCATGGTTTGCTTATCCATTCTCCAGTTGAGTGACATTTGGTTTGTTTCCAGTTTGAGATGATTAAAAATAAAGTCACTCTAAGCATTCATGTCTAGATTTTTGTGATAACATGTTTTCATTTCTCTTGGATAAATAACTTGAATTGAGATTACTGGTTTTTATGGAAACTCTCTGTGTCTAACTTTATAAATAACTGCACAACTATTCTGCAAAGTGGTTGTACCATTTTGCATTCCCACCATCAATATATGTGTTCCAATTTTTCTGCCTTCTTTTCAGCACTTTGTATTTTCAAGTTTAAAATTTAAATTATATTTTAGCTATTCTGATAGGTGTATAGTGGTATATCATTATGGTTTTAATTTGCATTTCTCCAACAATTAATGGTGTTCAGCATTTTTTCCAGATGCTTATTTGCCATTTATACATCTTTGATAATGTGATAGTTCATGTCTTTTGCCCATTTCTTTTATTAGGTTGTTTGTTTTCTTGTTATTGAGTTTTGAGTTCTTTATATATTCTGGATATAAGTCCTTTATCAGATATGTGACTTACAGTATTTAATTCTGGTCTATAGTTTGTTTTTTTATTCTTGTAACATTATCTTTTTTTTTTTTTTTTTTTAAAAAAAAAAAAAAAGCCTACAGCACCTGGTATTCCCAGGCGGTCTCCCAACCAAGTACTAACTAGGCCCGACCCTGCTTAGCTTCTGAGATCAGATGAGATCGGGCGTATTCAGGGTGGTATGGCTGTAGACTCTAGTAACATTATCTTTCAAAAAACAAGTTTTTCATTATGGTGAAAGTCCAGTTTATCCATTTTTTGCTTCTATGGATTGCCCTTTTGGTGTCTTACCTAAGAAATCTTTACTGGCTCAAGGTTTAAAAGATTTCTCTTATGTTGCCTTGTAGAAGTTTTATAGATTGGGATTTTACATTTAGGTCTATGATCCATTTTAAGTTAATATTTATTTTGGTATAAAGAATGGATCAATTTGTACTTTTTTTTTTTTTTGCAGTTCTAATACCATTTGCTGAAGACTCTTTTCTGAATTAAATTGATTTACATATTTGTGGAAAATAAATGTGCTGTGTGTGTGTGTGTGTGTGTGTGTGTGTGTATCTGCCCTCTGTTTTGTTATGTTACTCTGTGTCTGTCCTTTTACTACTACCACGTTGTGGTGATGCAAGTAGCTTTACAGAAAATCTTGAGATCAGTTAGTGGGAGTTCTTCAGCTTTGTTCTTTTTGTCAGGTTCTCTTTGATTGCTTTCAGCAGTGTTTTACAGTTTTTAGCATAGAGATCTTCTACATATTTTGTTAGATTTGTACCTATTTCATGTTTTATTTTGTTTTAAAATTTCACTTTTCTTCATTGCTGGTATATAGAAATATATTTGATATTTGTACATTGAACTTCTAGCTTGTGACCTCAAGAAACTTGTATCTTGTTAGTTCTAATAATTTATTTGTAAATTTTTTGGGAAGCACACAGATGAGTCATGTTATCTGTGAATAGAGATTTTTTTTTTCTTTCTAGTCTGGATGACTGTTATTTCTTTTTCTTGCCTTATTGCCTGGCTGTTACCTTCTGTATGATGTTGAATAGGAATGCTGAGAGTGGACTCTAGGAGGAAATCATTTATTCTTTTACTGTTGAGTATGATGTTTGCTTAATGTTTTTTATAGATGCCCCTTATCAGGTTGAGGAAGTTCCCTTCAATTCCTAATTTGTAAAGGTTTTTTTTTTTTTTTTTAAGAAGTTTCACTCTTGTTACCCAGGCTGGAGTGCAATGGTGCGATCTCGGCTCACCGCAACCTCCGCCTCCTGGGTTCAGGCAATTCTCCTGCCTCAACCTCCTGAGTAGCTGGGATTACAGGCACGCGCCACCATGCCCAGTTAATGTTTTGTATTTTTAGTAGAGACAGGGTTTCACCATGTTGACCAGGATGGTCTCGATCTCTTGACCTCGTGATCCACCCGCCTCGGCTTCCCAAAGTGCTGGGATTACAAGCTTGAGCCACTGCGCCCGGCCCTTTTTTCTTTTTTTAAATCATGAATTGATGGTGATTTTGTCAAATGCTTTTGCTACATATAATGAGATTATCTTTATGTATATTCTTTGTCCTCTGTTGATAGGATAATTACACTGATTTTTAAATGTTTACTTTGTATTCCCAGGATAAATGCCACTCATTCATATTACTCTTTTTATATATAGTTAGATTTGATTTGCTAAAATTTTGTTAAGAACTTTTGCATCTGTGTTCATTAGAGCTTTTAGTAGGTAGTTTTTCTTTTTTTATAATGTCTTTATCTGGCTTTAGTGTTAAGGGAATGCTGGCCTCATAGAATGAGTTATAAAGTGTTTCTCTCTCTCTCTCTCTCTCTCTCTCTCTCTCTTTAGTTTTCTGGAAGTGTTTGTATAGAATTGATATTATTTCTTTCTTTAAATATTTAGTGGAATTTACCAGTGAAACCATTTGAGCCTGAGGTTTTCTTTATAGGAAGAGCTTAAACTATAAATTCAATTTTGCAAATAGATACAGGACTATTCATGTTATCTACTTCTTCTCATGTGAGTTTTGGTAGTTTGTGTCTTTACAAGAATTTGTCCATTTTTGTTTAGTTAAATTTATTGAAATAAATTTTGATATGCCTTGTTTTTATTTTCATTCAGTTCAAAGTACTTCCTGATTTTCCTTTTGATTACTTATTTGACCTGTGGGTTACTTAGATGTGTGTATTTTTTCCCCAAGTATTTGGAAATTTTTCAGATAATCTCATGTTATTGATTTCTAATTTAATTACATTGTCGTCAGAGAACATAATGATAAAATTGACCTTTTATCATTATGTAATGACCTTTATTCTTAATAATATTCTTTACACTGCAGTCTACTTTGAGTAATATAGCCACTTCAGCTTTCTTTTATTATTAACATGGCATATCTTCCAGATTCTTTTTGTGCTTATTTGTATTTTTATATTTAAAGTATATTTCTTATAGGTAGCATATAGTTGTATCTTGCTTTTTTATCCAGTCTGGCAATATCTGCTTTTTATTGAGGTACTTAATTGAGACCATTTATATTTAATGTGATTATTGTTTCTTTTCTTTCTTTCTTTTTTTTTTTTTTTTTTTTTTTTTTTTTTTTAGACAGAGTCTTGCTTTGTTGCCCAGGCTGGAGTGCAGTGGCATAATCTCAGCTGCTCACTGCAGCCTCTGCCTCCTGGGTTCAAGCGATTCTCCTGCCTCAGCTTCCCCAAATAGCTGGGATTATAGGCAAGTGTCACCATGCCCCACTAATATTTGTAGTTTTCGTAGAGATGGTGTTTCACCGTGTTGTCCAGGTGGGTCTTGAACTCCTGACCTCATGTGACCCACCCGCCTTGGCCTCCCAAAGTGCTGAGATTATAGGCGTGAGCCACCACGCCCAGCCTAATGTGATTATTGTTGATATAATTGGTATAAATCGATTATCTTGCTATTCTTTTTTTAGTCTATTCTTTATTCCCCTTTTCCTCTTATTCTACTTTCTTTTAGATTACACATTTTCTTATGATTCCATTTTATCCTTCTATGTTGGCTTATGAAATTTAGAGTTTATAGCATACGTCTTTAACTTATCACAGTGTACTCAACAGTATACTTTAGAGTTTATAGCATACATATTTAACTTATTTACTCAGCAGTATACTTCCCTTACCCCTTCCTAATCCTTGTTCTATTTTTGTCACACATTTTACATCTACATATTGTAGTACATTCCCATATATTGTTATTTTTGCTTTCAACAGTCAATGACTATTATCGAAAGAGCCTCACCATGTTGCCTAGGCTGGCCTTAAACTCCTAGGCTCAAGTGGTTCTCCCCTTCAGCCTCTTGAGGAGCTGGGACTACAGGTTTGTGGCACTGCACCCAGCAATAGTCAATGATCTTAAGAGATTTAAACAGTAAAAGGGGGAAAGTTTTTGTATTTAACCAAGTAATTATCATTTCTGGTGCTCTTCATTCTTTTGTGTAGATCTAGGTTTTTCATCTGGTATCATTTTCCTTCTGTCTGAAGGAGATACAGTAATGAATCCTTCCAGCTTTTGTATGCCTGAAAAAGTCTTAAATTTCTGAAAGATATTTTCACTGGGCATAGAATTATAGATTGACAGGGTTTTTTTCTTTCTGTTAAAGATGTTGCTGCACTGCCTTCTGCCTAGCATTGTTTCCAACCAGAAGTCTGCTCTCATTCTTATCTTTGTGGCGCTGTACATAATCCAGTTTTCTCTGGCTGCTTCTAAGATTTTATCACTGATAGTAAACAATTTGATTATGATATGCCTTGTAGATTTATTCACACTTCCCTTGCTTGGGGTTTGGTTAGCTTCTTGGATCTGTACGTTATTGTTTTAATAAAATTTGAGGAAAATTGCCATTTAAACTGTTTTCTCTCCTTTTTTTTTTCTTCTTTTTTTTTTTCAGGGATTTCACTACAGTTTTATTTGGTTGCTTGAAACTGTCTCACAGCTTACTGATGCTTTGTTCTTTTTTTTTGAGACAATCTCGCTCTGTCACTGAGGCTGGAGTGCAGTAGCACAGTCTTGGCTCACTGCAGCCTCCGCCTCCTGAGTAGCTGGGATTACAGTTGTCTGCTACCATACCTGGTTATTTTATATTTTTAGTAGAGGACGGGGTTTCACCACGTCAGCCAGGCTGGTCTTGAACTCCTGACCTCAAGCGATGCACCCACCCCAGCCTCCCAAAGTGCTGGGATTACAGGCATGAGCCACCGTACCTGGATGATTTGTTCTTTTGATTCAATGTTTCTTCTGTGTTTTATTTTGGATAGTTTCTATTGCTCATATATCACCAATACTTCTGCCCTATCTAATCTACTATTAATCTCAACTAATATTTTTTTCCTCAAATATTGTATTTTTCATCTTGATAATTTAGGTTTCCTTATACTTCTCACACCTGGCCTTAATGTGCTAATGTTTTCCTCTATCTTCTTGAACATGTAAAATATAACTGTTTTTAATGTTCCTGTTTATAAATCATCTTTGTCATATCTGGGTCATTTTGATTAATTTTCCTCCTCATGAGTCATATTTTCCTTCTTGTTTATATGCCTGATACTTTTTATTGGATGCCAGACATTGTGAATTATTAGATGCTAGAGACTTTATTAAATATCCTTGAGCTTTGTTTTGAGAGAAAATTAAGTTGCTTGGAAACAGTTTGACCTTTTAAGGCTTCCTTTTAAACTGCTTTATGTAGGACCAAAACACTCTTCAGTCTAGGACTGATTTTTCCCTTAGAAATTAGTTCTTGACTGAAGGGAATTAGAATTCTTCTTATCATTCGGAAAGATACTTAGGCAGTAACTTTCTGAATATCTGATATCCCTGTTTACAGTTTTTTCATTTAGGCTGGTGGGTGGTAATATCAACTGGTGCCTACCCTCTGTGATTTCTGAAAATTGTTCTGCCTGCTTCTTTTGGGTGGTTCTTTCCCCAGCCTTGGGTGGTTCCCTCACATGCAGGTGTGGTAAGGACTCTGCTGAAGCCTGGAAGCAGGAGGAACTGCTGCAGATCTCTCTCTAAACCTCTTTTATTTTGAAGTGTACTTTTTTTTTTAAATCAAAGTAATACATATACATACCTAAAGAGCAAATAGAATGAATAGGAAAAAAATAGCATTTCCCTTTTTTCACTCACCCAGTCTGTGCCTCAGACATAGCCACTTTTAAGTTTTAGTTGTTTTTTCTCATCTTTACCTTCACATTTCTATGTAATATATTTATACTTATGCTATTTCTTGCCTTTTCCATTTTAGATATTAGGTAAGCAGGTTGTAGTAGATTAGGATTTAGCACTCTAAAACCATTCCTACCATGCAATTGTTCTTCCTGTTACCTTCTCAATAAAGTTAAATTTTTAAAGGTAAATCCATTTAAAAAATTAATATGGTCATGTAAATTTTGTTTATGAGTATTCCATGTTTTCGTCCTTGCTCCGTTTTCAGTAAAACTGCCTTTGAGCTTATCTAATTGTTCCGCTAGATCTGTCATGTGACTATCAGTAGCTCCCCTGCGCCCTGCAGATGCTCAGATGTGTTAGATAATCTGTGTGTTCATTAGCATGGAAGCTCTCCCTCCTGGAGTTCTCCATCTTCCCTTACCATGGCAGACCAGGTACAGACCAGCTGCAGCTTGGGCTTGCCTACTGCAGTCCCTCTGAGATCCCCTGCACTCCCGCCTGTTGATTTCCTTCCTTTCCTCCTGGTTCCTATTTCCCATGCCTGCCTTTTTTCTTGATTTGCTTCTCCATTTTGGTGTCTAAAGTATCTAAAAATGTTTTAATCCTACTTTTACACTCAAATGATGATTTGGCCAAGTAAAGAATTCTGGATAAAAAAACTCTTTTCTTTCAGAATTTTAAAAACATTTTCTTCACTGTTTTCTGGCTAACAGCAAAGTGGTTCTGTTGCTGGTCCCTGTGTTTGTAACTTGTTTCTTCCATTTGGAAGCTTTTAGGATTTTCTCTCTATGCCTAGCGATTAAGGTTTCATGATGGTGTTCTTTGGTGGAGGGCTTTTTCATTTCTTGAGGTTGGGCATTTGGTCATCTCATTTAACTGGAGACTTGTGCCCTCCCGTTCTGGAACAATTCTTAATTATTTGATAATTCTCTTCCTTCTTTTCTCTCTCCAAAATAGAAACTCTCCTATTTTGATGTTGGACCTCCTAGATTAATCCTTTAAGTTTCTTTATCTCACAGTTCAGATTTTGTTCTTTTTTTTTTTTTTTGAGACAGAGTCTCACCCTGTTGCCCAGGCTGGAGTGCAATGATGAGATCTCTCATTGTGACCTCCGCCTCCTGGGTTCAAGCAACTCTGTCAGCCTCGGCAGTAGCTGGGATTATAGGCATGCACCACCACACCTGGCTAATTTTTTTTTGGCTTTTAGTAGAAACAGGGTTTTACCTTGTTGGCAAGGCTGGTCTCCAACTGCCAACCTCAAGTGATCTGCCTGCCTCAGCCTCTCAAAGTGCTGGGATTACAGGAATGAGCCATTACACTTGTGCCTGGCCACTGTTCTACTTTTTGGAAGTTTTTTTCAACCAACCTTCTTGTGGAGATCAAGGAAATGTAAAATGTGGTTGAATTTAACAGCCTTTTCTTCTTTTGATTTCTTTGGCATTTCTTCTTGTTTTGACAGTGTGTGGGACCCAACACTAAAACATTATTTGTTGTTTATCTGCCATTCACATTTTTTAAAAAAATTTATTTATTTTTTCCCATTTATTTTATTGCATTTTAGGTTTTGGGGTACATGTGAAGAACATGCAAAATTGTTGCATAGGAACACACGTGGCAGTGTGATTTGCTGCCTTCCTCCCCATCACCTACATCTGGCATTTCTCCCCCTGCTATCTCTCCCCAGCTTCCCACCCCCCACCGTCCCTCCCCTATTTCCCCCCAACTGACCCCAGTGTGTAGTGCTCCCCTCCCTGTGTCCATGTGTTCTCATTGTTCAACACCCGCCTATGAGTGAGAACATGCGGTGTTTGATCTTCTGCTGAAGAAGAAGATCAGTTTGCTGAGAATAATGGTTTCCAGGTTCATCCATGTCCCTACAAAGGACCCAAACTCATCGTTTTTGATGGCTGCATAATATTCCATGGTGTATATGTGCCACATTTTCCCTGTCCAGTTTATTGTCGATGGGCATTTGGGTTGGTTCCAGGTCTTTGCTATTGTAAACAGTGCTGCAATGAACATTCGTGTGCACGTGTCCTTATAGTAGAACAATTTGTAATCCTTTGGATATATACCCAGTAATGGGATTGCTGGGTCAAATGGTATTTCTATTTCTAGGTCCTTGAGGAATCGCCACACTGTCTTCCACAATGGTTGAACTAATTTACACTCCCACCAACAGTGTAAAAGTGTTCCTATTTTGCCATTCACATTTAACTGAGAGTCCTGTAGTTTCATCTGTTAAACCTGCCTAGTGAGAGTAAACTAGAAACATGGAGGTGATGTGGGAGTCCTTAGACAGCAGTGATTTGGTCAGGACAGGATAATGTGCCTTCGCTGCTTTCCTGGCAGTTGTTTGAGATTTGCAAGGAGTTTGGACAGGGGGAGAAAGGGTTTACTCTATTTGAGTGCTGAATCTCTGGCCATACCTATGTTGGCCAAGTCAGATCAAGTTTTTAAGAAAAGCACATGTTATAGGAATGAGAAACACTCAGGCCTGTTCCTCTTCTATCTTGTCATGGTTGCTACCAGTATGAAGTCACGGTTGAATTGGAATCCATGTAAAAAGGCTCTTAGTCAGACTACAACAGAAAATACCTCAGTCTCAATTGTCCAGGCTGTTTAATGTGTATGAATTCCCACTGGGGTGATACCACTGATCTTTGCTCAGTGCCTGAAATTGACTTATGGTCCAGGCCTTCAAGGATCTCCCCTGAAAGCCTTGTAGTGTTTTCTCTGTCCTGTCAGCAATTCTCAGTGAGCTCTGACTAGGCATCAGACATATAGATGGTTTGTCTTGCAATTAGAAGAGCCTTTGAATGTAATTCTAGCCATTTGTCCTACAGACATTTTTGATCCAAGGATTTTCCCTCCATAGAGCTTTCCATTTCCTTTTTCAAATTAAGCCTTTTCAGTTTCCATACAAAAGAACAGTTTTAAAGGAATCTAGCACATTTATGTGAAATATATGAAAATAGTAGATTTCTATGGTTGCATATCTTTTGGCCCAACAAATTCTCCAGAAGTGTGCGCACACACATACATGTGTTTAAGGATGTATGTAGAAGGATGTTTCTTGCAATTTTATTTAAAATAGCCAAATATTAACAATAAACCATAATGTCTTTCAATGGGTTAAATAGACTATGGTTGCTTATATTTGCTTCTCTTGCTTGATACAATGGATGATCAGTTAAAATGATTGAAATAGAAATAGCTTTCTGTTTATGTTGAAGAGCAGCGTGAATAAATTTAATTTAGTAATTTTTTAAAATTCCAGCTGGGGATTTAAAATTTATTTTTATATGACCTTTGGGTTTTATTTTTTAAAGCTTTAAAAAGAGCTTAAAATAAAATAGCTTTAAAATAAAATAGCTTTAAAAATAGTTTAAATGGTGCTTTAATACCTTTTTTGTGAAGCTGGCATTCAGTTAAAATATGTAAATAAAATTTAGCACACAAGTAGTTTTAGGTATAACTTTAACTTTCAAAATATAGAAACTATCATGTAGTAAATAATACTCTGATTAGCATTCTTAGACATAGGGACCACATGCCTGCTTCCCAAATAATTATGATTTTTAAGTTTCAATTAGTCTCCTTTTTATTGGAAATGGGTTTCTTCTTTTTTTGGAGTATCATATGAGTTAATATATTTAGTTTTTTAAGTCATAAATTTAATTGTTCAAAAGTCAAGCCTTAAAATTTGGAGATAATATGAACCTTTCGGTAAAAAGGGCATCTCATCACTTTATAGTCACATTTTAGTTTTTAACCCAAAAGAGAATCGTGGTCTTTATCATCTACTGCGCTCACCAGATCTGGTCTGGTTCTTCCTAATTTCTTTGGACAGTTTCTGAAAACCAAATTTACCCACTCCTACTACCAGCATTGAGTCAACTTAACTGTCGAAATGGCTCTGATGGCAATTGGAAACATCCTTATTTGGGAGAGAAGACTGTGTGTGTTTGTGCATGTGTGTGTATTACATATATATGTTCTACGGTCAGATTTTATGTTGGAATTATTTGTGATGACACAATTTATGGATTACAGAGGTCTCCCCAAGTACTTTGTAGATTTTTCGGTTTTTATAGTATCATGCCATTAGAGGGCAGTATTGTAGAGGTTAAATTTTCCTTCTCGCATGTATTGACTTACAAGCTGTTTATGTTGTATAGTAATTAAGCAAACTTCAGGGCTTAGATTTCTAGTATATTAAATTGTAGCCTTAATGGAAGCATCTCTGCAAGTAATTTAAATTAATATAGGAAATTTTGAAAGGGTTAAGCTATTTTACACCCACATCTCTTGATTTTGGTTTGGAGAAGGGAATTATTTGGTCAGTGTGGCCAAGAGGGTGAAACAGAGGTGAGCTTACAGCATCTATTGGCTGCTTAACTATTTTTAACCACCATTATATCCCGCTTTTTCTGGTTCTGGACACTGCAAATGGGGCAAAGAGACTAACTTCAGGGATTTGTGTGCTTCGAATACATACTTTACAATATTTCAATCCCTCCGATGTAAGGCTCATAGGATTGAGGGATTGAGTCTTAAAAGAATTGTCACTCAGCTTCCAAAAACGTGCCTTAGGGACTTACTAAAAATAGATCTATGTGGGATTCAACCTGTGGATTGACTTTTCTAGGTCTAAATAGAAGAAGGAATATTTAATTACTGGTGAGAAGGTGCTGATAGGGAGATGTGGTTTTTAAGGTTTGTCGCCCTAGGGGCTTTCTGGGAAGATCCTGGATTTTATCTGGTGGAGTCTTTCCTTCCATTTTTATTTGCCTAGCAAATAATATATCATGTTTTTTGTTTTGTCTCTATAAAACAAAAGGTATCTCTCAAAGAGCAAATGTGATTTTTTCCCTCTAAAATTAAAAAAATATATGATTTCAGGATAATTATTATCTTTAAAAATAAAACCGTCTATAAAATCCTCCCAGTACCGCTGCCGGTAAGAGCTAGATAATTGCAATCAAGACACTCGAGCTCTTACAGTGGTGGGACTGGGCATGCCCAGTAGCTCAGACGGTTCTGGTTTCGCCGTTCAGCAGCCTCGGGACGGACGCAGCTCCGGGGACCAGGGTCTGACTCCCTTGAACGTAAGCACGTGCGGGTCCCCCATAGTATTTTTCAAGGACCCTTCACATTTCCTGCTGAAGCAGTGGTCCAGTGTTCTGAGGCTGCCGTGGAAACCTCCGGGGCCGGCACGCCAGTCCCTCTGAGTGCAGCCTGCACCAGGCCAGCCCACTCCACGAGCGGGATCTGGAGAATGGGGGCAGAGGTAGGGGGTGGGGGAAGGCGGGGAAGCAGGGAAGCGGGAGGACCAGGAAGGGAGAAGGGGAAGGGAGAAGGGGGCGGTCCCAGTGGCTTGCCGGCCAATCGGCGCAGCTCTTCCCTGCATATATTTAGCACTAAGGCTGGGAGTCCTGGTTTAGAGCTGAGTGGAGCCGGGCTGCGGATCTGGGAAGCACCTCTGCACGGCACTGGGATCCGCATCTTCCCGGGAACACCAAACCCCCAGAAGCCGGGTTTCTTTACATTAGGATTGCCATTTTCTATTTCTCCCTGGGCTGTGGAAAGCCAGAAGATTTTATCTAGCTCATACAAGGCTGCTGGTGTTCCCTCTTTTTTTTCCACGAGGGTGTTTTTGGCTGCAATTGCATGAAATCCCAATGGTGTAGACCAGTGGCGATGGATCTAGGAGTTTACCAACTGAGACATTTTTCAATTTCTTTCTTGTCATCCTTGCTGGGGACTGAAAACGCTTCTGTGAGACTTGATAATAGGTAAATGTCGGCTAGGATAGTTTCTTTAAATTTATTCGTGAGATACTTATAATAATGCAGGTGAAAGATAGCCAGGCGAATTCCTTTGTCCATTGCTGAGAGATTTGGTGACATGGATGTTGCTTTTGGAAATGTTTGGAATAACCTTATTTTTGCAAGCCTGGCCAGAGAACAGGCTTTCCCCACATTATATAATTTAGTTCTTTGTGGCTTCCTAAAATAGGGAGATGCCTGGATATTCGTTAGTAAAAGAAGGGCTGGTATTTTCTGGAGGGTGATACATTACATAGTATTAAAGAATATTAAAAATATGCTAGCAACATCACAAAATTGGGAGATCCTTTTTATCTTGGACGTTTAAGATAAATTCCATTTATCGATGACCTTTTCCCCCCTCTTTTTCAGCTCCTCTGGTGCAAGTGTGGTAGCTATTGACAACAAAATCGAGCAAGCTATGGTATGTACTGATGAAAAATCACTTATACTAAATGTGGGCACAGCACAAAAATGAAATGTTTTGTGGAACCAGTGCAGTCCTAAGTTCACATGATGTTGATTGCTCTTGATGCGCGTAGAAATGCCGGCACTGTCTCCTTTCGGCCAGCGTGGAGCCACCTACCACGGCAGCCGTGGAGGGAGAAAGGGGCCTTGCGGGTATTAAATGGTCTCCTTTCCGAGACTGGTTTCACAGGAGGGGATTTTCTCTCGGTGACCATTTTTTTGCTGGGGATTTGTTAGGGAAGTGCTGGCCCAGCGTCTCCTTTGGTTGCTCGTGAGCACACCTTTAGCGATGTAGCTTTACTAGGAATCCTAACATTTTACTAGGGAGCCGGGAGTTGGGGGTGGGGGAGCAGAAGTCGGGATCCTTGGTAAAGGCCTTCTAGACAGTGCACAAACGGGTCCCCGGTGGCGCGGGCTCCTGCACAATGAAGAAGAATCAGAGAAAAGTTTTGTTTTCTTAGCCTGCGCCTGGATTTCTCCTATTTTTTATTTCCGCCTTGGCCGTTCTTTGTTATTGGAGCAGCGCCTGTGGCTCTTCTCACGGGATTCTCTGCCCACTGTTGCTAGGCAAACTCTGAACCTTTAATTCGGAGCTATAAATAACTCGGGCTCCCATTGGCTGCGACGTCTGCCCAGGTTTCTGTGATGTCAGCTTAATCATGAAAGAGGGGGCGGGGTGGAGGGAAGAAAATGCGGCAACACGCTCGGTAGGAACTGGCTGCAGCCGGTGCTGAAGGAGGCGGCTCCGGGCGGGGGCGGGGCGGGGCCTAGGGGCGGGGACGCGGCCGGCGCGCTGCGGCTTGGACATCCCAGCTACTGGTCTCAATCCGGGACTGGCGCGCTCCGGGTTCTGGCCAGTCTCAGATAGGAAGCCGGACTTGGGCGTTTCTGACCAACGTCTGCAGAGAAGCACAGACTTTTACAAAGCTTGATCGTTTACACGTTAAACTCAAGTACTGTACGGTCATGGTTGTATTCCGATTTCCCCAAGTGTCATTGTTACGAACTTTAAGGCAGAATATGTAAATAGGGAGAGCCATACGGAATAATGTCTTAGAAACTCGAGAATCCAGAAAATAGCAAATAGTGAGTTTAACCTTTTCTCTTTTCTTTCCAGGATCTGGTGAAAAGCCATTTGATGTATGCGGTCAGAGAGGAAGTGGAGGTCCTCAAAGAGCAAATCAAAGAACTAATAGAGAAAAATTCCCAGCTGGAGCAGGAGAACAATCTGCTGAAGACACTGGCCAGTCCTGAGCAGCTTGCCCAGTTTCAGGCCCAGCTGCAGACTGGCTCCCCCCCTGCCACCACCCAGCCACAGGGCACCACACAGCCCCCCGCCCAGCCAGCATCGCAGGGCTCAGGACCAACCGCATAGCTGCCTATGCCCCCGCAGAACTGGCTGCTGCGTGTGAACTGAACAGACGGAGAAGATGTGCTAGGGAGAATCCGCCTCCACAGTCACCCATTTCATTGCTCGCTGCGAAAGAGACGTGAGACTGACATACGCCATTATCTCTTTTTTCCAGTATTAAACACTCATATACTTATGGCTTGAAGAAATTACTTAGTTGGGTGAATGAAAGGTTAATCCGAGAATTAGCATGGATATACTGGGACCTCATGCAGCTTGGCAGATATCTGAGAAATGGTTTAATTCATGCTCAGGAGCTGTGTGCCTTTCCATCCCTTCCGGCTCCCTACCCCTCACTTCCAAGGGTTCTCTCTCCTGCTTGCGCTTAGTGTACTACATGGGGTTGGGAAGCGATGGAGCTCCTTACTGGACTGCCTCTCTCCTCCCCCCAGGGGGAACCTGAAAGGGGGTTAAAAAGACTAAAATGAGGGGGAACAGAGTTCACTGTACAAATTGACGACTGTCACCAAAATCCATAAAAAACAATAGTACTGTGCCTCTTTCTTCTTAAACAGTGGATGACACAAAACTATGAGAGTGACAAAATGGTGACAGGTAGCTGGGACCTAGGCTATCTTACCATGAAGATTGTTTTGCTTATTGTATATTTGTGTATGTAGTGTAACTATTTTGTACAATAGAGGACTGTAACTACTATTTAGGTTGTACAGATTGAAACTTAGATGTTTCATTGGCTGTCTGAGGAGGTGTGGACTTTTATATGTAGATCTACACAAAAACTGCTACATGACAAAAACCACACCTAAAGAAATTTTAAGATTTTGGCACAGTTACTCACTTTGTGTAATCTGAAATCTAGCTGCTGAATACCCTGAAGTAAATCCCTGTTCACTGAAGTCTTTCAATTGAGCTGGTTGAATACTTTGAAAAATGCTCAGTTCTAGCTAATGAAACGGATTTCCCAGTAGGGGTTTCTGCATATCACCTGTATAGTAGTTATATGCATATGTTTCTGTGCATGTTCTCTACACAGTTGTAAGGTGTCACTGTATTTAACTGTTGCACTTGTCAACTTTCAATAAAGCATATAAAATGTTGATAAACAAGTCTTTTCATATTACCCTGTTAATATAATGGCAGTCATTTCCACACTGTTTTCAGGTAGAGTTAACAATTTGACTAGTAAAATCCTGAAGGGGAGTGGAATGGTTAGACAAACTAGGGGTAAGATTTGACTACAGGAAGAAAAGGAAATTGACACATTACTTTGTTCCCCTGGTAAGGGAAGAGGCAGTGGAGGGGTCCGGCTCAATTCTGACTGCTGTGTGACTTGGACAGGTTGCTTCGCTCCTGGACTGATGTCAGGGTTTGAAAGAGATAATCTCTTACATTCCCCTGTGGTTTTAAAATTCTGAGAGTCCATGAAAATCTTAATCTTCCATTTTTTTGCTGAACTGAGAGGAAGGAGGAGGCTTATTCTGCATATAATTGCAATAAGCAGATCTAGGATCAAAAGACGGAAGTTGGGAAAGCTGATTTCCACTTTAAGAACCCTGTCACCTTGGGTTGGGATGTTTCTCCTAGTGTGGGATGGGTTTCTAGCTCCTGGCATAATAATTTGTTTTGTCTAAGCAAAAGATGATTTGAGGTGGGACCAGATAAGCAAGAATGTCCTTCCAGTTGATTCCACATGATTGTAAAATAGGCAAACGGCCAAAATTGAAACCACAAAGGAATCCTGAAGCAGATTGGCACCTGGCACCTGAGGAGTGAGCCTGAGGGATCCCACTCTGCGCTAGGAGTCATGTGGGCAACCAAGTGAACGGGGTGGGTTTACCGGCTCTGTAATCTATCAACCTAGCACCTCAGCAATGGCCCCTGCCTAGTGGGAATTGGGCCATTCCCAAACTCTAAGGCTTGTCTGAGTCCTTGCAGGACAAGGACAGCTTTCTGAGTCTTTCATTTCTCTAATCTAGAGCTGGTGGGAGATTGAGAGGTGAATGGGACATCCAAACTCCCTAAAAAGAATTGTCCCATAGTGTGCATGTGTTACAAAGTGGTGACACGGGCCTCCTTTTGAAATGATGGGTGGCTGACTGCCATAGGCTGATAGCAGTTGCCATAAAGATATTTTGGGGGAATTTGAAAAAGGGTTGAAAAAAAAATCTTTGTCATATTGGCTCGTAGGTTATATAGCTTCAACTTTAATAAAGGAATACTTATGTAGTAATTACATTTCCTTGAAAAAGAAAACTATAGAAATCCCTAGCCATTTCATTTTTTATGATCCTTAAAATACCATATACCAGTAATCATGGAAAATTTGAAAAATCTCATGTCAATGTATTAAGATGATGGAGAACTTTTTTCTCCATTATTTAATGGAACTTTGGGTCTTTTTATTAAAAATGTGAGACTCATGAAATTTTGGTAGCTGAATATTGTTTGTGAAATAAGAATGAATTATTTCCATATATGTTCCATACTCACTTTAGTAATTACTAAATATACTTGAAATGATTGACTTGTATTTAAACATATTTAAGGTAATTTAAACAGGCATTCTGCTACTTGCTTGGAAGTCTGAGTATAGATCTTATTGGCCTGTGGGTTATTAAATAACTGATTATGTTGCACTTAGTTCTGTGGAGAAGGAAAGATTTTAAGGGGAATGGCATGCTACACCAGCACTGAATGTTCATGATATCAGTTGCAGCAGGAGAAACCCCCATTCAATGAAGGAGAAACAGAAGAAATTTTACATGGATTTTAATGAAGGTCTACTTTCTGTTTCAAGTGAATAGTGCTCATATTTCAGTAATTCTGTACATTGTTTACATACTATAAGAGAAAATTTATTTTTCATTATGTGATAAATAAGCAATGCCAGAACAGTTTTAAATTTACACAAGAAATATGTAAAAGTTAATTGTAACTAAAATAAGGAATGAAAATTAATTTCTATAGAGATGCTACTCTGCTCTTGCTTTGTGTAAAATATGTAGTTGAAACTACCAGGGCCTGACAACATGACTACTTTTAGACATCAACTTCAAATCCATTCAGGCAGCAATTGTGGCATTAAGATTAGAAACAGAGGAAGAGAAAATAAGGTTCTTTCCCTCTTAGGTAAAATTGCCTGAAAGTGGAGATCTGTGCCCACCAATAGAACTTGGAAGCAGATGGTTCAATAGGTTCTTGCACTGGTGTGTAGGAGGACCCTGAGCTGAGAGGCAGGCTTCTGGCTGCCAGGCCTGGCCCTGCAGTCATGAGCTGTTTGACCTTTGGACCAGGAACAGAATCCCTCAGACCTGAGTTCTCATCTGAAATAAGGATTGGATCAGATCACGAAGATCCTGTCCAGCCACAGATTGCTACAATCATCTGCTTTTGATGATGACTTTATTCTTCTAACTTTTGGTGGGAGGGTGCGTGTGTGTGTGCGTGCGTGCGTGCGTGCGTGCGTGTGTGTGTGTGCTGTTTTTGTTTGTTCATTTAACTTAATGACTAAAATTAGTTTGGTTTTCATCCTAGCTCCTCTGCCAGTTACTAGCTAAGTGACCTCAGGCAAGTTCCTCATTGGTCTCTGTTTCCTCATGCTTAAAATGGGGACATGCTGTCTCCATAGGAGTTTTATGAGGCTAATGCTGGGAAGCTGTCAGCACAGAGATGGGTTCAGAGTGAGGTGGGTTCAAGGAGTGTTAACCATTACTGTTATTTCTGAGTCAGTCATCTGCTTGTTTATGTTTGTTTATATATTTAATTTTGAATTTTTCATAGGGATAAAGGTGTGGCAGCCTTATTTTCTAATACCTTTTGACTAAATATCTGGTAATAGTAGTGGCTGTTTAAACCTTGCTGTGAAAACACACATAGGAAAAATGTCCTTTAGAATGCACATAGAAACACACAATTTTCTTCTGCATCAAAGAAATGATAGCAAAAGGCTGCCGTTTCATCTATGTGAATTAGAGAAGGCATTCATTGGGAATTGTCCATGTTTCAGTGTCCAGTATTTTCAATGTTACAAAAATAATATTGGTGGAAGTAAATGACTACAGGGGGAGTATATATATCTTAAATTATTAATTTCATTACAGAAAATGGTTCTGTGTAAACCAGTGCTATGGAATGCCAGGCAGGCCTGAAGTCCCTGGGCTTGGAGATCATTTTTTGGCAACAGCTACTGGAAGATTCAGTAGCTATTTAAAAATGTGCAGTATTACAACATAGGTCTATGCTTTAGACCAGGTGTTCGGGACCCCAGTGTCTTCAGTGGCGAATCTTCCTGAGTGAGTGGGGTAAGCAGGAGGACACTGGCTTGCTCCATCTTCCAGTTTCTTCCAAGATTCTCAAATCCAGGGTTCTATATCTGGAAATGTCTGCCTTTTGGACACTGTACAGACCAAACAAGAGCATACCTACTAAGCTGATGTGGCCCACAGGCCACATGTGTCCCCTCTGCCTTCTGTCTTCTGACTGTATCAAGAGCTAGAGTCCTGCCCTACAAGGCAGCTCACCCTAAAGCTCAAAATAAATCAGTAACATCTCTTCTTTTTGATGAGAGAAAGGGGTCGTAGGCTGTTTAACTATGGTACACAGTTAACTGGTAAATTTTGTGTTGAAAACCATGTGTTAACTTACTCAGAGAACACTTACTGAGTACCTGCTACAAGCCAGAGATAGTATATTGAATGAGCCACAGTCCCTGTCCCCAAGGACCGCTCATAAGCTGCCTTTAAGATAAATGAGGTAGTTTGTTTTCTGGCAAAATTTGCCTTATGTGATATAATATCTGAATTATTCGTTTGTTGTTCCTTCTCAGGTGAACCCTTTGGCAGAAATATTTCTGGGAATCTTTTTAGGAACTCTTGTTAAATGAGTAGTATTTTTTCATGGGGGTATATCCCCTACCACTACATTTTATAGCTGACTCATTTAGGAAAAAAGACCATGTTTGTAGATGTAGATCAACAAGCTTGTATAACACATGACCCAAATTTCCAGGGACAACATATTTTTCAATTAAAATAGTTTGCCCTATTGTCTCATAAATACATCCAATTCATGCCCTAATAAGTGGTTTGTAGTCATTGTAGACTCGGAGACCAAGAAAACAAGACAGTGTCTCTTCTTAAAGAATGAGAATGCAATGGAGACTTTAAGGCTGACAAACTACTGGTTTTTTCAGGACTGAGGGTGTTCTGAGTAGTGGGACTTTCAATGCCAAATCCATGAAGGTCCCAGGCAAACTGCGACAAACTGGTTGCCTAAGATCTCATTTTCTGTTCCACTTGGGCACACACCTGAATTACATCTCCCAGCCCCCTTGGAGTTAGGAGTGAACGTGGGACTCAGGTCTAGTCAATGGATGAGTGATGAAGTGGCTGAAGCCCCCAGACTTGGCCCATGAGAAAACCATTCTCAGTGATCTGCCAGGCTCCTTCCCCTTCCACTGATGGGATGGAGAAGACCTGGCAACCTTGGGAGTGACAGAGCCTTTGTCAGCTGAATCCCTGAATAACTGAAGTATAGTGCCCTCCTCCACGAACCTGGAACCAGGCAGCACAGTTGGATGAGCAAGAGTGTTTCCGCCATTAGGTATTTTAAAATCTGCTTCAGTGGCTGACGTTTGCTAACATGGAAATCAGTACCTGAAGTGGAGTGATGTTGTCGAAAAACCTTAAATGTGGGGTGTTGACTATGGTTGGCTGATGGTGATGAAACTAGTGGAGGCTAGAGAGATCAAAACCCATATTGTGAAGTGACAAAATGTTTTGTAAAACTGGCCAGCAATAGCTTAGAAGGCTGGCCATGTGCCTGGTGAGGGCATAGCGGAGGTACTAGTATGTCAGGACCTGTCACTCTTCACTGTGTTATGCCTCCTATGTTTTTTGAGGAAAAGGTGAGCTCACAAAAGAATTAGTTTGTAAGTACAAAGGAAAGAGAAAAAGATGCAGAAATTTGGGGCTGTCTGATATTGGAAAAGCCTATTTCTTCTATACCCCGAGGAGTTGGAAATCAGTAGGGCCCATTAAGCCTTTTGATTTAAGGTGCTTTAAGGTGCTTCATCCCTTTAGCAAAGATCAGACAAAGGGCATGGATTCCCCATATAGGCCTTTTGTTTCGGATGACTTCTGGGTGGTCATTGCCCAGTGATTACAGGTAGGGGAGCAGAAGTACAGGCATGTGCAGAAAAATATTTTAGGTCTTGCTACTGACACATTAAAATGACCGGAAATAGAGAATGGAGAAGCCTACCAAGTTTTTAAGGAATGTTTACTGCCAAGGAAAACACAAGCCAACTCAGACTTAATAACAGCAAGAAAACTTCACTGGAAACTTCAAACAACCCTGAGACCCCTACACTTGCAGGAGATGGAAGTGGGTGAAGTGAGAGCCTAAAGCTGTCTAGCTCCCAGGAAGAGCATTCTCTCCCAAATCTATTTCATACATGGCCCTGGGGGATACTGGATAAGAAAAGCCTCCTAGAGGTAAGAGGCCTGCAGTTTCAGAGAACAATGGACCAACGATTTCTTCCCAGGGAGTAGTATCAGGGTCTGATCTGAGAACTTCCCCTATTGCCAGGGCAAAGGGATCTTCTCAATGCCTGCCCTGCAGGGTTTCCTAATAACGGAGGGATACGGCCTACTGTGTGTTTCCCATACTTCCAATGGGAGTTATTGCAGCTATTGTGCTGCATGTATTGTCAGTGGAGGGGAAGATAATTTGTCTTAGATTACAGGTCACCAGACCTTAGGGAGCCGCATTCAGACCTGTGCCTCATCTAGAGATCTTGGAGTTTTGAGCTGGATATAGTAGCTCAATGGGACTTTGAGTTATTGCCCCTGGAGAGGGTGAGTGTGTTCTGTGAGGGCAAGAAGATGAAATGTACCTTAGAATCCATTGGCAAAGACAGGTAGGTGTTTTCCAAAAAGCCTCCTCTCTTCCTGGTTATACAGACGGCATTTCCCAGGTTATCTTGCAGCTAAGTGAACCCATGTGATTAAGTTCTAGTGAAATAAATGTGGGCATAAATGTTGTTTTGTCATTTCCAGGCCTGATTCATAAACACGCCCCATGGGCAATCCTCTATGCTCTTCCCCTTCAGCCAGCTGACTGGAGACAACTGCAACCACTTTGAAAACCACGTGTTGGACGATGGCAGAGCCTCATCAGCCGCCCCTGAGCGAACGAGTGGGGCAGAGTTCTCGGCCACCTCCCAGTCTAGAACTGATCAGGACTGTTAAAGAAAGAAAGAAATTCCTATTATGTTTTAGACATAATTTTTGAGTTTATACACACACATGCATAAAACCTGAAACAATATCACAAGGAGATATAACCGCAGATTAACATAATGCAAGCTGAGCATGTCAGAGTCAAGGGGCAGTAAATAGAGTTAGATGAGCAGAATATGTCAAAAAGGTAATCTTGAGGTTGTCTTTGAAGGAGCTGTAAAATAACACACGGGAAGAATAATTTTTGGCATCATTATAAAAAGCAATTACCTTCCCATGTGGTACGAATGAAAGAGATAAGAAAAATTCTTCTATGCAGTGAGAATTGGCCTACTGAACTTGTGAAGTGTAACTCTGAGAAACACCACTGGCAAGGAGTCAGCTGAGATTGGAGGTCACAATCTGGGGTCCTCAGACTGCATAAGGCCCACTGACTAGAGCTGCCACTCAGATATGATTTTTGTGCAGGTTTTTAAAAATAATGTGAATTAGTGATACCTCTTTTGAAACTGGGATATTGTTCCAAGTTCTAGCAGCTTTGAGTCTCTATTCCTCTGTGACAGTCATCAGCTGTGCTGAGTCACAGCTGCTACTCACTTTAGAACCGTCTTGGTTCTCTGGCTGCCATGGCCCCCCACACCTGTGATGGCCCCGTGCTGTCAGTGGCTGACATGCCCCACTCATCTGGCTACGTACCTGGCTCAGGTAGGCATTTGAGGTTGTGTTTCAAAGCCAGACTACAATATATGGTTTTTAAAATATTGTGGCTTAATTCATTTTAATCCTGCTCTTGAAATTCATATGATTTCTTAAAGAAGACAACAATTAGATCTTGCTCTAGTATCTGTTGGGTTTTATTTTGCTTATAGATCCAAGCCCTTGGAAATGAGCAGTTATGCATTATCCTTCATGGATGCATGAACACCTGCGATCCTCTTCTGGAGAAAGGAAAATGGAATCCATTTACTATCATCACTTGTGGTCCAGCACTTACTGTATGTTACGAACTTTGAAAACAGTGTCTTATTTGTTTTTCACACCACCCTGTGAAGAAATTATTAACCCATAATACAGAAAAGAGATTAAGTAACTTGAGCTGATAAGTGTGATGTAAAACAGGTTTGCCCAACATCAAGGTGCATCCTCTTGGCCACTATTTTAGCTGCTTCCCAAAGACAGGCAGCTCCTTCCTGACATGTGAAGCCTGTCTGGCATCTGCGGCTTCCCCAGAGCAGGCACTCAGCCCATCCCCTTAGTGTGTGCCCCAAAGACGGATGTGAATCCCATCTCCTTCAGAAAACAGCAACAGACCAGATCCTGCCAAATCCTTCCAGCCTATCAAGTTGCTTGGCTAGTGGGATCCGGTGGAATTCTGTGTCCTTCCAGAAACCACCAAGGGCAGATTGAATCAGAAGGTCCCTAGGGGAATACACACACACACACACAAAGGCAAACCGTGCCACCCTCTCCCTGCCCAGCACAGCTGCAGACAGAGCCACAGCACAGATGAGACAACTACGTTTCCCACGCTGATATCACGTCCACTTGACCCAGAAAAGCCAGTGCTCGAGGACTAAATGTCTCTATAGACAATGTTACTATTTATTCATCCATAAACCCTCCATAGTTATTAAGCACCCACAATGCGCCAAGCTCAGGGAGTCCCTAGGTGCCGTGGGTACAAAAATGAAAACACTTTACTTCTGCTTTTGAAGCACTACCCGAGTCTAGTGGCCAAGACAGATATATTAAAAATTATTGTAAGGATATATGACACTCCCTCAGTGTTATACACTGAAGTGTCCTGAGAACAAAGAGGGGAAAATTACATTGTCTGGGAAGGGGATAACCGAGGGAAGAAAAGACATAGAGAGGAAGTTTGAGTCTCATTACTAACTTGTTTTGGTAAGAGTATTATCATACCATCTGCTATTGGCTGCCCAGCATGCATTCTCCTTCCTTCCTTTGGGAAACCCCGTGTGGCTACAGAAATGGCCCTGATTGGCATATGCCACTCACCTGGCCACAGCCCTGTCAGAGTGAACTGGTCCAGTCAGAGTGAACTTTATGGGTGTTACTCAGAATCTTGTCCCAGTCTTGTCCCCAGTTTCTCTCTCTCTCTCTCTCTCTCTCTCTCTCTCTCTCTCGGGATTGGTAATTAGAAAATGAAACACTTGAAAGTGCTGAGCGCGGTGTCTCAAGCCTGTAATCCCAGTACTTTGGGAGGCCGAGGTGGCAGATCATTTCAGCCCAGGAGTTCAAGAGCAGCCTGGGCAATATGACAAAACAACATGTCTACAAAAAGTACAAAAACTAGCTGAGTGTGGTGGCACACGCCTGTGGTCCAGCTACTTGGGAGGCTGAGGCAGGAGGATCACTTGAGCCCAGGAGGTTGAGGCTGCAGTGAGCTGTCATCATGCCACTGAAGGAGCCACTCAATTATCAGTTGCTGAGGGATTTCTAGACTTCCCCTGAAAAAGTTGCACACTACCTCCATGTAGATTCCTGTGGGTCGTTCACAGGATGGTCTCAATCATGAGGACCAGTTAACTATGTCAGAAAACGTGTCCTTCATCTATGGTTTCAGGTGGATGACAATGAATTCAACTGGAAACTCTGGAAGGGCAGCTCTAGCTCCTTCTTCATCTCATAACTAGATAATTATACTTATAATTCCCATAAAACTATGGGAATTCAAAGTAGTATGCAACAATAATTATTCCTTCTGAAATCCGAAGCATGCAGCCATCATTATTTTTGTGTAAAAAATAAACAGAATCCCAATTTGTCGACAAGTAAACAGAGAAAAGACTTGTATTCATTAGGGATCCTGTAGTTTGCAGGCCACAGCAAACCTAACTTAAACCAGTTCGGAGAAAATAGCCATGTGCCCGCAAATGCACAGCTCAGCCCGGCTTTCCTTCAGCTGCCTCTGTCTTCCGGATCCATATAACGGCTCCTGCAGGGCTCTCAAGCTTTCTGCTCACAATTGCAGCCTTTCCTTCCTTTCTTCTCCCTCCCTCCCTCCTTCCTTTCTCCCTTCTTTCCTTTTTCTTTCTGATAGGGTCTCACTCTGTTGCCCAGGCTGGAGTGTACGATAAAACGCAGACAGCTAACAGGAAGAGGAGAGGAGTGTCGGAGACATCTATCTTCTTGTGAGCATGCAGAAAGGAGTGGAAAATACAGATGGTTTCCTGTGATTGGGACCCATAGGCTGGAAAGACAGGGCCAGTGGGGTAGGAGTGGGGAGAGGGAGGGCCCAGGGCCCTGCAATCATGCTGCTGAGTTGTAGGGGACAAGTACTCTGTTTTAGGAAGAATTAAAGACGGTGAGCCTGTATGCAGAGCAACCTATTGAGCTACTGAAATAGATCAGAGGCTAGCTAACTGAGGGCCTGAACCCAGCGGCGGGGTGAGGGCAAGGAAGCGGTGAGCCGGAGACTCACTAGGACAGAGAGCCTTGTCAGGGTAGGGTCGGGGGAGGAGCGCGGGGCCCTTCTCCAGTTTCTGGCTCAGGTCATTGGGTGGGTAATAGTGCCACTGCCAGGACAGGAAGATAAAGGGGCAATAAGTCTGACTATGTAGACTGAGGAGCCTGTAAGACATGTAAGTGGAGACCTCTCCTAAGGCTCTGGGGCTAGGAGGGAGATCTGGGTTAGGTCAGCAGAGGCTCTGACACTGACCAGCATCCCTTCCGTGCCTTTCTCTTCTTCTAGAGCACAGCTACACTGCAATCTCCAACCTCCCTGGCAGCTATGTACAGCCATGTTGCCCGCGGGATGTGAGCAGAGCGGATCTGTGCTACTGCAGGCGTGGCGTTGGGGAGACTTCTCACATTCTCTCCTGCATCCAGCAGGACTCGGAGGATGTGCGGGAGGACAGTGCCGCAGGACCGAAGGAGCGGCTCTCTCAGTGACTGTGGAGGGGCCGCCTCCTTCCCTTACTCCCTCCAACTCACGATGAACACTGAAGTGAGGGAAAAACGAAGTTGAAATGTGCTGAGCCACAGACACTCAGGGCTGGTTAGCGCGGTCCGCTGGGCTTGACTGACTGACAGCTGCCGAGGGTGACGGACAGCCACGTCCACACAGGCGCGGAGCAGCGGCCCAGGACAACGGTAGCCGGCAGCAGAGGGCCCGGGACGGCAGCCCGGGAAGGGCTGGCTGAAAGCTGAGCCAGCAGAGGAGACTGGGAAGACTAGCCAGAGGCGAGGGAGGAGGCCTTGAAGGCCTGCGAGGTCCAGGAGGAAGGGGAGGGGCGAGCCACCGCGCGCTGGAGAGGTACCGGGTCGGGACGACTTGAAACACGAAAGTGTCCATGCAGGTTAGTGAGGGGCAGGATGTGAGGAGCTTCCATGGGCTGGAGCCGAACGTAATTTTAGAGGCCTGAGCAATGAGTGGGAGGTGAGGGGAAGCCAGTGGAAACCGGCATTTTAAGGAACTCAGCTACAAGACAGAGAAAAGAAATTGAGAAACAACTAGATGCAGGATCAAGGAGAAACACAGGAAGAGAGGAGACACTGGCACAAGCCTATCAATCACAGAGGTGCAGGCTGACAGTCCCCCGAGGAAGTGACGGGAAATTGGAACCACACATGGGAGGGGCATCAGGTCTTCTCAGAGAAGGGGCAAAAGAGCGAAGGTCAGTGCAAAGATAAATCAGTCTGCAGGTGCTGGAAACTTAACGTCCCTCCTCCCAACCAAATTTGTCTTCTGTGAACAAGGAAGTGGGGATCTGCCCAGAAAGTTCAGATGGCAAAGGCTGCAAGGGAGTTTGAGAAAAGCAATCAAGCTAGAATCACACCCAAGATTTTGGGAAAGAAGTGTTGAAGTCAAGGAATTTTCATTCCAACAGGAAATTCAGACCTTGAAGAATCTTTGCAGTATCTGCAGAAGCCTTTGCCCCCACATAAGGTGACCCAGAGACCAGGCTCTGGGGGTGGCAGTCTGGGCTGTGCAAAAGGCAGGATGGACTTGGATGGAGAGACGAGAGATCACTGAGTTGCTGACCAAGGTAGTTTGCAGAGAGAGAATGGGGGCCTGAAGTCCAGCCATGGTCTAAGGGCAGGCAGGGTGGGACTGAAAAACATGAAAGCTAGACTAAGTGGCCAGCTAGATACGAGGGTTAGGATCTTGGGCTTGGGTGGGTACCTGGGGCAGAGAGTGTGGCCTTGGGAGACTCTTCCATCCCAGCAGATGCTGACACCCACACCATTACACAACAGAATCCCATTACCCAGGAGCAAAAGAGCAGTCTCTAAACCACTTCAACTTCTACCCACTGCCTTCTGTTACAGAAACACTGAACCCCAGGGGCATAAAGTCCCTTATCCATATCACAGAGTTAATGGCCAAGCCAGCAATGGAACCACAAGTGATTGCAAAAGAAAGAGAAAAAAGTCCATGAGAGGAAGAAGAAAGAGAGGAGGGGCATTCATTCATGCATGCATACATTCCTCCACTCACTTCTTCATTCAGCAAGTAAGTATAGCCTTTTAACCACTGGAGCCACAAACACGAATATAAATATGAATAGTATCCGCCTTGAAGGAACTTCTAGCCAGGGAGGGGCCATCAAATGTGTAGCCCGCAGTGGGATGTGAAGGAGGAAATGGTCATTTCTGCCTGAGGTGCTGGAAGATGAGTACCAGGAAAAGCTTACAAAAAGAAGCCACTTGGGCCAGTGCGGTGGCTCACGCCTGTAATCCCAGCACTTTGGGAAACTGAGGCAGACAGATCACTTGAGGTCAGGAGTTTGAGTCCAGACTGGCAAACATGGTGAATCCCTGTCTCTACTAAAAATGCAAAAATTAGCCAAGCTTGGTGGTACATGCCTGTAGTCCCAGCTACTGGGGAGGCTGAGGTGGGAGGATCTCTTGAACCTGGGAGACGGAGGTTGCTGTAAGCTGAGAATGTGCCACTGCACTCCAGCCTGGGGGACAAAGTGAGACCCTGTCTCAAAAACAAAAACAAAAACAAGCCAGTTAAACTGAGCGTGGAAAGATGCAGGGGACTGAGTGGAAGAGGCCATCTCAGAACAGAGAGTGGGGATGCCAGCCCTGGCAGGTGGGCTAGGGGGATTGTGTCTGAGCAGTTTGAGAAGGAAAATGGCCCTCCATTGAGTGGGCGAGCACGTGAGTTCTTCTTGGATGTCATGTTTGGATTGGGTGGGGAATGTAGGAGACAACTCCCAGAGAGCTCCGGGTGCAGCAGGTGGCACAGTTTTGCCATCGGTATACCTGGCAGATGCCTATTGGTCAGCGGAGAGGGGAGTCAGCTGCCCAAGTTACTCATCCTGGAAGTGGGGGAGGCAGAGCTCGGAACAGGCCTGCTGGGCTCCAGGTCGGGGCAGCCACCACTCAACAGCACGGAGGGCTCTGCATCCCAGGCGAGTCAGACTCATAAATAACGCAAATGAGAAGTGACAGTGCTAACATCTAGGAGGGAGCGTGCTGAGGGAGGAATGATTCACTCCAGCGGGGAAGGGGGCATCCGAGGTGGGATCTTGAGGGCCGCGGAGGACTTTGACAGACAGAGAGGACTGGGAGTCACAGAGTGGCAAAAGCTCTCTATTGGGGACACTGTTAATTATTCTGATGGAATTTCTTCCTTAGGGAGGGAGCATCCATGGATTTCAAAGCAATGAGCAGCTGAAATCTGCGTTACCTCCAGCTGTGGCTCTGCCGGTGGGCCCAGCCCTCATTCTCTAACCTGTCAGAGTCAGTGATTCTCTCAGGAGGGCGTCTGCATATTGTTTTTCCTCTTTGTCTGGCATTTTAAAAGAATTTTTTTGTTTGTTTGTTTGAGACAGGGTCTCACCCTTTCACCCAGGCTGGAGTGCAGTGGTGCAATCTTGGCTTACTGCAACCTCAACCTTCTGGGCTCAATCGATGCTGAGTAGCTGGGCATATAGGCATGCACCACCACACCTGGCTAATTTTTCGATTTTTTTTTTTTTTTTTTTTTAGCGACAGGGTCTCCCTGTGTTGCCCAGGCTGGTCTCAAACTCCTGAGCTCAAGTGATACTCCTGCCTTGGCCTCCTGAAAGTATTGAAATTACAGACATAAGCCACTTTGCTCAGCCCTAGCACTTTGTTGATGCTAAATAAGTGTTTATTGAATGAATGAATGAATGGAAAAGGGATATGCAAAAATATCTCTATCCTTCCATTATTAGGTAAATCTTTTGTAACTCTGCGAAAACAGAAGGTTTGGTTTACCACAGGGCCCAACATTTAGCTTCTTTCTCTGAGGTTCTTAATGTTTTGTTTGTGTCACAAACACCTTTGGTGTCTGGTGAAACCTATAGAACCCCTTAGAATAAAGTTTTAAATGTTAAAATATTAATATATGGGATCACAAAGAAAACATATTAAAATACAGTTATCTGAATATTTTAAGAAATATAAGGCCGGGCGCGGTGGCTCAAGCCTGTAATCCCAGCACGTTGGGAGGCTGAGGCGGGTGGATCACGAGGTCAAGAGATCGAGACCATCCTGGTCAACATGGCGAAACCCCGTCTCTACTAAACTACAAAAAAAAATTAGCTGGGCATGGTGGTGCGTGCCTGTAATCCCAGCTACTCAGGAGGCTGAGGCAGGAGAATTGCCTGAACCCAGGAGGCGGAGGTTGCGGTGAGCCGAGATCGTGCCATTGCACTCCAGCCTGGGTAACATGAGTGAAACTCCGTCTCAAAAAAAAAAAAAAAAAAAAAAAAAAAAAAAAACAAAAAAAAAAAAAAAAAAAAAAAAAAGAAATATATAGATATACTTGTTCATTAACACATTATAACAAGATCTACTCTCAGGTCTCGTTAATTACTGCAGTTTGAAAGCCATGATGAGCATAATGACATTTAAAAATCTCTGCAACAACTGTAATAGGTCTAAAAATATCTATGATTTTCTTCTGTTGACAAAGTCACGAAACTGCTAACACTAATATAGTCTGTTGCCTGCTGCATTTATTGTCTAAGTGACAATTAAAGATTAGTGAAACAAAGATGCCTTTTTTTCCCCATCCAAATTTATCCAGCCACTGAATTCCATCCCTGGTTATGAGCTTCCTCAGCACCCTCACCTGCTGTTATTGCAAAGGCCATGGTCGCTGAGGAAGAGCCATACCTGAGACCAGGCCCTTCTGAGCCTGAGACTGAAATCATTGCAAGAAGGTCGGGTGGGGAAACCAAGTTGCTGGGGTTTAGAATGATTTTGGTTCTTTGGTTGCAGGAGGAAATGGTAGAGACAAGTCATTTGCTTTGCCTAAGACCGTGCAGGATTTTTCTCCAGAAAAACGACTGGACTCAGACGCTCTAATGGGTGGAGTAGGTTCCCGACTTGGTGGCTTTTAAGCAGGCCTGAACTCTGAGTTTTCTCCTCTTACCTCAGCTGACAAGAACTCAGTGAAAGCCTTGTATAAATACCTTGTGTGACCAGCAGTCGGCTGAAGCATTTTTTTTTTTTTTCTCATTTGTCTTCTGGGCTGTGCATCAAATTAGAGATGAGGAGAAAAGAACAATAAAACCTCGAGCTGATGGAGTGTGTGGAAACACACCGCATTTCTGCATTTGGCTTAACATTTCTGCAGGACAGTTTGGCAACATGTACCCCAAACCTTAAATCTGTGCATATATACTTTGGTCTCGTAATCCTGCTGCTAAAATTTTTTTCTTAAGAGAATTATTTTTTCATAAAGATATGTATACAAAATGTTTTTTAGTATTTTAAATAATAATAAAAAAATAGAATAAATAAAACACAAACCAAGCAAAAGAAGAAAAAAAGAAGAAACCATTTGCAACATATTACAAAAAGTGCAAAACCAAATGCTACCAAGATTCAAGAAAATTACGGCACGATAGCAATTTGGAAAGCTAAAACAAATATACATCATAAAAGCTAGAAGCACTTACATGAAATGTTAACAGTGGTCATCTTTGCTTGTGGCATTCCTGATGAGCGTTGTTTTTCTCCATGTGCTCTTCTAGGTTTTCTTTTTTTTTTTTTTTTTTGAGATGGAGTTTCACTCTTGTTACCCAGGTTGGAGTGCAATGGCACGATCTCGGCTCACCGCAACCTCCGCCTCCTGGGTTCAGGCAATTCTCCTGCCTCAACCTCCTGAGTAGCTGGGATTACAGGCACGTGCCACCATGCCCAGCTAATGTTTTTGTAGTTTTAGTAGAGACGGGGTTTCACCATGTTGACCAGGATGGCCTCGATCTCTTGACCTAGTGATCCACCTGCCTCGGCCTCCCAAAGTGCTGGGATTACAGGCTTGAGCCACCGCACCTGGCCTCTTCTAGGTTTTCTAAAGTTCTTATAGGGCGCATGTATTAGGTAGCTCAGCTGGATGTATTTATTTTTGAGAACATGAATGCTAAATTTGTGTCTGAAAGAAGGACCAGTGCATTTGCTCTGAAAAATCATTTCTTCACAAAACTAGAGCTCAATTCAAGTCTTATCGTCTATCTCCTAACAGTGTGACTTCAATAAGACAATCTAGTTTTGGGTTTTTTTTGTTGTTTGTTTGTTTTTTGAGACAGATTCTCCCTCTGTTGCCTGGGCTGGGGTAGCACAATCCTCGATCCTCAATGAGATAATTTGGAAAGGTTTGGATGGCAGCTGGCCTGGTGGCTCCCCTCTCAAGGCTCCTCCTCCCACTAAATAAGGACAGCAAGTTTGGTGGTGAAGCAGGTCTCCCACTTACTGCTCCCCCACTTACTGCTCTACCAGCTCCCACTTACTGCTCTCCTAGCTCTCCCACTTACTGCTGTTATAAGCAAGCAAGCCTTTTGGGCTTCCATCTGCACTGGGACATGGAGATGAGAGTGGTATGTGTCTCCTGCGGCTTAGGGACCACGGGTTTATTGGGCCCCTCCAAACTCCAGAGCTCTCACTTCCTCCTTCTCACCTGAAGGAGGCAGGGGTGGCAGCAGGAGGACCCAGGTGACTCCAGCAGGGAACACAGGCTCATCTCGCTAAAATTGTAGCTTCTGGAATTTGCTAACTTTATGTGTCTGAAATTCCTGATGCTCTGCTTCAGCCTTACAAATCTTTCCTTTGAGAAAATGACTACATCTCAGTTGTAAATAATATTTAGAGTACCTTTGTGCCTTCACTACCCCAATCTCCAGTGATTGTCTTCATCAGACTGAGCAAACCATTTGTGGTTCCCTCCAGGACTGTTGGATCCCTCTGCCCCACCATCAACAGGCAGATTCCAATCACTCTTCCTAGTGTCGCTCAGGGAGGTCCTTCAGGTGAGGATGAGGGGAGGGACCGATGTCTTGGGCTCCATGAAGGCCCCCCTCGGGTGATGCTGGAGGCAGAAGGGAGCTGGGCTCTGATGAGGGAGGAGTTGGTCAGGAGTGGTTGTCACAGGCACAGCAATGAGAAGCCCATGTGGCGGAGGGCTGAGAGCCCTGCAAAAATGAGCCAGCCGGGTATGTGCAGAGCTGTGGGTCGGGTTTTATGTCTGTGCCTAGTCAGTGTTCTCCAGAGAAGCAGAACCAATGCGATAAAGATATAGA
>NW_016107409.1:6397468-6480487 GCF_001604975.1 Cebus imitator
GGGAATATACGAGGGGATGTATTATGGGAGTTGGCTCATGTGATTACAGGGCTGAGAAGTCCCACGATGTGCTGTCTGAAAGCTGGAAGACTACAGAAGCTGGTGGTACAATTCAGTATGAGTCTGAAGGCAGCAAAACCTGGTGCTCTGACATCCAAAATCAGGAGAAGATGGTTAAATCAGCTCAAGCAGAGAGAGCAAACTCTTCCTTCCTCTGTCCTTGTTCTACTCAGGCCCTTGGTGGATTGGGTGAGGTCCACTGACACTGAGCATGGCCACCTGCTTTATTCGGCTCACCAATTCAAATGTTATGGTTTCCAGAAACCCTCATAGATACTCGCAGAAATCATGCTTTACCATCCATCTGGACATCCCTTAGCCCAGTCAAGTTGATCCATCAAATGAAGCATCACAATGCCTCTGTCATTCTTTCCTTCACTCCACCCATGCACCTGTATGTGATGAGATCTCTATGGAACTACTCTATGTACTATATAGCTCTGGACGTCATAACATAGTTCCTACTGCCTGGGAACAGAGAAAGGCAAGTCAACAATTGTCATCTAGAAAAAGTGCTGGGTGAGTGTGAGTTTAAGGGGCAGCCCACTGGAGCTAAGGAGGAAGTGACCAGTTCTGCTGCAGATGTGGGGAGGGAGGGGATACCAAGTGGAAGGAAGAGAGGTGTAAGAACTGGGTCTTGCAGCCAAAGCCGAGGCTGCTCACCGTAGAAGAGGCTGGCAACACAGCAGGCGGCGGGCCCTGGGGCTACCAAGAGAGCTAAGGCAGGCAGGTGGGCCTGTGCCCAAACTCCCCTTTAGGAATCCTGTGTGGACATTCATGGGGCAGTGTGCGTTGGGGGCCAGGGGGCGAGGAAGGGGCCATAGGTGACACTGCAGTGCAGAGGCCACTTGGGCAGTTGTAGCCACCTGCACTGGCAGGAGGGAGCAGGTCTGAGAACTATTTAGGAATAAAAGGATGGATGGAATGTGATGGGTTAGGAAAGGAAGGGAGGGCCAACAACAACTGGGGCTGTTCGGGCGATCGGTGTGTTCCGGGTCACGAAGCTGAGTTCAGTTTTAAGTTGGTTATGGGGCAGCCCTGTGGAGAAACCAGCGGGCAGTTGGTGGTTGGGGTTTGGAGCTGGGGTGGGGAGGAGCCTAGGCTGCCGCTGAGCTTTACAGATAACATGGTCCTGGTGAGGGGGCTCTGCCACAGAGCCAGGCAGCTGGGGGCATCCTAGTGCTTCGCCTACAACTGTAGGCCATTCCTTTCCCCTCTCTGTGCCCGGCTTCCTCCTCTGTAGTGTGGAGCACATTAGGTTGGTGAGGACTGAATGAGATGTACTCCGTGTGTGTTAGTTATTAATATGACTGTTTGGGACTCTGCAGGTGGTAAGTGGTGACTGAAACCTTGGATGGATGCAGCCGCCCAGGGAGAGAGTTGTGAGTGAGTGGGGAGGGGCCCCAGGGCCCCAGGACAGTGGCGAGCCTGGTGGGGAGGAATGTTTTCTCACTTGGCTTCTGAGTATCTGAGGCAAAATGATGTAGAGGGGCTGTGGTTTAAAATCTCTTTAAAATAAATTCTCACCAGACCTATTTCTAAGTATATAAAAAACTGAATTTTACGAGCAATCTGAATTAAACATTTAATTGTTACATTTCTGAATGTACAAATCAACACAGTACACACCGTACAGGACACTTAGAGGCACCTGGGGACACTGCTGAGTCCACACCTCGCTGGTAAGGAGCTGTGTGACCCTGGGAAGTCCCTGCGCTCTCCGAGGCTGAGTTTATTCACTGCAAAATGAGTCAGTTGGTTTAGAATTGTTGCTTGGGTTCCTGTCAGCTCTGGGTGTAGCTCCCTTCCCCTTCCCCTTCCTTTCTCCTTCCCCTTCCTTCTCCTCCTTCTCTTCTTCTTTGATGGAATCTTGCTCTGTTGCCCAGGCTCGAATGCAATGGCACAATCTCGGCTCACTGCAACCTCCGCCTCCTGGACTCAAGTACTTCTCCTGTCTCAGTCTCCAGAGTAGCTGGGATTACAGGCATGCGCCACCACGCCCAGCTAAGTTTTGTACTTTTAGTAGAGACAGGGTTTCACTATGTTGGACAGGCTGATCTCAAACTCCTGACCTCAGGTGATTCGCCTGCCTCAGTTTCTCAAAGTGCTGGGATTATAGGCATGAGCCACTGCACCCACCTGGATCTAGCTTTAAGGGCAACCAAATGTGAGCCTGGTTTTAGTTACTAGATATACTTGAAAATTAAATGTCGGGCCATCTTTAAAGCATGGATATAGTGGGCAGGCGGGAGGGGACAATGGAGTGGACGGCGCTCAAGTCTAGGAGTCGGACAGCTAATGCTGACCCTGGCTGGTTCCCAGTGTTACCAGAAGGGAGGGTTGGCGGGTCACTCAGACGGTCGGGACCCCGGCTTGGGAGCCTCTGTGCTGGAGGCACGCACACTCCCAGGACCACGGCAGACACAGTTGCTGCCCTTGCTGTGTTTCCAGTCAGTGGAGGAAGCGAGATACTGAACAAGTCCCAGAAATCAATGAAAAAAATTCTAAGGCCATGGGCAAGTCACTGAAGTTCTCTGGGCTTCAATTTCCTTCCCTGGAAGACGGGATATAAATGTTTAACTCAGGTTAACCTGGCTGTTATGGGAGTAAATGTGCTAACGTGTTTTATTTATTAGTATTTGACGGGGTTTGTGGAGATGCATTCAGGACCGTGAGAGTTAATAAATGAGGACCGAGTGATCAGGATATAAGAAGATGAAGGCAGGGTGAATGAATCTTCAAACTGCACAGTGATGGCCCCCAAGAGTTGCAAGCAGTCGGCTGAACTCTGTTCCTGCTTCCAAGCTATCAAAGAAAGAAGGAAAGATCTGATGCTGTCACTTCTGGCTTAAAATTTTTCAATGGCTTCCTGTGGCTCTTAGATAAAATCCCAGCCCCTTCCTGGGTCTCACACTCTCCTCTCCTCTTGCCAGATCTTCAGTTCCACAGCACAGAGAAACCAAATTTCTCCCGTTCTGGGGCCAGCTGTGTGCGTGCTGTCTCCATCTTCAGTCCTAGCCCGGCTCACCAACCTCTTCCTCCCGGACTCTTCTCCGCCCTGGGTCAGCCACCGGCTCTGCTCCAGAGGCTGCCTAGTGGGCTCCCCTTGCCTGCTTGTAAATGTGGGCCTGTCTTCTCTCTAGTCTCCATTCCGTCCCTCCCAGGGTGCTTGACACAGAGTAGGTGCTTGGGAAGTGTTAGTAGAATGAGAGAATCTGCTGACAGTACACAGCTTTCCCATCCTAAGATCTTCATGACAGGATGCCCCCAGATCTTCAGAAAGAATGAGCCACGTGATGTGGTGGACACAGCTTGGCCCAGGGCCTGTCCTCTGGGATGGCAAAAATGGTGATCTAAGAGGAACAAAGGAGGCTGGTGGAGAAACAATTTGAGATGATGAGACCTGAAGTGGGAGTTTACTGAAAGCAGGGAGGGAAAGGAGAAGGGGGAAACTGTGAGTTTTAAGATAGTTTACACAAAACTTGCAAAGGATGCATTAGGAAGCCTGCCTTCTATGACCACCCCCTTAAGGTACATCTGTAAAAGTTAATGAGGTTTTTGGAAGTAAACAAAAGGTCAGCCCCGGAAAAGAAAAAGCAGAGGACAGTACAAACCCATAGAGTTAGGGGACAGGTTTTAAGGCAAAGATCACAAAGGTGAAGGGCCAGTGACTAATCACAAATTATCCACAGTGTAGATGGGTAGTAGGCAATCGGAAGTTCACATGGTAAAAACTTTTCAAACATGTTGAGCTGGGAAGATGGTATGTATGGTAAACCTCAAGGTAAATTAACGCCAGAACCTTGAAAAGTCATAGCAACCACTCTACACAGCATTCCACAACTAGACAGTGCTCCAAAGATCTTTATCTCCTCCTCCCCACCCCACCGCCCTCTCTCTCTTTTTCTCTTCTCACTCACTGTTACTCTGCCACATTGGAGAGAGCTGCTTCAAAACAGTAGAGCATGTCCTTTTCAGGCATCTTCCACAGATTCCAGAATCTTCACACCATACTCACTTGCTGAATTAAATGGGATTTGAAGGATTGGAGATGGGTAGTTTTCAGATGTAGGGAAGACATGCTAAGTTTAATGACATAGGTCAGCATTTCAGGTAGTTTCAGAGAATTATTGGCCGGGCACAGTGCCTCACACCTGTAATCCCAGGACTTCGGGAAGCCAAGGAGGTTGGATCACTTGAGGCCAGGAATTCGAGACCAGCCTGGCCAACATGGTGAAACCTTGCCTCTACTAAAAATACAAAAAATTAGCTGGGCATGGTGGCACACACCTGTAATCTCAGCTACTCTGAAGGCTGAGGCAGGAGAATTGCTTGAACCCTGGAGGCGGAGGTTGCAGTGATCTGTGATCATGCCACTATACTCCAGCCTGGGTGACAGAGTCAGACTCTGTTTCCAAAAACAAACAAACAAACAAACAAAAAACCCCACACAAAAAAATTAACCACTTGTAAAAATATTTACTTGTCAATTAAAAAAAGATCCAGAGGCCGGGCACGGTGGCTCAAGCCTGTAATCCCAGCACTTTGGGAGGCCGAGGCAGGTGGATCACAAGGTCAAGAGATCGAGACCATCCTGGTCAACATGGTGAAACCCCGTCTCTACTAAAAATACAAAAAATTAGCTGGGCATGGTGGCACGTGCCTGTAATCCCAGCTACTCAGGAGGCTGAGGCAGGAGAATTGCCTGAACCCAGGAGGCGGAGGTTGCGGTGAGCTGAGATCGCGCCATTGCACTCCAGCCTGGGTAACAAGAGCGAAACTCCGTCTCAAAAAAAAAAAAAAAAAAAAAAAAAAAGATCCAGAGCCTACATGAAAAACACCTTAGGAACTTCCAGGAAAATTCTCAGGCCCCATGGGCTGTGTTCATAAAAGTGTGTGATGGTGCCTTCCTCCATTGGGCAAACCACATCTGAGTATTGTTCTGTTCTGTGCCCTGTATCTTCTATAGGACATGGATAAACTCACAGTGCTTTCAGGGAAGGTGATCAGAAAGGAGAAGACCCTCAAGGTTATGAGATGTGGGGAAAAAAAGGAAGCAAGATTCCATTCATGCCACCATCCACCTTTCCACCCAAACCAGAACCTTCTTACTAATTTTAGATTCTTGTACTTTACTCAGCCTCTCTGGGATCCAGGCACCATTCTCCATTCCCCAGCGTTCCCCCCTGAGTTCTAACACCTGCTGCATCTCCCGAGGCTTCCTCTGGGCCAACTCATCTCCACCCATCTCCCACACAGCTCTCAGGGGGAGCTTTCCAAGATGCACCTCTGTTTGTGGCCCTCCCTATTAAAATCCTTAGAACACTCATGCATTCCCCGTCTGACCCAAGCCTTTCATGATCTAACCCACGGTGACGGCCTCCTCCTAGGTCCCCATTCCCAGGCACCCCAGGTTCTGGCCAGGCCACAGGCCCAGCAGGTTCCTCACCAGGCCAAATGCCTTCTCATCTCCAGGACAGAAATTCAACTTCGAGACCTCAAGGACAGAAACTCAAACTCAGACAAAAAGAGAAATGACCGAAATGAATATAGTAGTATATGCCCAAATAGAAGGTAACCCTCAATGAAAAATATGTCCCGGTAAAATTTCTGCCCCACCCCAGTTTCTTCCTAAGTTGAATATACATGCTTATTGGGATAGGGAGGAGATGGCAGAATAGTTCTAACTGTACAGCCTCTCAGTCTCCTGAATTCAGAGGCAAGACACAGTTTTTGTCACTAGTGGAAGATCCCCAGGGAAGTCCCTGAGGGGCTGTGGCCCGGGAATAGGAGCATACTCTGATTTGCTACCCTGCACCAGAGAAGGACGGCACTGCTCTGAAATCCTACTACTACGTAGAGGGAGGGAAGGTGGTTCTTCGAAGGAAAGGACGCTTGAAGACAGACCACGATGACTTCTTTCTTGCAAGCCCTCCCTAACCTCTTCTGGCCTTCCCCAAGAGTGAAGCTCATCCTCCTGGGAACTTCTGGAAGTCCTCATGAATACCTGTCTTCCAGCATGAGTTATGGCACCACTGTGGTTTTTTTTTTTTTTTTTGTTATGAATCACTAGAACATTTTATTTTTGATGATGAACCTTTTCATCCATCCAATACGAGTTCTCAGCAGGCAACAATTTTGTCTGTAGGGATCATCTTCTGTCTGCCATCCATAGCCATCCTCCACCCTCTCCCCACTGCTCTCCCATATGGATGGCACCCTGATGTCCTGTGCCCTCTGGGTTCTGGGGGCATTTGGCCAATGTGGCTCATTATCAGCAGGAGATGAGAGCAGAGTTCTTGGTCTCTCTGGCTGCTTCCCTACAGGGTTCCTGTGAGCTCATGGCCTCCTGACTGAAGGCTACAGACCCTCTGTCAGGAAGTCCTCCCCACATAGCTTCAGGTGCTGGAAGCAGCTCCCCTCCCTCAGCCCTTCCCGCCTTGTTCTGCTCTTCATGGCCCTGAAAGCCTGCTCTATCTCCTTAGGGTTGCCTATACTCTACCCACACTGAATAGACAGCTCCTTTATTAAACTCTCCTCCTACTACCAATTGGGGTGTTCCCCCCAACACCCTGATCCCTGCATGGACTTTGACTCACAGTGTCCTGTTCATGTTTGTTGCCCCAGGATCCAGCTCAGTGCCTTCCACACCATAGACACTGAATAAGCTCACGGATTATGGAATGATTAAACATCAGCTGGATATAGAAGTATTGAGACCTATATGGAAAATGGATCAGAGGAGTAGCCTTCAAAATTTTTTTGACCAGGTCTCATGGTAAGAAACATTTCATATTGCAATGCAGTAAACACATCACATTTATATATAACTGAACAAGAAGTTTCATGAAGATGCTTCTATGTGCAGTGCTCTGTGATCTTTTCTATTTAATTCTGCTCTATTTCAATTTTCAAATGAAATTCTCATTAGGGTCGGCTGCATTGATTTCATGGCCCGAGAAATGACTGCAACCCACAGGTTAGGAAGCACAAGCCTAGTGACCTTTAGCTTTCCCTCCAGGTTGGAGAGTCTGTGATTCTGGAAGTAGAATCTGAAGGCACAATGAATGAGGATGCAGAAATGTTGCAGTGACGATGCATTTAGTGGGAGTTGACTTTACTGCCTTGAAAAAGCAAAGGAGGCCAGGTGAGGTGGCTCATGGCTGTAGTCCCAGCACTTTGGGAGGCCGAGACAGGCAGATCACTTGAGGTCAGGAGTTCAAGACCCACCTGGCCAACATGGCAAAACCCCATCTCTACCAAAAAGACAAAAAATTAGCCAAGTGTGGTGGCACACTCTTGTAGTCCCAGCTACTTGGGAGGCTGAAGCAGGAGAATTGCTTGAACTTGGGAGGAGGAGGCTGCAGTGAACCAAAATTACGCCACTGCAGTCTAGCCTGGGCAACAGAGCGAGACTCTGTCTTAAAAAAAAGAAAAAAATATAACAAAGGAAATTGCCATTTTATCTTCAGTTTTTCATAAAACTCTTACTCAGAGTTGGCTTTGTTATAGGTTTAACCTAATTTGGGAGCGGGAGATGGGGAGATTGGAGGGTTTTTGTTTTTGTGTTTTTGGAGGACAGGGTCTCGCTCTATTGCCTAGGCTGGAGTACAATGGTAAGATCTCTGCTCACTGCAACCTCCACCTCCCAGGTTCAAGGGATTCTCCTGCCTCAGCCTCCTGAGTAGCTGAGATTACAGGTGCCTGTCACCACACCTGGCTAATTTTTGTATTTTTAGTAGAGATGGGGGTTTCACCATGTTAGCTAGGCTGGTCTCGAACTCCTGACCTCAGGTGATCCACCTGCCTCGGCCTCCCAAATTGCTGGGATTACAGGCGTGAGCCACTGTGCCTGGCCCTGGAGTTCCTGATGTCCATGAGCAATTTTAAGCATTGGGTTCATAAGCATTAGTATCTAGGAACCACAGGCCCTGAGAGCCAGCCATGTCCATGAGGGTTCAGGGTGAGCCTGATGCGGAATCTAATCTGGTGAGCTTCCCTCAGGCTTCCTGGAGCTCTTCCCTGTGTCCTTGTTGGCACCAGCAGCTTCTCTATAGCAAATACATTTCTCAGTGTCCTGGTTATGTGCAGGGCTAGACTGAATGCACAACACAGGCCCATCTGCATTGCCAGGGCTCTGCGACCCACTTGCAGTTGGGTATTCTCTCAATGCTTCAAACTCTGCCTAAGTCTGTGATCTCGTCCACCTCAAAAACTGTATGATTCTATTTTAAAAACTGAGCTATGTATGTTCTCTAAAATGGAATCTCCCCTCTTAATTCTCTCCCTGCCATTCTCTTGGTATCTAAGCCGTAAGGCTAAAAGGATAGATGATCATAGATATTATATAGTTGTGATTCTGAATCAAATTCCCAAATGCTGCCATCATGTCCCTGCAAGGTTCCTGAGAGAGAAAAATGCAAAAAAGGTAAGCCTGAGTAGGTGAGCATATGGCCAGGTGGGGGCATTGGGCTCAAATTTGAAAGGGGAGCCCTGGCAAGCTGGGCAGACACCCTCATTTCCTTGTTTACTTATCCTTCAAATTCATTTCAGCATTTACAATCTTTCAAGCATAGGGGAGAAAAGAGTGAACAAAACCGAGGCCCTGTCCTCCTGAAGCTTATATTCTACTTGGGGAAACAGAAAAAGAAGGAAATAAAGATATATATACCAGCATAGGAGATGGTGGTTAGTACTGTGCAGAAATCTGCTATGGCACGTGGTGAGCAGAGTGTGTGTGTGTGTGTGTGTGTGTGCACGTATATGCTTTATTGTAGTTAGTGGTGTTAGTGAGGGCTTTTTGAGGAGTGACATTTGAAGAAAGAGCTGAGTGAATTTGAGTCATGGAAATACTGAGGGGAAAAGCGTAGGTGAAAAGAAGAACATGTGCAGAGGCCTTCGGCCTCCCACGGTGGGTGGAGGCAGGCCTCGGGCCCTAACATCGTGGTCTGCGCAGTGTTTTTTGTCCTTGTCCCCCTCACCCCTTGCCAAACCCTGGCCACTTTTTGGACACATACTCAACAATTTTTTAAATTATCATTTTTAACTGTGGTAAAATACACATAAATTTAACATCTTAGCCATGTTCAACTGTGCCATTTGGAAGCATTAAATATATGGATTGTTTGCAACCATCATTGTCACCATTTCCAGAATGTTCTTGTAATCCCAAACCAAAACTCTGTACCCATGAAACACCAACTCCCCATTCCTTCCTCCCCTGAGCTGCTGGCAGCCGCTGTTTCCTCTCTATCTCTGTAAATGGGACTACTCCAGCTAGGTATCTCACAGAAGTGGAATCGCACAGCATTTGTCTTTTTGTGAGTGGCTTATTTTGCTTAAGCATAATGTTCTCCAGGTTCATCCATATGGTGGCATGTGCCAGAATGTCCTCCTTTTTCAATGCTGAACCATGCTCCACGGTGTGGATGTGCCACGTTTAGTTTCCTGGTTCATCCTCTACTGTTGGTGGACAAAGGGGTTGCCTCTGCCCTTGGCTGTTGTGGTTAAGGCCGCTGTGAACACAGCTGTGCAAAGATCTCTCCAAGTCTCTCTTTCAGTTCTTTTGGGGGCATTCCTAGAAGTAGATGGACAGTTTTAGCTCCCCTTTCCTTGAGTTGATCCACTATGCTTTGCATGTGGCCCCTTATTAGTTATGTCACTGTTAGGGGACTGTCTTGATTGGCTCACCTGCTTTCCTCCTCTCAGCAGTAAGTTCCTGGGGGACAGGGAGCAGTGCTTGGCACTGCACCCCCTGATGCCGTGGATGGCGCAGTCTCTGCCCCAGTAGGCTTTATGCAGTGAGCAAGTCTGGAAAGGTCTGCTCCAGGAGGAGGGGTGGGCTGGGCTCAGCAGAGCCAGCTCCTGCTTTGTATTTTTACACATTGGGCTTCTCTGATTTTGTTGGAAAGGAGATTCTGTTCCTGAAATAAAAATGGGGATAATCCATCTCCCTGGGAGGGAAATGAAAACCCATGGAGGCTAAATGTCTTGCCTGCTGTCCAGGTGCAGAGAGGGCTGTGGCCGGGACCAGGGTCGCAGCTTCCCTGTTCCCTATCCGTGCTGATGCTGGGAACCGAGAGTCTTCTTTTGTTTTCCCTCTCACCTCTGGCTGCCTCTCCTTCCCTGCAAAGGTCAGAGCAGTGCCAAGGACAGAAGAGAGGGTAGACCCAGCCTTGGCCATGCTAGGCTGGGCAGCCTGGCAGGTAGAGCCAGCGGGGGACACAGCCTGGCAGGTAGAGCTTGCTTTCCTGTTCACAATCTTCAACCAAGTTCAGGGAGATCTGAGCACTGAGGTCTTCAGAGCCGCTGCAGCCCCAGGTAGCTCAGGAAAACACCTGAGTGCAGGAGTGCAAAGCCTGACGTTCTTCAGGCTCTGAGGCTGTCCCTCCCTGTGAAGGTGAACTGCCTCTTATCGGTGTGGACTAGACTGTGTATATGTGTATGAGTGTGAGTGTGTGTGTGGAGGTGATACAGAAAGGCCTAAGGGGTGTGTGTGTGTGTTGGGGGGTGAGTGTGTGTATGAGACAGACAGAGGCAGCAGGAGAGAAAGAGAGTGTGATGTAGAGAAGCAGGCAGAACCTTCCCCGTAGAGTTTTGGGGGTTACGTGATCTGAAAAGCTCTTGGAACAGTACCTTGCTCCCAGCAATGGCTGTGTTGAAGATTTTTATGGTTAGAGAGGCACAGACACAGAGAAAGGCAGAGAGGGAGAGGGGAGAGTGAGGAAGAAGGTGGGAGGCTGCAGGAGGGAGGAAGAACTACACTCTGGAAACTTCAGTGATTTAACAAAAGGGTGGAATCTGGGGAGAGCTCCCTTGCCTACTTGTCTCTGATAAAGCTGATTATGCTTACCTTCCTCTCCCGGTGTATTTTAAACTTAAATAACACAGCCTCCATTCTGTAAAGCAAAATAATTTTCTGGATTCCCTGCCATACCTCAGTGCACTGTGCTTAGGCAATCCGCCTGGCAGTGGGATGGACTGTGGGAGTCTGCCGAGGAGGCTGCATCCCCTCTTGCTGGTTAGGATGCTGCTGTACGCCCAGCCTTCCAGGCCTGGCTCCCCCCAATCCCCCAGCCAGCCCCAAATGCAAATCACTTGGGCTTCATCTTATCTTTAGCAGGAGAACTGCTTCCCAGATGTGTAGGATTAATGGTGAATCTTACACAGCGCCCCTGGACAGAGATGGGTTCTGGGTGACTCCAGGCCCTAAAAACTTTTCCGCAGTGCAGGCTAGTGGGGAGCTCTATCCCCGACCTGAGAGTTGAAGGAGCACCCCCTCCCTGCTTTGTGGTGGCCCCAAAGAGGCATGTGCGCTTCCCCCACCCCACACTGTCTACTTATTTACAGTGCAGCCATCACAGGGGACCTTTTTGGTTAACATTTACAAAAATGCTTTCTGTCTGGTTTCTAGATGGAGACTGGCAGGAGCCCGGCTGGGGGGCCGTCCTGCAGGGCTGGCAAGCTCTGGCACTCCTGTACCCAGAACTGACTTCGTCCCTCGCAGCCATGGGGGCTGTACTAACCACACTCTTCCTCCACCTTTGCACTACAAAAAGCAAATAAACAGACCAAAGAACTGTTTGCATTTGCCCCAGATGCTCCCTGGCTGCAGGAAGAGGTCCGTAGGGAGCATGCAGGGAGAGGGGAAGGGAGACAGCCTTCTGCAGGGAGGGTAGGCTGGCTGCCTGGGCCCGGGGGAGGGAGGGAGAGAGGGCTCATCCAGCCCAGCACAGGCCTGCAGAGGGGCACTTGCGAGCACAGTACATGAAGCCTGAACAGGTGATGGTGTTGGATACCCCGATCCCAGGCATATTCTGCATTTCAAACAGAATAATAATAAGTAGTCTTGTTGGCTCTAAAGTGGCAGGAGCTGCTCCTTAGTAAGAGAAAGACAGAGACAGAGAGAGAAGCAGACACACAGAGAGACAGAGATGGAGACAGAAGGACACACAGAGGAGTGGAGAGACAGAGAGAGACACACATATACAGATAGACAAAGGCATAAAGAGGCCCCAGCACCCTAGGGTTATGTTGTAAGGTGGCTTTTTTGTTGTGAAGGCTCGCAGCCTATTTTGCACGGTTGGCCGGCCTTGGCCTCCTGCCGCCTGCCGCTGCCACCACCACGCCATCATCGCTGCCCCAGGGAAGGCTGCCTGCTGGCTTCCTCCCACCCCCTTGCCACTGGCAGCAAAACCAAGCTGGGTTATGACATCAGTGACTTTCCCCCTTCTCAGCCCCAGGGGAGGTTGGCCAGGTGGGAAAGCTGCAGGAACCTTTTCCAACACTAATAAACGATGAACTCAGGTAGCCAGCCCTGGTATTAGAAACTGGGGGTGACTCTTAATGGGTTTCACTCAGCCTGAAAGAGATCCACGTCTTTCCAAGAGCCAAGTCCCAGTCCCTTTTCAGGGCAGCCAGCCAAGCTGGGAGACTGGGAGCTGGAAAGATGTCCCCTGAAATACAGGTTTGGTGACTCTGACCGTGAATGGCCCTGATTCACAGGGAGGGTTGCTCCTCCCTTGCCTTTTGGCAGCACTTGCTGAAAAATAGAAAGAAACACAGACAGGAGCTCGGGCTGTATAGGCAGGGAACAAATGAAACATTTTCCTACTGTGTAAAAAGCCCAAGTGTTCCCATATGCAGAGCTTGGAACAATGTCACCAACCCCTCTTCTTCCTCCTTTAAGAGACGGCGAACACCAGTGCTTCGGAGGTATGTCTAATTGCAGACACTTTTTGTTCATCATCATATTGAATGTCATTGTGTATTCCAGCAGCCACCAACTTCCTCAGGAGGAGATTCAGTTGTGCACTAAGCGGCAGCATGAAGGGACCGGGCCAAGCGTGCAGGGTGCTGTGGTCGACGGGGTGCCGCTGTGCTCCTGAAGCCTTCAGGAGCCTCAGCCTGGGAACCCAGGAAGGAGTGGGGCCCCAGCCCACCCGGCTTTCTGCCTTACTGACCTCCAAAGACAGGCTCGTTCACGTCACTGAGAGCCTTCCTCCTGTGTGTGCCTCTCACTCCTTGACAAGCCTATTTGTGCCTTGTCACTAGAAATGTACCTTTTTTCTCTTCTGATCTGTCCCTGACACCCCTGGCTTATCTCGCCTGAAGATAGGCTATCAAAATGGTAATAGCCAGATGAAAAACAAGGAAAAATAAGCCATTTCCTATAAGGAATAATACAGGTTTTGGAACTGAAGAAATTTCTACTGTTCTCCCAGCATCATTCCCCCCTGCCCTGGGTGTGCTTCTGAGAGGATCAGAGGTGTCATACGCTGGACCCTGGGGCTGGCTGAGGCAAAACACAGCTGGAGATTTCTCTTTTCTTTTTTTCTTTTTCTTTTTAAAGATGGAATCTCACTTTTGTTGCCCAGGCTGGAGTGCAGCGATGCGATATCGGCTGACTGCAACGTCTGCCTCCCGGGTTCAAACAATTCTCCAGGCTCAGCCTCCTAAGTGGGATTATAGGTGCCCACCACCACGCCTGGCTAATTGTTGTATTTTTATTTTTAGTAGAGACGGGGTTTCACCATGTTGGCCAGGCGGGTCTCGAGCTCCTGACCTCAGGTGATCTGCCTGCCTCGGCCTCCCAAAGTGCTGGGATTACAGGCGTGAGCTACTGTGCTCAGCTACACCTGGAGATTTCTTGTGGCTGAAAAAGTGACTCACTAAAAGGGAGAGGTGTAATCCCCTGCATTTCTCTGTGCACAGGTGACCTAGTGTTGGGATGGCAGCAGAACCTGGAATGCTGAGCCAATATGTGGAGGGAAGCCCCCAGCAGCCTGCATTAGACTTAGTGATTAGTGAGAGAGTCGTGAGCGCTTACTGTGCACAGCCACTGAGCTTTTGTTCCTGCAGCACAGGGTGTTCTAGCCTGCCTAACACTGAAACCAGCATGGTTACGCTCCAGCTGTAAAGAGGGGTACACACAAGGCCTGCATGTTCTCTTTTAGAGCCTAAAAATGCAGTGGTTTCTTCTTGGCCTTGTTCTGACTAAGCTGTTTAAAATCTGTCACCCCACCAGTCGCCATTGTATTATCTTGCTTTGTTTTTCTTCATAGTGTTTATTGATAATTTATATGCTTATTATGTCTCCTCCACTGGAATATATGTTCCATGAAGGCCAGGACTTGTGACTTAAAACAGAGCCTGGCACAGAATAGGCACCTAATGTATATTTTTGGAAAATGAATTGTGGGCTGAAAATTCTGAAAATAGTTAAGCACGGAATTTTCAAAAAAGTTAATAAAGGTGAAGGCCTTCCTTGCCTTTATTGAATGCTTAAAATGGATCAGTGGTGGGGTAGAGATGGAAGAAGTCACACATGGACTCTAGCTTCAAGGGGTTTCTATCTAATTGGGAAACAAAATATAGAAACATAAAACAAACAGCAAATCTCTAGGTATATAAGAGTGAGTTAAGTACTAAGGGTACACTTAAATTTGTAAGGGAGGAAGGGGAAGAGGCCTGTCGGGGGTATGGCTAACACCAGCAACTCTCTGGAGCGGACAGGTTTGGCACCAGGCTGAGAGCAGGGTTTTGCAACATGAGCTTGCAGAAGAATCACCTGGAAGGCTTCGAAAACCCACACTATTGGCCCCATCTCCAGAGTTTCTGATTCACTAGATCTGGGTAACACTTGAGGATATTTTTTAGACAGAATCTTGCTCTGTTACCCAGTGGCACTGTCATAGCTTGCTGCCACCTCGATCCCGGGTTCAAGCATTCCTCCCACTTCAGCCTCCCCAGTAGCTGGGATTACAGGCATGCACCATCATGCCCAGCCAATTTTGTATATTTAGTGGAGATGGGGTCTCACCATGTTGGCCAGGCTGGTCTCACACTCCTGACGTCAAATGATCCACCCACCTCAGCCTCCCAAAGTGCTGGGATTACAGGTGCCTGCTACTGTGCCCAGCTTAATTTTTGTATTTTTAGTAGAGATAGGGTTTCACCATGTTGGCCAGGCTAGTCTCGAACTCCTGACCTCAGATGATCCACCTGCCTCGACCTCCCAAAGTGCTGGGATTACAGGCCAGAGCCACTGCACCCAGTTTCACCTGTATTACCACGGGTAACAGCCACGGTCATTCATTTACATATCGTCGAGGGCTGCTTTCAAGCTATAACAGCAGAATTGAACAGCCTCGAGACCATATGGACTGCAAAGTCTAAAATATTTACTTGCCCTTTACAGATAAAGTTTGCTGACCCCTGGAGAGGAAGTCATGACCCATGGCTGGCAGATGGAAGCCTCAGACCTGAAGATTTCTCAAAGGGACTTGCTGCTGAGAGTGATTAATATATGTTTGCAGCTTGCAGCTGAAGCCTGATGATGGCTGTAGGATTAAGGACATCACCCAGATGACAATTTGCCTCCAAAGGTCTGGGGACCAACTGTGGAAGAACTGCAGGGATATTATGTTAGAATGTTCTTGTATCTGGACAGGATGAGAACTGTCTTATAACAAAGTGCAGCCCCCATATCTGAGGGCACGTTTCCTGTGTGTTTAGGCACTTCCAAAGCAGGGAACACCTTCAAGGGCACCGGCCTTCCCAGAAACAGTGTTGGACCTGTGTTGATGTCCTGGAGAGAGGGGACCTAGAAAAAGTCCTTAGCCTTCCCGTAAGGCACAATTCTTCTCCCCTACAGAGCCTTAAATACTCAAGCCAAGCAGTAAGCACTCTGTGCTCCAGTCTGTGGCTACAGACACACAAGGCCTGAAGCAAAATCAAATAGAATGTATCATCACCACTGAGCCCACAGGAGCCCCCAGGTGCTTCTGAACATCAAAGGAGAAGAAGCTCTCAGAGATCAGGGTGAATGCAGTGTTAGGTGTGTGGCATTGCTTCTGGGTCCCTGCTTTGGTTTAATTAAACTAAGTCTGGTGGTAAAGTGGTTCCCAAATGCTCATTGGTGGATGGGCGGCATCAGAATTGTCTGAACATCTTTTGAAAAACACATATGCAAAACTCATATGCATGCATGTTTTCCTCTGAGGGTTTGATTTTCAGCAGGCTTGGGGTGGATTCCTACTTTTAAGAACTCCCCATGCCTATCCTAAGTGATTGTGACTCCCAGGAAGTGAAAGCTGACAAATTGAACCTGTCAGCATGGACATTTACTTATGAAATAAAGGGACATTTATTTCACAGTCTTTCTATGGACTCAAGGTGGTGCTGAATCCACGGGCTCACCTGGCCCCCCAGCTTTCTGTGCAGAATCTGCCCATGTGCCTTAAATCCCAAAAGAAGTCGCTTATCATGTGCCGCTAGAGCTCTTGATTGGCTGTGACTGAGATGGGACTTTAAATTCTCACTAGGATGCAGCTGTACTGCCTTCTGAATCCTGCTGATATGTCCTCAACCAAAGGCTTGATTTTCTTCTGAAGAGCAGTGTTTTTTAAACTGTGGTTGAAATCTATCCATGGGTTATAAAATCAGTTGTTGAGGATGCAACCATTTTGAATTAATTTTTAATTCAAAAAATTAAATAGACTAGAAAATTTTAATTTTTAATAAAAAAATAGACTAGAAAAAAATCAGAGTGCATCACGTATAGTAGGGATAAGCGTAGTCCTCTCTGTAAAGCTTGTTTTGAAGGGCATGTTGTGCATTGGGCTGCTGTGTGTTTTTTACTATGTTTCATGGTGAAACTGCTGACATCTCTGCAGTACAGTATAAATCAACAATGGCCCTAACTTACTTAAGGTAGAGGCCATCTCTGCTTGCAGAGGACAGATGGAAAAAGTCACCAGGGAGGGTAGAGTGTTATATGCAGGTACTTCAGGGAGGCTACCTGGAAACTAATAGAAAACCAGTTTGTGGATGATTGCAGAGCCTGAGGAGAGAAATCAATCTTGGACAGTTTTATGGATGGCAGCCAACAGTCCACCACACGCAGCCCATCACACCTGTCACCTGGGAAAAAGCAGGGTCTATCTGGAACTGACTCTGGCCAGGATTTGGTTTCCCTTTCCTTGAAATGGGGATAATCACCCTCTTGACTATTGCTGTTATGAGGAAAGCCAAATTAGGGGAAAAAAAATTCCGTCTAATAAAGGATGAACCACAAAGCTCAGGCCAGTAATGGCCTCTCTTGGTGGTTTGGGATGTGTGCTTTTATAGGCATTAAGGGAGAAAGAGAAATTCTGCACTCAAATCAAGTCTAGGCAGTGCAGGAGCTGGAAAGAGATGTGTGGGAGCACAGACCCAGTCACCTGAAGTCCAGAAGCCTTTCTTCTTCCCCCTCTTGGCAGGCAGCGTGGGCTCCCGGGCCCCAAGCAGGATCCCTGAGGGCTGATCTCTTACCACACACGGATCTGACTCAGTGACCTACAAGAGGATAGTCAGAGCCAATCGGTGGAGGGGACTAGCTTGGAGAGCATCTACTGTGTGCCACTCTTGGGTAACTGGAAATATCTTCTGCCACTTTGTGAGGGGCTGGGGGCTGGGGAGTGGGAGCAGCAGGGGAGCACAGGGTGATAGGCTGTTCCCACGGCGCCTAGGTACCCTCTCTTCTTAGTGGGAAAGGAAGAAAAAGAGGGAAGGGATGCATTTGGAGGGGAGCTCAAAAGTGGGGAGAAAAGAAGGCCCTAAAGAACATCACTAAAGGATCTGAAGTGAAAGATTCCAATGAAAAAAATGTCTCCTAATTCAAACAGTGCCACTAACAACAAAACCTGTGAAGCGGTCCAGAGAGGCTCTGGCCGTGTCTATCACTTCCCTTTTTACAGCTCTCGCGAAGCTAATGAATGAAAAAAATTGGTAATGCAAAGATGAAAATTAATAAAAACAAAAGCATGCTTCATGTTGCAGGGTGACCACCTCTAATCTTCCAGTGACCCTGTGGCTGTCCCTGTAATGTCCTTGGGCAACGCCATGCTTTGAGAAGCTGTGGGGAATGCTGGCCAGGGAGGGGACCCCACCCCCTCATTCTGCCAGCTGATGCCCCAGAGGGCTGCAGGGTTCTGATTTACCCAGAGCTCTGGAATGGCTGAGGCTGGGCCCTGGAGTTGGATGGTTCTCACCAAGAGGCAGGGGACATCTGCTCAGTACTAAGCTCCGAGGCAGACCACAGCGAAGATCATGAGTAGTTGAACCTTCACATACATTGTGCATGCCTTTTCTGAACTGAAAAAGAGAACAGCAAATAATACAACACAAAAATATTGAAAAAGAAAAAAAAAAGGGGGGGAAGAAGAATCAAATGTATAGAAAATGCAAGGTCGTTAGAGCTGCCCAGGGCTTCATTCAGGCAAAGATCTTGAGAGTCTTGCCAGAGACCTGCTGAGTAAATCTAGCTCTGGTTCCGCTGTCCCAGATTCCCTGCCCTCCTCCAACTGCATAATCAAGTCACCCCACCTCCCAACCTCCCTTGAACTATTCTGCTATTTTCTTCACCTTAGTTTTCTCACTATAACCCACACATGGTATAAGGTTGAACGAAGACATTTATTTGTAAAACCAATTCTCAATGGAGGAGAGATCGTATCCATAGAAAGTAAACCAGCGATCATTCAGAGGGCCACATGCACACATTAGCGAAACCAAGGGAAAAACCAAAAAGACAGCACTGCTGCGGACGACCCGCGTGGCTACTAATCCTGCCAACAGAAAAGCAAAATGTCCTTTCCGCTTGAGAACACGGATGCACCAAGATGTCCTGTGAGAAGGCAATTCGGTCTGACATCCGCGATGAAGTGATCAGGGAACAAGTAGGGGAGTGTTTTTTTCTATTCCGTGTGGCCTGCTTGCTTCCTGCAGAAACTGGCTGACGGCGTCTGTGGTCCTCCCCCCTCCAGTGGGAGGGAGGTGGTGTTAAATCCCTGGCCTTCTCACATGCCCATCCTTATGCTCTGAATGATCTGAAAGATAGCTGAAAGAGGAAAACACAACAGCTCAGACACCAGACTGCACACAGCTGGAAACCCAGCCCATAGTGAGCCCGGCTTCTGCAGACCCCTGGGCCCTGACGTGTTAGCTCACAGTTGATTAAATATTTCCTAACAAGGAGTTAAGTTAACAAGAGGTCAGTGAACTTCTTTAAAAAGGCAGCCTCACTCAGTCGGCTGATGGATGCCTCAGGGATTTATAGATAACTCCTGCTAATTCCACCAGCGGTTAAGGCCAGAAATCCCTCAGGCACTGAGAAGAGATTTGGCCCCCTTCCCCAGCAAAGTTCTGGGGCTGCCTGGGAGAGGGATATGGGCTTTCGTGCAGAAACTGCACTCATTAAACAGGTCAGCGAGTCCGCCTTTTCGAAATGGCTGTGACCTGTAAAACAATCAGCCCTGCGCAGCGAAGGCAGACCAGGTGCTCCCAGCAGCCTATGGCGCCTGGCCTCTGGCTGCCCAGAACCCTCCAGGTGTGTGTCTTCCGGCTGCTTGGAACTCTCTGAAAGGCAGCTGTCTCTCAGGGAGAGCAGCGCTGATTTATTCAGGGCCGAATCTTTAATAACTGGGGTTGTCAAGGGGGTAGGTAGCCTGTAAACCCGCAGAGAATCCTGGGGCCCTTGCCCATGTGGATTAGAGCTGGTTAGATAGCTTCAGCCTGGTTCCAGCTCTTGGCTTTCAAATGTGTCCCAGGAGAGGAAGATCCTAACTTCTTTTTCACATCTTTTCCAGTGAGCAACCTTGGTCAGTGTTGACAAAAATAATGGTAACGATGAGAGCAACTACCATGTACTGAATTTTTTTTTTTTTCGAAGGAAGGTGGGTATCATCTCATCTAACCATGTGTAAACACAGAATAAACAGTGAGCTCTCAGGGGTCTTATATCTTCTCGCCTTCATAAAGTCATCCTGGAATACATCCAGGACCCACAATAAAACAGAGTTATCCAGACCCCTAGGACACAAGGCATTGAGCGTTTCATCACCTGGCATCAGTGAGCACATCCTATGTGTGAGACACTGCGCTTCGAGGACACAAAGAGTCATGATGCACAGAACCTTGGAAAATTGTTCTTGGACAGCTGGGTTTTAAGGGTAGACAAACATGAATGCATTTTTTGGCCTTCTTCCTCCTAAAAAACACTGTACCCATCATCACAACCTTTCTAAATTGGAAATACTAACGTATTTCAATGCTAACTTTTCATGAGCGTTCAGTGTCACCATAATGAAAACCAGTAATTGATGAGGCAGTGCTGTGATCTGGCTTCGGAGGAGGCTGCGTTTGAGCTGACACTGAAAGGCTTCTGGTAGGCTGCACTTCCGGGCTCTCGTTTCTGCTTCTGATCATTTTCTGGGTTTCTTTCTGCTCATCTCTGGCCACATCTCTGGAATTACTACATCAGTCTGCAGTGGGCCCTCTGCTATTATTTTTCTGCTGTAGACTAAGCTGCAAACAGAAGCTGTTAGAATTTTGTGTCAAATCAGAGTCAGTTGGCTCCATATGAGTGTCAGGGACTTATCTGTGGATACGGTGAAGGCGCTGGTTCAACAACTTGTGATATTTAATTCTGGATGTCCTCAGATGTTTTCTTAGCTCAGTTTGGGTTCCTGGGTGGGTTCTGACAGGGCAGTTGCTAGATGGAAGAGAAAGTACCCTACAACAATTGATAAGCTTGCATAAATATCTGATGTTCCTTTCCTCACCACCAAGGCTGACAAGGTGTAAAAATGAAATAAACATTCTGTGTTCTGGCTCAATAGGAATGCCAGGAGGCAGCTGTATATTCAGCATTAGGAAAAAAAAATTTACATCTATCATGCCTCTCGTTCTTGGGATCAGGGAACTATCACAAATCTTGACAAACAAGTTGACTTTAGAGCAGAAAGTTAGGATCAGATCAAATTGGGTTGAATATCTTCTCTTTGCTGAAGAGCTGTGTGACTGGACAAATAATTAACCTCTTTGAGGCTGCTTCCTGTTCTGTAAAATAAGGATGATGCCCCTTGCAGGGCTTTCATAGGGATTAAGCCATATGACATATAGGAAGGGTCCTCACACATAGGGGACTCCATGCCTGCTGACCACTGCTATCATCACCGTTACTACAGCAACTGCTGCCTCCCCACATCCGAGCATGCGGACCGGCGCTCAGCACTATCTGCCACCCACAAAGTTGTGAACTTTGGGAAATTACTACACAGTTCTGAGCCCTGCTTTTCTCTACCTGTAAAACTGTGGATAAGAAGTACCTCAAAGGATGGCGAGGAATAAATACGATGACATAAGTATATGCTCAAAAATATTACTTTTCACTTACTCTTGCCCTTAGACAAAAAATTATCAGCAGGGTGTAAGTCAACAGATAGGAAACCATCTGTGTCTTAGTCCATGTACCACCCATATTAAGTTAATTCATGACTTCAAAAGTTCTAGGTAATGATAAGAAATCATGCAGTTCTTTTTAAGGAACTGTTACAAATCTCTCTAAAGAATCTAAGACGTAGTTTGCATGTCTCAGAACAGCAACACTTATATTAAAACAACTTGCCTGGCCAGGCGCGGTGGCTCAGACCTGTAATCCCAGCACTTTGGGAGGCTGAGGGGGGCAGATCACCTGAGGTCAGGAGTTCGAGACCAACCTGACCAACATGGAGAAACCCCATCTCTACTAAAAATACAAAATTAGCCGGGCATGGTGGTACATGCCTATAAACCCAGCTACTCGGGAGGCTGAGGCAGGTGAATCGCTTGAACCTAGGAGGCAGAGGTTTGGTGAGCCGAGATAGCGCCACTGCACTCCGGCCTGGGCAACAAAAGCAAAACTCCATCTCAAAAAACAACAACAAAAAAAGCCTAAAAACCCAAAAAAACCCAACTTAAATAGTTCTTTGAGTTTGCTTTAAAAACTGAGGATCATTTCTGATCATAATTGAATCCATGAATTAACATGTAAGAGTCCAATGGTCCTTAACATGTTCACAGATGAACCTTCTGTGAGACACTACTTTGAATAAAGTCTATTTTTAAGTTCACCATTTACCTCCACAAGATAATAGAGAGATGGTTGTGTTTATTATTTTTTTCAGTTGTATCAATGTCTTTTAGAAAACTTACACATCTTATGCTAATTATATTAACTGTAATTCTGTGTGCCTGCCAATACTGACCTGGAGAGTAACCTCGGCCTTCCAAATGCTGACTTTCCGAGGTGGCAAACGGGAAAGGAGCCAGCAGTGAGTTCAAAAGAGGGAAAGGAAGCGGGGAGTCTAGACCCTGACAAGTTAATAACTTAACAGTGGGTGAACAAAGCTGAGAAAACAGCAGAGCAGGCTGCAGGAGAGGAACTGTGGGCAGGCGAGACAGCAGGAAGGAGAGATGCCAAGAAAGGGAGGGACAGCAGGCATTCCAGGGCAGGCGATCAGGGCGTGGGCAGGTCACAGAGGTTCAGAAAAGTCCAGGTGAGAGCAGGAGCTACCAGACCCATGAGGCCTCTGCATCCTCCTACCTGTTACTTGGCCCTTGGTAACCTTAGATGATCCCATTTCTCTTTTTTCAACCTCCCCCTTTCAAAGAGGTCCTTAGGCTTTAACATGCCAGGAGCACTCCCACTGCGAAATCAAACAAACTGGCATAATTATCTACCATCTTGCATGTAGACGCAAAATACCACAGTCCTCCCTGACACCTCCAATGGATAACCAAGACCTGTGGATTTTACCTGGAAATCTGAGTGCACATCCCCATCGATGGGGCCCTCTCTTCCTCTTCACAACCATTTCTGAAGAGCTGTCTACACTCACTTTCTGCCCTCCCTTACCTGCTATTCTCACCTCAATCCACCTCATTCTAGCTTCTGCTCTTTTCCCTCCATGGACTGTCTTTTGCTAAAGTCACAAACGACCTTTGAGTCACTTAGTGTAACAGGCGTTCTTCCACCTTCTCTTGCCTTACCCCGACTCGCCCCCGCTGGGCACTTGCTCCTGGAAGCTCTCTTCCCTTGGCCTCTGTGAAACCATGATCTTCTAGGTTCTAGTTTTCCTCCTTCTCTTGGCTCTTTCCTCTAAGCTTACTTTCGAGGAAGCAATCCACTTGATCATTAAACACGGGTGTTGACATTCTGCAATGAGCATCGCTGCAGCCTTTTTTCTCGTTACATTCCTTCTCCTTAGGCGATGCCTCCTGACCCACAGTCTGAATTGCCACCTAGCTGTTAATGATGCACAGATGTGTATCTCCAGCCCTGACTTCTCTGAGCTCCAGCACGCCTTCTACCATCTAGTTGATATCTACACCTGGGTGGCTCAGAGGTACCTCGGACTCAACAGGACCTTCTCATGATCTTGTCCCATTGCTAAAACTGGCATAATTATCTACCATCTTGCATGTAGACGCAAAATACCACAGTCCTCCCTGACACCTCCAATGGATAACCAAGACCTGTGGATTTTACCTGGAAATCTTGTGATTATGCACCCTTCTTTCCATTCGTCAGAAGCCACCCTAGTCCAAGTTATCATCATCCTCCCCCAGACCCCAATGAGGCCCTCCCACTGCTCTACTCTTGCTCTTTTTCCATCCATTCTCCATATTGTAGCTAGAATTATCCTTTCAACATAAACAAGTAATATATTGTCACTCCTGTGTTTACTGCACATCAAAAGCTTCCCATTGCCCAATCCCTGATGAGGCCACCATGACCTGCACTCCTGGCCCCTGTCCACTTGTCAGACTCACCTTATATCACTCTGCTCCTTGCTTGGGTGCTCCCTCATGTTTTCCAAAGCTCCATGCTCTCACCACATGGCTTTTACACATGCCACTCTTTCTGCCTGAAATACTTCAATACTACCCTATTCCCTAGTTTCCTTCATCACCCAAAAGTTAACATCTTCAGAGAAGCCATCTTTGATCACCTGGAGCAGAGGCTCTCGGACTTGAGCATGCATCACAGTCTTGTGGTGACAGGTTAAAACACAAATGCTGGACACCTTCCCCCGTACCCTGGAGATTCTAATCTACTGGGTCTGGGATAAGGGACTGAGAATCTGTGTTTCTAACAAGTTCACAGGGGATGTTGAGATGCTGGTCCAGTGACCACACTTTGAGAACACCAGCCCTTTGCATTATGTGCTTTCATGGCCCCATGTGCCTCTCCTTTAAACAGTTTCATGGCTGAAATTGTCCAGTTTCATGGCTGAATTGAAAGTGTTTTGGTGTGATGACTTGATTAACTCATCTTTCTTTGCCATTAGACTATAAACTCCAGGATAACAGGACCAGATATGGCACAAAGTAGATCCTCTGTAAATGTGACTGAATTACTGAAAGGCGAATAATTGCAAAGAGCACAGAGGAAAATACATTTTTAAAAACCTCAAATGATTACTTTGCAAACCAAAAGAGTCAGCATCAAATGGCTGCCTTTAGATCCAAATGTCTCTAAAGCTCAGTCTTTGAAGGGGAAGTACAAGACCATAAGCCCCTAAAGGCCTGAGAAGGGGCCACCCCAACCCACTCTCACCCTAGAGACTGACCCTCCCCAGTTAAGAGGGAGTGCCAGAAGGACACAGGGATGACATAACAAGTGCGTCCCATAAGAAAGTGTCAGAAAGCTGGAACATTGTCAGCCAACAGGAGGCTTCCTAAAGCCACTTTTATTGACAATAAATTGATGATAAAAGAGAGAAAAGGAGTTGCTGAGAAGAGAGATTAAGAGAGACCAGAAGGAAGATATCCTTTAGGAGAAGAAGACAACCTAGAAATCATATAATTTTGATTATTTTTCATTAAAGAAAACGAGAATGATCAAAGAGCTGATAGAAAGCGAAGTGGAGTACCTCTGAGAAACACGCTGAAATGTCAGGAGACAAGACATTGCAAGGCAGATCATTAAATTCTCTAAAAGAATCAGCACAAAGGGAGTCAAAAGTACGATACCATTTTCTGGTGGCTTCTCTAGAGATGGAGAAGAGGGAAAAAAGAGAGATGCCAAAGACAGGCGAGGGCAACAAGGCGCTATTAAAACCCAGATGTTATTAGCAAAGAATGTAAAGCGTTCTATCAGAAACTTGCTTTGAGAGAGCCTCTACACAATCCCAAATGCCCCCAGGGCACAAGGGATGCCATAGGTCACCTTGAGGGAGCGATGATCTGATGACATGTCTTCTCCAGGTTGTGCATCTCAGATCCCGAGGATGGAACTCCAGGGCAGATGAATGGCCTTAGTCTTTCCTCCAGGGCTGGCCAGTTCCACAAACATTCCACTTGCTGGTCTTGGGGGGTGACTCCCTCTGGATGTCACAGTTTTGAGAAAGTTCTGGCAATCTCCAGGAAAGGCCAGTTTATGTGGTTGACCTGCAAATATGGTGAATTCAAGTCTGTTCTGGAGCAAGTGTCCAGGGGAGTGAGTGGGGGCACTGGTGGCCCAACCAAGAAGCAGTCTGTGGCTGGGTCAAGTCTGTCTCCATCTGGGAGCAAGTCCCAGGATGGCTGCACATCAGGAACCTCTGGAAAACACACCTTTTCTGGCAGGAAAAACAGGGGATGTTTTAGCAGAAGTTTTTAAACACATAGTCATATGCTAAAGGCCTAAATTGGTGGAAAACTTTTGCTCCATAGAACTTTTAGGGAAACGGTAAGAGAGAGGGAACGCAGAGTAATGGAAAACAGATAGGTTTTAAAGTCTGAGAGAACTAGGTTTGGGGACTAGCTCTCTCACTTTTTAGCTATGGGACATTGGCCAATTTCCTCTATGAGCCTCAGTTTCATGATCTGGAAAAGTAAGTGTAACAGCATCTTTGCAGAGACTGTGTGACAGAGAAGATGTATGTGTAGGGTCTGGCACTACAAGAAGTCAGTCCTCAAGAAACAGTAGCCAAAATAGTTGTACGAATAGATCTTGCTCACCCCCACGGGCTAGTTTATAGAGAATTCTTTCCAGACATAGAGAAATTCCAGCTATCCCTGCAGAGGTGACCCCACTGATTCTGTGGTTTACAAACCATATCCTCTACCTATCCGGGGGGGCGCTGGTCTCGGCTCAGGCAGGTTCCTAAATATCTCAGTGCAGCGCTCACCCACTATAAGTCTTCTCACCATTACAAAGCAAGGCTGCCAAAATGGGAAAAATTTTATTTCTTCCCTCGTAGGCATTCAGAGCTTTGGTGAGGACCTTCCCAGGGAGGTGGAGAGGAGGAAAGGCAGTGTGAGCAGAACCGTAAACATAATTACAAGAACAGCAAACACTTATAAAGCCAATACTGTGATTCCACTGGACATTCCACATGTATTGCCTCAGTTAGTCCTCGGGATGAATAATCCTGAGGGTCCCAGGAGTTAGGAACCAGTACCATCCTCTTTTAGGAATGGAAGAGCTTAGGCTTCAGGTGGGTATAAGTATCTTAGACAAGGCTACACAGCTAGTAGATGGCTTCAAATCCACAAAGTCTGGCCCTGAAGTTGCAGCTCTTAGCAACCATGTAATTTTCCCCCCTGGAATGTGCACATGAGAATGTGGTAGCTTTCACCCGATACACCCCAAAATACAGATCTTCCTCAAATTTTGTGTTCCTGAAAGATTTCAGAGAGCAGCTAACAGTTCACAAAGCAACATTTCTTAGTTGTTGCAAAAGGCTCCATTCTGAAGTCTCCTCAACCTTTGGGCTCAAAGACAGTTTGCCACAAAACTGGTGGCCACATAGGGAGTGTGCAGAGGGCAGCGAAAAGAGTGGCTCTTTAGCTTCCCGTATGTCCCTGACGTGTGTGACTTGTACTTTGCTTCTTCCACACCATCCTTAACAGAAGAGCCAGTCCTCTTCTGTTTGGGGAAAGTTTGGGTGTGGCCTTTCCAGAAATGGAGAGGCCTCCAGCACATTCATACAGGGAGAAAGCTGGGCCATCCAAAACACAAGGCTGGGAGAACGGGAGGATTCAGGCTCTGCCAACGACATCTTAGAGAATCACTTCTTCACATCTGTTCTGAAGAGGCTGTCCTAAAAAAGGACCTGTCTGGGACATGATCTCTCTCCCCCACACATCACCCCACAGCAGGCAGATGCCCTGGAGAATTAGGAGGAAAGTACAGCCTATTAACTGACAGAGGAAAGAAATGTCCCTGCCCAGAAACGGCAGAGCGACTCCCAATGGATGGTGCCTGAGAAACCTCACAGGCTCTTTGTTGAAAGGCATTAACTCTGCAGTATGAGAAGCCAGTTCTGGGGCCAGGCACAATTTCCTATTTGATGGGCAAAGAGGGTCCAGATGTGTGCTCCCTTCTGGGGATGAGAAAGTCATAATATCCAGCAACATAGGGAGGTATGCTGTATACACACACACACACACACACACACACACACACACACACACAAACACGCATGCATATACATGCATATACATACACACATATGAACACACTAACACATACATACACATTCACAAATACACACATGGAAACATAAACACACAAAAAACCCATGTATACAAACACACACGCAAATGCAAACAGAAACATACACGCACAAGCTTCACTTCAACCAGAACAGCTGCTCTTTCATTTGTTTCCCTCTAAGATTTTAACAAAGTTCCGCTGCTTTAAAAAAAGACTGAAAACCAATAGTCTAGATTTTTTTTAAAAAACATTTTTTTCTGATTATAAAAGTAATGTATGCTCTTTGACAAACTTGAAAACTACAGGAAACAGTGAGGAAAATAACAGTCACTAGCTAATCCTGTTACTCTAGAGATTTCCCTTTGATGGGGGATAAATGTTTGTCAGTTTCAAGAATAGCCAGGCTTTGGTCACCATTAAAATTCTCATAATCTCTAATTAGGAAATGAATATCAGGGTTGGCCAGTGAAAGAGAAATAAAATTGAAATTAGGAATACATGAGGGAGAACTAGTCTGAGGGAGGGAACTGGGACATGGCTGGTATTTAAGAGTTTCCCTCTGAGAGTCAAAGGATGTTGGGAATTAGATGGTGACTCCATTGATGCTACTTGAAACTATCATTGAGGCATTAGGACACAGAGAAATACAAGCACATTGCAAGGAGTGCCGTCTCAGATTGCTGCATCCTGTCAATGTAGAGTATTGCACCCAGAGCTCAGAAAAGGTAAATAATACAAGAAACATGTATAGGCTGACTCTAAACAAAATTGTCAGAACGGGTAGCATATTAAGGAAAAGTCCTCATTTCACCAAGTCCAGGAGGCATTCTGGCCAAAGAGGAAAGCTGGAATGCTGAAGACAGCTGTCTTGTGAATACTGGAGCAATCACCTTATAAAAAGTTTAGGCTAAGGATAGCAAAGATGAGGACGTGGCCCTGCCAGCCATACCGTGTTCAGGACAGACATTACCAATCGACTGCAGCCCACTTTCCCACTCAGTGCAGGTATAGCCTGAGAGTCCTTCTCAGTAAGGCTCATACAAGAGCTGGGGAAAAAAGGGAAAGAAAACACCCGGGGCGAGGGCTCTGGACACAAATAGCAGTGACTAGGTCCATGAATGGGCTGGGGAAGCATGTCAAGTCTGCAAGTGCCTTGAGAAGATAGCAGTGGACCTATCTGTGTGACAGTATCTTTGTGGGGAACAGTCTGAGACAGACATTCCAGCTAAGGCTCGCCTCTGAGTCTTGAGATAAAAGCAAGCATTCTTCAGAAGCTTTCAAACAACTCTCCAAAGAGGCAGGTTTCAAAACCTGGGACTGGCAGAGCCAGGATGAGCTGCTTATCTGGAAAGAGGCCCCACTGCCTGCAGAAATAGAAGATAATGCTTTTATTAAAAGAGGAGAGAAAAAAAGGGCAAAGTCTCTTATGAGGGCACTGAGATCCTTTAGCCTCAGATGTGGATCTGGATCCTAGGAGATCAAAGTAGAGACAAATCCAACCATTTAAACAGGCTCAAGCAAAACAATCCCAGGCTTAGGTTTGACAAGACGTTTCTGGCCTATTTGGGATAATAATCTGAGCAGATCCATAACAGGTATTGATTAAGAAATGAGTTTTTTGATTTCTTACATAATCTATATATTCATAAGGCTGTCTGGGTACGGTGGCTCATGCCTGTAATCCCAGCACTTTGGGAGGCCAAAAAGGGCGAATCACTTGAAGCCAGGGGTTTGAGACCAGCCTCGACAACAGGGTGAAACCCTGTCTCTACTAAAAATACAGAAATTAGCTGGGTGTGGTGGCACATGCCTGTAATCCCAGCTACTCGGGAGGCTGAGACAGGAGAATTGCTTAAACCAGGGAGGCGGAGGCTGCAGTGAGCTGAAATGGCACCACTGCACTCCAGCCTGGGCAACACTGAGACTCTGTCTAAAAAACAAAACAAAACAAAAAAGCTGGTTATCAAATTAAACAAAATGAAACAGGATACAGCCCTGAGATGTTCTAATTGGATAATAGCATGTCCCAGAAGCATATACTGTTCCCAAAGCTTTTGTATCTCATAAAGATAACTTCTACAGCAAAAGACTGGTGGATTGCAGTTGCTTTAAGGAAATGAAACTCACATTTTTTTTTCCTGATATTCAACTTAAAGGACTAACTGCTGTTCATTGATTGTGGTCTGCAGGTTGGTGATCCTTCTCCCTGTGTGGGGAAGACTTGATGCTTTATCATGTGGAAAACAGTCTCATGCACCTGAAGTGTTACCACTTATGTCGCTCCCACTCATCCTTGGAGTGAAGAGGCAGGGCCCATGGCTTGCTGATAGATTAAGATCAATGTGAGAGGCTGAGCGTGCAACTGAATGTGCAGCCTGGAAGGGTGAAAGGCGCGTGGAAGTTGAAGTGTCCCACAGTAAACCGATAGTCCCGTGGTGCCACTGTTCCCCATGAGGGCTATAAGGACATAGGTGGTGGTGACGGTAGCTGCAGGCTTTGAGCTTGCTGTGGGCCTGCACCTAGATCCCTAGAGCCAAGGTGTCCTCAATGCCAGGACACCTTGGGAGGGCTGCTCATTGTCTCCATTTTCTTGATAAGGGAATCAATACCAAGAGTAAATACCTTGGCTGACAAAAGTGAATCTAGGCTCTGAACTGACATCTGGCAGATTCTAAAACTATCCTCCCCTTGGAGGCCTCCTGTTCTATGAGTGCCAGTTGGTCAGTTTTCAAAGCAGTCCGTTGCCTAAGAGAACTTTTGCAATCATGCAAAGTAGAAATTCGCTTATTCTGAAGAGTGTGTATTTAGATAACCTCCCCAAACTCCCTTTCTCCAGGGCAATGTATTAGAGATTACCACCAAGTGCCTAAGAAAGAACAGGGCTGGGCTGCGCTTGGATCTGGGGGGTGTGGGGCAGCCCCGGGAGGTCAATTGCTACTATCTGGCTTCCCAGTAAGGGGTGGCACTCCCTGGGTGTGTGTTTATGCCAGGGGTCTCTGGGTGCCTGGACTGAGTCCTCCCACTACTCTCCAGTCCTCATTCCTTCCTTGTTACTATCTTACTCTTGTCAGGATGGCAGGCATGAAAGGCCCATGTAGAGGAGGAGGAAGCCACAGGAGAGAAGCTGAGAAACAGGAGGCAAGTGATGGCAGGGACCCATGCCTCTCTATAAGAAAGGGGTCCTGTAGCTTTTTACAGGCTTGTTAACCTGGTTTTTCACATAAAATGGAGAAACGGTGACTAATAAGTGAGCATAGAAATGGCAACTTTTTTTTTTTTTTTTTTAACCAGTTCTAACCCTTTCCCAGAAGACAGCCAGAAAAACAGATAAAATGTGCATTCGTTACTGTCTGCCTGACCTCAATATTTATTTACCCTAGGTACACTGGCACTATTTCTAAAAAGAGCACTTTGCCCAACCAATCATCAAGGAGAAAAGTGGGTTAATAGAGTGAGGTAATGAAAGCAAGTGAGACTTTCAAGAGATTCCCATCAATGATCAACATCTTTATTAATATTAGAAGATTATGCACGTTTTTCTTTAGCATCTGTATAAAAACACACAAAGTAAGAGTAACCAACCACATGAATGCAAAGAAAGCCCATATGACCTCCAAGGTCCCACTGGAACTTGGTGAAATGGAACTTGAGCCTGGCATAGGGGTGTATCTTGTTTAAAGGAGAGCTAATAGAAAGGAACAGGAAAAGGGTCCATCTGTCTGCAGAGGTGTGGAGATCCTACAAGACACTCCAGTGCATTTGGCCTGAGTGTTGCAGGCCAGGGCAGGTGTGTGGGTACAGGTGTGCATGCTGCAGACAGCCAGGCAGATGTGAGATGTAGAGGATTTTCCTATTTCAGATTGCAAAGCTGGAACAGCGGTGAGACAGACCACCGACGAGGACCTCAACTATCCTAGCACCTACCAGAAAACTCATTATTTAAAGCAAAGCAGCTGACAAATGGGGCTAGGCTTGAGGACTGCATATTCTTTTACATGTAGAGAAAAGGTGAGTAGGCACTCATGGCCTGTGACCCTAAAAAGGGAGACACTCGAGGGAATAGTCGGCTCTGCAAGATGAAATGAATCGTGACTAATCCCAGAGAGGTGGCAACAGGGACGGGGCTAAAGAAGCTATTGTTTCCCATGACATGTTCTGTTTAGAAAAGAACGTGTACAAAGATAGAAGGAAGGGCACAGTACCAAGGACAAGCTGAGAAGGGTGACACATTTCTGTGAGAACCGTGCCCGACTTGAGCTGAGGCTTGCAAAACAATTGCTAAAGTTGGCAAGAAAAAAACGGGTGGTGGTGAATTATTTTTAGTTGTGATTAAAAGAGGGATGAGGCCCATTGCTTAGGGATCATGATGGCACGTTAACAGAGGACAGAGAAAGTAAGACAGCTCAACTCGTGTTCCATGTCTAACCTCTCCATAGAAGCAAAATGGCTTTATCACTAGAAAGTTTTAAATCGGCATCATTAAAACATCCCTGGGCACTAAGGGCAGGGGCTATGGTATGGCAATAAGAGTGGGTCCTCTCAGGCCCTTTCATTCAGATCTCCAGGCTCTGCAGTCTCACATCCCATGGCCCTGCACAAGCCTCCAGAGAGGCGGAGCTACCACACTTAATCCCTGGGACACCACTGGAGTCCGGAGAGTTCCAAAAGATGCTTGTTAGCAAATGTCTCAATTTACCCAAGAGGGAAAGACACAGGTCCTGCGGTATGGGCTGGTAAGCCAGGCAAAAGTTTAGGTCATATGATGGTTTTTTAAGCCCTTCAAAAAGGAAGAGAAGGATTTTGAGAGTTGGCATGGATTTGAGAAAAATAAGCCAGGCCAATGATCCTACTGGCTTTTTTGCTTATAGGCGGCCCAGCGGGGTAGATTGGAGAAAACCACAGTTATTGTGTGACTTGAAGCCTAGATATATCTTTATCTACTTAGACCCTTGGCAATACAGGTGGCATGGTCACTGGGCTCAGAGATGCCTGAGATTAGGCTTTGGCCATTCTGAGCACCTTATATTCTTGAGCCCAGCACACTCTCTGAAGCCACCCTGCCACTGCCACATAGTGCTCCCATGCAGAGTCACCTTCATCGCACCCTTGGTCTGGCTGTTTGTTCTTCAAGGCTCCGCTCAAACAGCACCCCCACTTGGAAACTTTCTCTTCTGCGGAGGATGATTTAGAAGTTCCTTATCGATGCTGGCCAAGCACCCTGTACATTCTGCTGTCACTATCGCAGCATGCTTCCCCTGGGCTACAACTGACAGCTTCCTTATCTGCTTCTCCCAATGCCTGCAAGCACCCAAACAGGATTGTATTTCCAAAGCCCGGCACAGCGCCAGACACAGAGGGGACCCTCAAGACACAATGATCGTCTCAATGAGTTTTGCTTAGAGGTTCAAAGTCAATCTGAAAGAGGTTGTCTCTAATTGTGTTCTGTGGGTTTCTTCAAGTCTGGACTTTTACCAGTGACTTGGAAGAATAATATACTTTCAGAGACCATAACGCTGGAAAAAAAGGGTAAGTAGATCAGAGGCTCAAAGTTCAAGATCTGACAGTCTACAGACTGGTCATACAGCCTGAAAACATAGCTAACTTTTTTGTGCAGGTTTATTATCTGGATTTTCCTGTGGCATGCTAAAGGCACAGTTTTGTTTGTTTGTTTTTATTTTGTTCTTGGTTGAAAATCAGAGACAGATTATCTGAGGCAATGCATCACAGATGAATATGTAGGTACTGATGGAAATGCTGCATTAATGTGTCATATTCATTGCAATTTTGCACAGTGCTTGGACTTATGCATTACTAATGAAGGACAATACATGAATATATCATGTAATGTCACTGACCATATTGTATATTATAATGTAATATCAGTAAGCCATTTATTGTACATGTTCATCTATGTTTCTGAACTTTATGGACATTACATAAAAAGATAAATGATAACCAATAATAAAATTTTAATAAAAGTAACCATTCTGCTTTGAGAATAAAAAAAGAAATGTCATAAAGTTTTATATTAGGTCTCAAAAAAGGCCAACCAGATATCTACAGTATGAGAAATATCTAGCTGCATCCATCCATCCATCCATCCATCCATCCATCCATCCATCCTGAGCACTAACTATATGCTAAATACTAAGCTAGGATCTACACATTTAATGGAAAATAAACACTGCCTCCCCTGAGCTTATATCCTGCTGGAGGGAATGAACATAAGAAAGTAATAACTCCAACTGCTGATGAGGGCCATAAGTAAAATAAAATAATGTGTGATAGAGACAGGAGATAATTTGAGGCAAAGGGGTATGTAGATGTGACTCTGAGGCTTGCAGGAAGTTTATGTGAGGAAGAGCTGGGTGGCACCTTGCTGGCCATCAGCTAGACACGAGTCAAGGATGTGCTGCAACTGTTAAAAAGTAACTGCAAGCCTGGGTCATATTAATAGAGGCAGAGTGGTGGGCGAGCAAAATCAAGGGCAGTGACAACCCTACTGCCTCTAACTGCCTCTGTGATGATCACACTGCTTCTAGACCACTTTCTGCAGTTGCAAATGCTATACTTTTTTTTTTTTTTTGAGAAGGATTTTCGCTCTCGTTGCCCAGGATGGAGTGCAATGGCGCGATCTCGGCTCACTGCAACTTCCGCCTCCCAGGTTCAAGCGATTCTCCTGCCTCAGTCTCCTGAGTAGCTGGGATTATAGGCATGCACCACCAAATGCTATACTTTAAGAAAGTCATTGAGCAGATCCAGAAGAGGAGTCTAGAAACCACGTCTTAGGAGGCAAGGTGGAGAGAACTAGGGAAGCTCAGTTTGCAGAAGGAGTCACCAGGCAGCCATCTTTAAAATATCTGATGATTCAAGGTGTTTAGAGGAGAAAGAGTCCATTCTGTGTTATCCTTAGGAGGAGGGACATTTCTAATAGAATTCCAACTATATGGAAATGGAATAGGCTTTTTGAAGAAGTGAGCACCCCATCCTCAGAAGTATTCAAACAGAGATTGAGTAAACAGTTGTTTAAAAGATGTCCTAAAGGATATTTCTTTGGGAATAGAGTAGAACTGTGTTTCTTTGGGTGGAAGATTTTTCTCATCTTGGAATGTCAAATCATCTTTAAAATATTTGAACCACAAGCAACAATAATGCCAATTACTTTGGATCCCTCCTTCTAAGAGTTTTTGCTTCTTTGGAAGAGTGGTATCTTGAAGGTAAAAGGAACTGATCCATCTTAAAAATGCTTTTTTAAAAATTTTCATGATTTTCGGTTTGAATGCATGACCCATCTTTAGTCATGGACTTCTCTTGTCATTGGGGCAGAGGCTGTCTTGCTGGGAGGCCTAAGCCTGAGCAGAAAGATGTGGAAATCCTGCCTTCCTGCCCTCAGCAACAGTGAGATGATGGAGGGTGGGAATCCCTAACAGCATGCTGTGTAGTTAGAAGAGGTGACCTCCACTCACAAGGATTTCTGAGACCCAACATATGGGGACCAGGAACCACGTCAAGGATAGTTCAGCATGTAACTAGAAACAATGGCACAATGCTTCTGCTCATCTTCCCTGTGTGTGTGTGTACGTGTGTATCCACATGTGTGTAAGTAAAGCTCTCAACTTGCCACCTTACAGTATCGGGTGACCCATACCTTAAGGCTTGGGTCAAAGGCTCAGCTGTATCTAGGAGTTCTGCAGAACCTTCTTATAAGGCATAAGGCCTCTCCCTTTCTCTGGAATGTGGGTTTATCACAGGCAGACAGGTGTTTCACCTTCTGTTCTAATGCCCTTATAAGGTTATGTCTGCAAAGAAAGGCTTCACTGAGCTTTACAGTGTATATAGCCACATTAAGTACTCAGTTAATCATTTTATGATTAGGATTTGATAGTGTATCAATTCTGTCTCTACCTATATTTGGAATAGAAACTAAATCAAAACCCATTAAGATTAAGGCTCAAGGTAGTGGTAAACTTGAATCCCAGACCAATCTGTTTTTCATCTATTTACTTTGTGAAGAAAATGTGTGTTTTTCAAAGTCCAGTGGAGAACATGGGATGTAAGTTCAGTGAAACACCCATACCTGAGCCACAGACAACAAAAACAAACAGTGCCAACAGCCATGGTCCCACAGGATATTTCTCCTCTTGCGGCCTCTAAAAGGGAATGGGAAAAAGAAAGATTAGATCCATTGATTCAGTAAACATTTTTTTGAGTATCGCTAGGCATTGTGCTAGGTGCTGGTGATTCTACTGTGAATGGGACAGACTTAGTCTCAATCCCTATTTATAGATGAATAAAGTCCATTAAGAGGATTCAGATAGGTTTGTAAAAATTCATCAATAACCTTATTAACATCCCTGTAACTCAGTGAACTTGGTGGTCTCTAATATTCTGGGGACAGAGATGGTGTGAATACATAAACCAGTATGGTGATTTAGGGACCAAAATGATATTAATAATAACTTTCCGTCTGTTGAAGGTATGCTCTGTGCCAGGCACAATACTAGGCAGTCTGCATTCATTATTTCTGGCAAGTATTATTATTCCCATTTTGGAGTTGAGAAACTGAAGCTCAAACTTTGTTAACTTGAGCAAGAGCTGGGATTCAAATTTAGGTCTGCCTCATTACAAAGCCTGGGTGTTTTCCATTAATAGATTCAATATTTCGTTTCTGCATCTGTGAATTCCAAGCAAGATCAGAGAGCACAGATATTTTTTCAAGACCTTTTATATACCCCTAAATTAGGAAGTCAGTACAGTGGAAATCCTTAGAACAATAGAAGCACCACAGCAATTGTGAATCGTTACAAGCGAAGCAGCAATTTTATAATAAAGCTCCTAAGCCTTAACGAAGCTTGCACTTGGGAGAGGTTTCTGAATTCTATGGGAAGCAGAAGGGAACTCTCAAACCTGTGTGAAAAAAGCCCTACAGACCTCCTGCTCTTTTCAGACCAAAAGCACAAACATAATAAGATCTTCCCTCCATAACACCTCTAGGTAGTGCAGGTAGGGCTTGGTCCTTAAACCCAAATCAATCAGAACAACAATTTTTTTCTGAGAGATGCATCAGAAAAGAAGTGAATTTCTCAAATAGAAAAGGAGAGTGAAAAAAAAAAACCCAAAGAACTCTAATTATTTTCTGATTCACTAGAAAAGTGGGCTGCATTCAATGTAAGTTAAAAAAATTCACATGCAACACACACAAAGAAAAACATGTTGGTAGGGTGGAATGTTCACAAATATTGATTGTGGTTGAAATCACAAAACCCAATTCCAGATTTCAATTAAATGTTGTTGACATTTAAAAATTATATTCAACATTGTAAAATATGGGCTAAAAAATATGTTCATATCCATACAAATAAGACAGCTTGACATTCAGAGCGAAGGTATGTAATAATGTTTCAAAAAAAAAAACGAGTGGTTCTATAATCAAGGATGTAAGTTTTTGAATTGTTGAACAAGTTTTAGTAATGTTTCTAACAAAAACTTCTTTAAAAAGGATAATCTTCCCTTGATTTTCACTGTAGCTGCTTTCCTAGAAAAATGTATCATAAATTAAAACTGCAAAACCTATGATGTATTTATATGTAAAATTAAGTTCTAGGCTCATGTAAATAAAAATTGGCTTCTCATCTAAAAAAGGAATCATAGATAAGACAACAGTTCTTCTTTAGTTTTCAGCTTACCAAAGCTACCTCCTCTTTGACTTCACTTGGGTCCACTTGTCACTTGTATGGCCATGTACTTTTTCTTGATAGCATCTGTCACAGTTTGTAGGTCTATATTTATTCCTGTGACAATGTGTTTAATATCTGTCTCTCTATGAGACTGTAGACCCCACAAGGGCAGGGGATATGTCTTGCTCATGTACCAATGTATAGAAATGCCTGGCACAGAGCTTAAACACAGGAGATAATAAACGTTCATTGAAGAACAAATAAACATACAAGTTTCATTAAATATGATTTCTTAGGTTATACAGAGTAAACACAGGTTCTAGGAAGGATATTGTCTTTTTATTAATACTTCCTAATTGGCGTAAGATTGTCCCTGTATCTCTCCTACATGAGAAATATGAGTTAAAGTGTCAGTGGCAGGTAGACTCTGACTAAGGATTAAGACATTCACTTCTCTGTCCTTCACTACACCTGTATCTACCACCACTTACCTGCTGGCAAGTCACGCTACAGAGGAATCGGTGGCTACTCTTGATCAAACGAGGACAAAATCAGTCTTAAATAATTGCATAAGATAACTGTGCCATTCTTTGGCCTTTAAGGCCAGGCCAAGTTCAGATCAAGTAAACAACACCTATAAAGCTACCTGAACAAAGTGTGACATTCGCCCTTCCCCACCCTCTTCCGCTACCTTCCCAGGAACTTGTCACAGCTGCCCAGAAACCAGCTCTGTTGCTGTTTGGCCACTAATGCTATATAAAAAAATTCATTTTATCTATATTTCCAGCAAAGCTAATAAGTGAATTCAGGAGCCTGTAAATGAATTATTTGCCCAGGACAGATACCAAATGGAGTCCTTTAATTTTCATATGCAGAAAAACAGATGATCAGCATGCAGAGCTTAAATCATACAACACAAAAACCTTTTGGATGACATTTTCCAGGGAATCAACATTATTTGGGGACTTTGGCTGATCATAGTACCCACATATCTTTTTTTGACAGCTTGGGTGACTACTTTTTAGAAGGGGTGCCCAGCACAATCCCATGTGACAATTCACATAAACCTGACTCTATGGCTGGAAAAGGTGGGGAAAAGTAGTAGCAACTCTGCAAATGCCATGGTTTACTCCAAACATGAGTCTGCTACTTCTTGAGGCTCCAAAAATGTCAGGGAATGGCTTTCCCTGTGATTAAGATACTGGTAGGGCAACTCAGAACTCTGAAATTTAAACTCCCCCTTCATTCTGGAGAAGTTACTACTGTAAAATCACAAAATGATGATTCAATTTCTCTGTTTCTTTTTCTTTTCTTTTTTTTTTTTTTTAAATGGAGTTTCGCTCTGTCACCCAGGCTAGAGTATGGTGGCACAATTTCGGCTGACTACAACCTCCACCTCCCGGGTTCAAGCGATTCTCATGCCTCAGCCTCCCGAGTAGCTGGGATTATAGGCAGCCGCCACCAGACCCAGCTATTTTTGTATTTTTAGTATTTTTGTATTTTTAGTAGAGACAGGGTTTCACCGTGTTGGCCAGGCTGGTTTCTAACTCCCGACCTCAGGTGATCCACTCGCCTCGGTCTCCCAACATGCTGGAATTAACAGGCATGAGCCACCAAGCCGGCCTCGTTTCTTGGGGTAGTCTGCTATCTGGGGGAATAATATTAATTTATCCCTAAGTGATTAATCATAAAATACTGAAGCATCTGCATACAATTAAAGGAGTTTATTTCTGAACAATTAGTCTGAATTTTCAGTTGGAATATATACATATGTTCCCATTTAATGAATTTCATCCTGAATCATGATCTTCTGCAAGTTACTTTAACAAAGTATAATCATATTTGACTTGTAATTGAGAAAATGAGATTTAGGATTTATCAAGTTTCTCTTTGAAACAAAATTTCATTTTTCTATTGGATAATGATCTATTTACAATAAAGTTAACCAAAATCCCCCCCAAACCAGTGGAAAGCATACATTTATTGTGGTTTGGTCTGGAAACATATTATTACAAATTTAGCCGGGCCATTCAAAAACTCTCATGGTGCAAGGCACTATGAGAGTTTTTGGGTGTCATCCTATGACATATCAGAACATGTTAAAATGCATTCATACTGTATGTTAAATATAATTTAAATGTAGCTCTGAACATTGAGTTGAATGGTAGATGACTGGTACCTTTTCTAGATATTTAAACAGTGTTTTCCCAAATTTTCCATTTTCTTCTCTTATTTTGGAGCCAATAATTTTTGTTTTGGGTCCCAAATATTTTCTAGTCTTCTTGAAGAACATGAGGTGGCAGACACTGAGTCTACAGAGCCCAATGGATAAAACAGCCTTGCAAATTAGTTCCTGTTTTCTTCTTACTTTTGTCATCAGATAAGTTGTCCACTGAGATCTGACATCTGAACTCTGGTTTTTTAGTTAATGAGAAAAAGCCACATGACTAGCTATTTTTCACTGTCAGTTAGCAGTGAAATTCTTCCTTGAGAAGGAAGAATTGATCTCTTACGGGTATAAAGCCCTGCATGCCCTAACATCAATTATAAGTTGTTTCTCAATGTCAATTTGGGCAGCTTGTTTTTTTTTTTTTTTTTCCCTGAGTAAAAATATCTAGGGAAAATAAATCGATGTGACAAAATTGTTCCACTTTGATGGCATCTGGCATTTTGCTGCCCGAATCACAACTAAATGAGAGAATTTTAAGGATTACTAAACCTAGAGCTGTGTATAAAGCTCTGAGTAGAGTTGAGTTTGATCCTAGAGTTTCTCCGCCATAATACTGCTTGGTTTTGCAAGAATTTTGGTGTGACGATTACAGATCTAGCTTTTTACTTAATCAAACCGGTATAATTTTTTGGCTAAAAGGAATTGCTTCATCAAATCTGTAAGCTTTCCCAGCCAAACTTCAAGCTTCAGCTAGATTTCCACTTAACTGTATGGGATAACAGATCGCAGGCGCCTTTGCTCATACACTTGGAGGCCAACTTTGCCAAACTACCCATGCGACTCATGTCTCTGAATGTCCAGTCACAGGCCTAGCATTTTCTGTTGAAGATAATCTCCTTTGCTAAAAGAAACCCCTGAGTGTAAGGTGCAGGCTTTACTTAAAAATCCAGTTACAAAGTTTCAATTTACAGTTCTAGGGACTCCAAAGCCTGGCCATAAACTGGTCTCTAAACTTACACCATCAGAATGAGTCTGAATTCACAGAGTGGGAAGAATAGCAATGCTGCCCTTAGACTTTAGCTTAGGGACTCAGGGAGGTCTCACTGGAAGAGAGAGGTAAAAGAGAAAAAGGAGGCTGGAGGGAATGTGGGCCCAAATATCACTCCCTACTTTGAGACCTTTCAACATCTCCAGGGAAACCCTCACAAAGGGGCTGGAAAGAAAACCTGATCCTGGTGCAAGTCTGTTGGGGAGGGAAGACCGGTGGAGTCTGGTAGGAGGAGATGACAAGTGACCTCCATTTAGCCATTGATTCAGTCAGTCAGTCATTCAACAAACGTTCTAGAACATACTAGGCTCCAGGCTTTGTGTCATTTAGTTGACTTAACTGGCCCCTAAGGATGAGGCGCTCCATCTTTCCCTGGGACAAGGCCCAGCTGTCTCCCGGGGGAAGTGGGGGCTCCTCTATGTCTCCCTGGTAGCCCAGGCGGCCACTCCCAGAGGGGCCACGACCAACCAGGGCCCTCTCCGCCCATGAGGACGACAAGTGGACCGCGCCGCCCAGAGCCCAGCTCTCAGCCCCCACTCTGCAGGACCCCGCAGAAGGGGCGGGCCGGGAGCCGGGAGGCCGGACCCTTCGCCGCTACCGCCCAGCCCGGCCCCGCCCCCACCCCCGCCCCACCCCGCCCGGCTGCCCGGTTGCCCGGCTGGGCCTGGCCGGGTTCGACCTCGCCTTACCAGAGTTTTGGCTACGTTCCCCCTCTGGGTGATGTTTTTGCTGTGCTTCTCGTTAGCCATCCGGATCCGCTGTTTGGCCACCATGGCTTGGCGCTCTGAAATGCTCCCACCTGCAAGGATCCCCCCGCGTTAGCCCCTGCGACAGGGCCGAGCGCGTCCCGCCAAGACCCCCGCGGCCCGCCCGGGCACTGCAGGTGGCAAGGCGCGGCCCCGAGCCCCGCGCACCCCGCTCCTCGAGCCCCTGCGAGCCGGCTCCAGAGAGAGGCCACAGCCCGGACGGAAGTAATCTCTCATCTCAGGAAACCCTCTCCGACTTCCTCGCCATCCTTCCGGTCCCCGCAGCTACCTACCCCGCGCGGCCACCGAGGCAGGCGCGGCCGCGCGTCCTCCCTCCCCGAGCGGCCGGAGCGCAGCGCGCAGAGCCGGGGCCCCGTAGTGTCTCGGTCCTGCAGCCGAACGCGGCGGGGCCGAAGGTTCGGGCGACCGCGGCGTTTGTGAGCGCGTAGGGGACAGGGGTGCGGCTCCTCCTGAGCTTGTGGGCCGGGGACCCACCCCAGGTCGGGGGAAGGGATGGGGGCGGCCGCGCCTCAGGCCAGGCCGCGAGGTCTCTCCTGCACCGCCGCCCCCTGGACGACGGCTGGACCCAAGGCGGCAGGCAGGGTCCTCAGAAGACAAGCAGAAAGGCCAGGACTGGGCCCGCGTTGCTGGGGGTTGGTCCACCAAACGAGCCTCCTCTTTAGGGAACTGGGGAAGGGCCTGCGCTGGGAGACCCCACGGCAGAACCTTTCGCGAGGGCTGCAAGGAGCGCCGCTTTGTAAAATAGAAAAGAGACACGAAGCGTGATCTCCCGAGGGTTGGGGATCCGGGCCATGAGGATGGAGTTGGGACAGGCCTTTTTGCCATGGCAGTTGTTGTAGGGGTTACATCGGAAGATGGGCCAGCGTCAGAGCGGAGCATGCAGGAAAGAGGAAGAGGCCTTGGACCTGCAGCCCAGGTCGGATTTGGTGGTTACTGCCTAAATCTGAAGCTTTGGCCTGCCTTGACTCCCCACCCACCCAAAGCAGCTTGGACCTCCCTCTAGCCACCCTTGTCCCGAGGGGTCTGAGTGTCTCCCAGACTAAACCCGGCATTTTTTGCGGTGGAAGGATCAAAATGGAAGCATTTACGCGCCTCTCGGACACTGGTATCAGGGCTCAATCTGTAGAGCAGCGCTCTACAGACTGCCTAGGGAGGCAGGGGTGGAAGGGGTTCAGTTCTTCACTTTTCTATATGCTGAACACAGTGGATTTAGCTCTTAGAGCTCAGAAGAGTGGAATGTCTTCCAGGACATTCGGCCTGGAAGATCTGGGGCAGTGGGAGGTGGGGATACAGGGTCAAGGTGAAGGCGAGCAGCAGCACCCTCAGCATGGGGAAGAAGAGCTGTGGCCTGAAGCCGGCTCTGGTCGATGCATCTCTAGGCCTTCTCTTGCAGCCGGGGGTGGCTGGGTTTCCAGGGAATTTTGTGAGTAAAATTTTCCCATGTCATTGGAGTGTTAAGGAGAGATCCTCTCTTTTGGGGACTTTCTCCAAGCAGGCCCCCCTTACTGCCCTGCAGGCTTCTTGTCACTAAGGCTTCAATAAAGGCCATTCTGGGGGCTGCTTGCTGTAACCCAGAAGACAGAATTACCTAGCGTCATTAGTAGGATCATTTTTTTTTTTTTTTTTCTATTCTACAGGGCCAATTAGTTTGAAACAAGCTTCCATGGCCTTTTAACTGTTAGCATCACCACCACTGTAACAGGGCCATAAACCCAGTCTGCCCCCCTCCAGTCCCATGCTTTTAATAACTGCTGGCTCTTTTGTAGGGGGTTGGATGGGGGGGAATTTCTACCTCAGTGACACCTGCTAAAACTGCCTGTCGTCTGAGGTCCAGAAGGTTCCTTTACCTGACTCACTCCTCTCAGACCACATCCAAATGCCAGGGCAGGAGACAGACCCAGGCCCTCACCAGGTGAGTAGAGGCCTGGCTCTGAGCGACATTAAGGAAAGATACAGTCGGACTGTTTTCCCTGTGGGTCTTCACATTCTCTGAGTACAGCTAAGAAGTGTTCTTAACTGAGAGAAGCCTCTTTTGAGGAAAAATTATTTCTTGACCCTTGACTCCTTTTTCTTGCTGTGCTTCACTTTTCTGACATCTCAGTTTGTTTTAATTATAAATAGACTGCATACACACAGTAAATAGTAAAACGGAAATAGGGTAGGGAATGAAAAGTAAAGGTCTCTCCTTGCTACCCTCCCCAGAAAGTCCCCACAGTTCCTAGGTTGCCCTTCCAGTGCTTTCTATACATATACAAGACTATTTGTATATTCCTGTCTAAAAAAATGGAATAGTAGTATGCAAACTATTCTGTCACGTGCTCTTCTAACTTAATGTATCAACATTATCATATCACTTATATATGACCTCTTTCTTATAATTGCATTCTGTCTCATAGTATGATTATACAGCAATATATTAAACTGATATAATCATATGTGGATGATATATTCCAGTTTTTTTTTTTTGTGGTTGCCAACAATACTTCAGTGAATATCCCTGTACATAGATCAGTATGTACTTGTGCAGGTGCATCTGTGTGTGATATTGTGAAATAGATATTTGGTTATAGTCCCTGTTTCCTGACCTAAAGCTCTTAAATTCCTTGGAATCTCCAGAGTGATGAAAATACCTTTTGCATGCTATTGAGATGATTGGTGACTTGGAGCCCATAGATGGCTTCAGGATGGGGGCTGATCAACAAAAAGATCAAGGCAGGATTAGAGAGTTGGGACTTTTAGTCCCACATCTCCCCCAAACTCCGGGGAGAGGAGAAGGGCTGAAGGTTAAGTTGATCACCAATGACCAATGATGTAATCAATCAGACATATGCAATGAAGCCTGTATAAAAGCCCAAAGGACAGGGTTTGTTGAGTTCTGGAGAGCGGAACATCATGTTCCTAGAGGGTGGCGTGCCCAGAGAGGATATGGAAGCACCACGGCCCTTCCCACATTTCTTGCCCTGTGCATCTCTTCCATCTCACCGTCATCCGTATGCTTTGTAATATTCTTCGTCATCAATGGGCAAACAGAAGTAAAATGTTTCACTGAGTTCTGTGATCCACTCTAGCAAATTAGTCCAAACAAGGAGGGGGTGGGGGGAATTCCAGTTTATAGCTGGGCAATCAGAGGTACAGGAAACAACCTACTATGTGGGATTGGCATCTGAAATGGGCGGCAGTCTTGTGGGATCAAAGACTGTTTCCAGGTAGACAGTGCCAGAATTGAATTGAAGGACACCCAGCCTGTGTCTGTTGGAGAATTGCTTGGTTTGTGGGGAAACATCCCCCACACATCTAGTGTTAGAATTGTGCTGGCTGTGTGAGAGTAGGAGAAAACACTTTGGTTTCTCCTGTGTCACAACACTGTGGAATTCGATTCCTGAAAGTGAAGGTGCTGCAACATTTGATGTCCTTGCTTGGATGAAGAAGCCTCGTGCTGTGACTCCACTTTACCTACTCATACCTCTGCTTTTGCCCTCTGCAGTCAGGCCAGCTCCTTTGCAGGGCTCAGTCCTGTTTATTGCCTTGAGGATCATCATCATGAAGCAAGCAATTTCCCAGCATGGACCCTGGCCCTTCCTATACTCGGCCTCCAAACCCGTCTGTGGGAAGCTGGGGCTAAAGTCTATAAGCTGTGTTCCTGGGGTTCCAGAGTCACTACTAGACTAGGAAGAATCAAAGCATGGAGTCATCTTGTTCTTTTAAGGGGTTAGAAGGGGAAAATGGAAACTCGATTAAGGAGAAAGTACACCTGGGTTCGTCTATGCTGGCAGCAGAAGTTTTGTGATATGCCACTAGCATGCTGTGCTCAACCATAACTTTTAAAATTGTTATGGGCAAAGTACCAGGAAACTGCTAACTGGTTCAAATTTAATTTTGGCTGGTAAAATTTTCAGCCTTTATTTTTTAATTTTTATTTTTGAGACAGAGTCTTACTCTGTCGCCCAGGCTAGAGTGTAGGAGCATGATCTTGGCTCACTGCAACCTTCGCCTCCCAGGTTCAAGCAATTCTCCTGCCTCAGCCTCCTGAGTCGCTGGAGTTACAGGTGTGCACCACCACGCCTGGCTAATTTTTGTATTTTTAGTAAAGATGAGGTTTCACCATGTTGGCCAGGCTCGTCTCAAACTCCTGTCTTCAAGTTATCTGCCTGCTTCAGCCCCCCAAAGTGCAGGGATTACAGGTGTAAGCCACCATGCCCAGCCAATTTTCAGCCTTTAGAGCAAGAATTCCTAACAAGCCTATGCCCATTAATCATAAATCTGCCCCACTTAGGGCACTGGATGTATGACTATATATATAGACTGAGTTTTACCCATCTCTATAAATAATGCTACACTATTAAACTGTGATGCAGTGGACATTTCTCATTTTTCTGTGGCTGACCAGTATGTAAATATTCTTTATATTGGGGCATTCCATCACTGTGAGAGTCTTAGGACCTTCTTTCCCACCGTGGAGCATAAGGGGGCCAGATACTTGGTCTCCCAGCCCGTCACAGCTAGGGCAGTGTGTGATCTAGCCAATGAGATTCTCCTGTTGGGAACTTTGCATCTTGATCAAGTGATGCAAAGACAGAAACACATTAAACTTCATCTTGGTGGGTGGGTTTCCAGAGACTGGCAGTACCTAGCAGTACTGGTAGAACCAGTGATGGTATCCTTTTTATTTGGTGGTAGCTGAAATCCTTAAATTCTTCTGCTTCAGTTGGCCACAGTGAGTGTCTTATTTACAACCAAGAACCCTAACTTATGCACATGCAAACAAACAAAAAACCAGAATGTCTTCTTTTGTCATTTCCCCTTCCAGATCTGGAGTGACTGTCATGTCACTTGAAGCTTTCACACATTGTTAGCTAGTGGCCTCTCTTCACCTTATCTCACCAAGAGGAACTGAGTATAGAGGCCTTGACAGGTGCTGTGGGTGGCCATGCCTCAATTATGGATGGGAGTGGTTGACAGGCACACCCTGTGTAAATAAAACCAGCAGATCACCAACACTTCAAATGAAGACTTTCTTCTTTTTCCAAACCATTTTTGGTACTGCTAGAGAAGAGGAAAATTTGGCAAATCTCAAACCATCTCCTTTTGTATATGTTACTTACATTCTGGTGGAAATGTTCATGACGGTGTCTCAATAGTGGGCAGGAGAAAAAAGAAAGCTGAGTCAGCGTTATCTGCCACATGCCTAGGCATCAACTCAATGCACTAGATCACAATTTTATGGAATCATGCTATGTTGTAACTGGAAGGAAACCCAGACAGTCATTTATTCATTAGTTTAGTGTTTATTGAGTGTCTGTTATATACCAGACACTATTTTAGACACTGAGAATTCAATGACTGCTAGAGAAGTTTCTGCTTTAAAGAGCTCTAAGTTTTGTGGAGAGAATAAATAAGTAAATGTGAGATTGCCCAAATTTCAAAAATGAGTAAAAGCCTCAGAATTGCTAAGGGAATTGTAGCAGACCTGAAGGCAGAATTGTGGCCTCTTGACTGCTCATTTTTCTCCAGAGAAGCTTTACCAGCTAAACTTGAGTGGGAGCCAAGGTAACAGGGCACCTTCATGGCTGAGCTTTGGAGCAGCTTATACATGCCAGAAAATAAATCTCCTCTCTGTCTCTCTCTCTTTCTCTCTCTCTGCTTATACATTCACAGAAAATAAATCTCTCTTACACACACACACACACACACACACACACACACACACACTGCAGAACAAAGATAAACTATGTTTCAGACCTCAAAGGCGTGAACTTTGGTCCACAAGTGGTGGCACAAGACAGACTTTATCCATTATGATAGCTATATAATTCCTTGACCCTGGAGGTGATCAGATTAAGCTTTAAAATGCAAGATGTGATCACCCATCTTGAGTCTGTAATTGCCTGGCCACATCTGTTATTAATAGCAGTAAAACCTTCATATCCCGAAGGAAAAAATGCACACCCTGCTATAGTACTTTCCCTAATGACCTCCCATGGCAATTCACTCACAAGTGAAGAGAGGAGGGATGCTTCCACATGTTTGAGCCCAAGCTGTGGCCATGTGCCTGCTACAATTTCAGTTATCTCAGGATAAAGCCACCTTGTTTCTGTTCAATCAGGTACCATGTTTTCAATGGCTGAAAGAGTTTCCTGGTAGGGCAGGAATAGTAACGTCAGTAATCATATCTTGCATTTCCTAAGCACCTACTGAGGGCCAGAAACTTCACCTGCACTTTCTCACTTCTTAACACAGCCCTACACAATACATGCATCCTGGAAACAGACACATCTTCCTGATTCTTCCACTTGTTAGTCTGATGATACAAGTTTTCTTCCTGGCTAGGTGTGGTGGCTCACCTGTAATCCCAGTGATTTGGGAGGCTGAGGCAGGAGGATCTTTGAGGCCAGGAGTTCGAGAGCAGCCTGTGCAACATAATGAGACCCTGTCTGTACACAAAATCTTAAAAAATTAGCCAGGCATGGTGGTACATGCTTCTAGTCCCAGCTACTTGGGAAGAGGGAAATAGGAGGGAGGCTGAGGTGGAAAGATCACTTGAACCTTGGAGTTTCAAGCTGCAGCGAGCTATGATTGCACCATTGCACTCCAGCCTGGGTAATAGAGCAAGACTTTGTCTCCAAAAATAAAAATAAGTCTCTTTCTTTGTCTATAAAATGGGATGATAGCAAAACTAATCAGGATTGTTTTGAGATTGGATAAATCAATTACATTCAAAGCACTAAGCACAGAACCTTGACCTGTGCTAGTCCTTGAAAAATATCAGCAACCACTATTAGAATCATTTCCATTTTACTATCAAGGAAACAGATTTACGGAAGTTACCCATAGTCCCTGCCCTCAAGTAGTTTGGAGTCCATTTGAGGCACTCAAAACATACTGGGTGTTTTAGGCACAGAGGACCACAAGGAACTGTTGAAGTGAGAGGAGACAGGACATGGGGATAAAGCTTTTCAGGTCATTTTTTTCTTGTTAATTATTCTAAAATTCTGGAAAAATATTCAAGCATTACCATATCAAAAGGATATAGGGAAAAGTAGATTCCCGTTATCCCCAAAACTAAATTCAGAGCAACCTCTGTTACTACTTCTGCAAGTGTCTATGTATATTCAAGCATGTATGCATAATACATTTGTGATATATGTACATATATTATATGCTCATTTGTGTATCATACATTTTTAAAAACTTATTTTTTTTTAAATGCTCATTTGTGTATATTTTTAAAAATTCTTTTAATCCCTTTAAAAATCTCAGTGGTTATCATGTTATTCATTATAACCTTCTCCGTATTTTTGCTTATTTTTCAGTTAATAATACTTAATAAAGATAGATCCAGGGCCCGTGCGGTGGCTCAAGCCTGTAATCCCAGTACTTTGGGAGGCCGAGGCGGATGGATCACGAGGTCAGGAATTTGAGACCTAGCCAACATGGTGAAGCCCCGTCTCTACAAAAATATAAAAATTAACCAGGCGTGGTGGAGAGCACCTGTAGTCCCAGCTACTCGGATGCTGAGGCAGGAGAATTGCTTGAACCCGGGAGGTAGAGGTTACAGTGAACCGAGATCGCACCCCTGCACCAGCCAGGGCAACAGAGCAAGACTCCGTCTCAGGGGAAAAAAAAAGACAGATTCATATCATTACATTTAGATCTATTTCATTCTTTAAAAATGACTGCATGGTGTCACATTGCCTGCTGTTACCATAATTGATTCAACCAGTCCCCTACGGATGAATAGGGTTGTTTCCGTTTTTTGCTGCTATAAATTGACAGCCTTGTATATGTGTTTTTGCAAACACACATGCGTATGTCTATTGGAGGACTTCTTAGAATTGTAATTCACTGGGTCAAAAGTTACCTGCATAGAAGTGACAGACATTGCCAAATTATCCTCACTTTCTCCAATTGAGGGTTTATCACTTTATAAACCTCCATATTGTCTATGAGTATATTCAGGCTAATTTTTTTTATAGTTATATGACATTGGACAAGCAATTCTGGGTAAGTACCATTACTTCTTTCTGTTTATAGAGTTTACTAGTTTGACTGAGTTGATACAGCTACAGTTTCTGAGGCCAACGTCATGACTTTGTCCACTAAGTAGTGAATTTGTTTGTATTATCCTTCACAGTCTATGAGTCACAGTGGGAACCAGAGGAGAAAATGGACAGATAGGCATTGCAATGGTAGCTTCTTCCTATACCATGTGTGTTCATCATGATACTCCCAGAGGCTAGCGTGATGACGTAAAAACTGAAAGGATTAGGGAGATTTGGGTATTGATTACACTAAATATCTATTCAGTGGTTTATATAACTTGTATTTCATTCATTTAGAGAACACGTCAACTTGTGTTAGATACACAAAATAGGTTCATACTCCAAGCTGTGACCCAGCCATCTAAAATAATTTAAGCCCTCATTTAATTGACTGCTACTTTCCTTTGATCTAAATGAAAAGTTAGATTACCATTTTAAATACACAAACATCCATGTTTAATGAATGCCATTAACTATTTCTTATTATAGTTTTTTTTTAAGATCTCTGTTTTCTTTAAATCAAATTTAAAGAAAAGTCCACACCTTTGCAATAACCTCATCACCAGATTACTCAGAAGAAGCTATGCAGATGCTTGAAGTGCTACCAGCCTTTCCGAACGTCGGCACATTAAACCTAGGATCCCTGCTTCTAAAAATTCTGGAAACCTGTCACATCCAATATGCTTTAAGAGGGTTTTGTAAAGAGCTTATTGGCAGTGATGTATGTGGATTAGTAAACCATCTGCAGAAAGCCCAGATGTTTTCAGGAAACTGTTTGCACCAAGACCACAGCAACTTATTAATCATACAACATCCCTGGGTAATTATGTCAGTGGTAAGCACCGAGCTTCACCTTGGTGGAATTGCTTGCTAGTCACGGATTTTCCTAAAGTTGATAAATATCACAGTGAAACCTGAGCCAAGATGAGGAAATAGGTGAGGGGCACAAAGAGGAAACTCTGAAGCGGTCTCTACCTGGTGAGCAGTAGAATGAAGCATTGGAGCCCCAATGTCACCTGGAAATACAAGCCTGGGGCCAGAGTCATAGTTCCTCTCCCACAACAGACATGTGAACCCAGTTTGTCTGGGAGCAAAAATCAGGAAAGAGCCAATCTGCAGGAAGAAAGGAAGTGATTCAGAGCAGCGGGCAATCGTCAGCACCAAACTGATTCCCAGGAATTCCTCTAAGTGTAATATTGGGTGTGCGGTTTAAGCTGCCCTTTGACTCCAGAGCCCTTTGTCCAAGTGTGACGAAATATCAGCACAGGGCGACATGAGCTGCAGCCACCACCCTCGGGTCAGGCATTGGGGGAATAGTGTGAATTCTTTCTGACAGGCACAGAGCTCTATTGTCTACTTTTCAAGGCATTAGTCAATCCCCACACCACTGCTACTGGGAGAGAGAGGTTGGTGTTACTATTATTCCAAGTTTACAGCTGAGAAACTAGCACATGGATGGTGACCACTAGAGAGCACCTGAATAGGACGACCTTAGGGGCAACAATCTGCTAAGAAGTGGGGCAGGGTGGACAGTGGCTCGAATATGTCTTGAAGTTGTGTTTGCAGAGCATCTTTTATTAAAAACAAAATTAAGAAAACCTCAAATATGCCCAGTCCCTTTCTGTCACTGCAGGATTGGTACCACGATTGCGTGAGGGCGGTACCAGTGTTAGCATTGGGTGAGGGTGAGGGTTGCCTCGCCCGTCTGCTCTTTGTTAGAACTCTCCATTTGACAGTGTATGATCCTACCTCCTTCATAGAGTCATGGAACCTCGAGGTTGAAAAGGACCTCGGACACTAACCAGTCCAATTCTCCATTAAAGCCGACACAAAGGAACCATCATAAGATAGAAAAATGAATCATGGCAGTTGCTTGGTAACTGAGAATGATGATTTCCATATGCAAAAACTGGACTCATTGAACTTGAGAATGTGTGAGCGTGTGTGTGTGTGTGTAAGGAAGGGGGACTCATTTTCTGCTGCTTTCTCGATCATTTTGATAATATGTAGGACACAAAAAGTTAAAATAAAATGTCTTCATTTTAACACAGTTAATTATAATCCTCCAGTAAAAGTTGTACACAGAGCTTGGCAGTTAAAGGAACAAAGTCTAGAAGGAAAAAAATATATGACAGGTTTGGCTGAAGGTTTTTTGTTCCTTTGCTCTGAAGTAGCAAAAATATGTTTCTTTCAGCCTGATGGTGGTTAATGATGTTAGCGTTACTGGTTTAATACCAAATGTTCACAATATTACTTGTAAACCTGGTTCCCCAGGTAGCTCCCATTTTTGATTCTGTCTAAACTTCGTTTTGCTTCAGCAGTTTGGGGCTCCTTTCGGGCTTTATTCCTTTGTCCTAACTGGTACTCCACGAATGAGTGTGTTCACTCGGTTTGTATTTGCTTGATCTGTCCTCTCTTTCTTTGGCCATGGTCCCTATGGCACTTTTCACAGTGTTTAACAGAACTTCCACAGGCCAGGACACTCAGGCATATGTTCTTTTGATCGGCAAAGTTGCCCTAGAATCCAAGTGGTGTTGCCTGAATGCACATCTAGCATTTTGACCCCTTGGAATAAGAAAGAGCTGACTGTTTATATGGATAGTTGTCAAAAGGGAAGACTTGACTTATAATGTGTGTAGCTCATTCTGCAGCTCTATTGTAATAATCTGACTTGGAAAACAAGGCCTTCATCAATTTCATCTACACACAGCCAGCCACAACTTTTTTTTTTTTTTAAGCGTCTGATTGTCTTTGTGCTCATGCCACTGTGAAGAGCTCATGGAAAGACAAGGTCCATCTGGGTCTTTCTTTACCTCTTGATGGCCAAGATGCGAAAGAGGAAGAGCCTGTTTACTTTCCCCATGGTCCACATTTCCTCTTGCTTCTTCATCCCTCTGGAGATGCTCCTATCTGGGCAGCCCATGGGACCTCTCCATGAGTGGCAGTGTGACGCTGTGGCTCTGGCTTTGGTTTGGTTCAACGCTTTCCGCTCTGCTCCGTCAAGAGTCATGTCATGACTGGTATTACGTTATCCTTTCACAGTCCCTCCTGCTCTCTGGGTTTCCCTTTTTCCTTCCCTGCCCAAACCCACAGAGTCTAATCAGTACCCAACAGAGCTTTATTACACACTTGGCTTTCTCAGTGACAGCTTAATGAAAAGGGACCTTAACTCCCCTTCTTGTTTCTTCCCATCCATTTCCTTAACCTCGACTCCACCCCATGTGAACTTGCTGTGATAAATGGTATGGTTTGCTCTCTCCATCTCTGGCCTGTTGAGGTCTGGAAACAATCAACTCGTCTGACACTTATTTCCATAGCTAAACCTGTCTAAGTCAAATTGTGGTCTCCTGTGCTTCGCTGACTATTTGTTTTCTTAACTCTGAAATGTGCCTCCTCCTCACCAACCCCCTCCATCCTGTGTATTTTGTTTATTCAATGTGGGTGGTTGCCAGTATAAAAGGGAGAAAATGATCAGTTAGGGCTCTAAAGAATTCAGGAGGAGGAAGAGGAAGGGGACGGGAGGCCAAGGAGAGAGTGACTGGGCCACTTGGAAAACTTCTGGCTGGCAAGGGCCTTGCCAGTTGGTTGCCTGGGACACATCTGCAGAGTTGGCTGACTAAATGCTGCCTCACGTCCAAAATAGCCTGTTTTGTGAAATATAATGCCCTCCCTCCACTGCCCCACCGATGTCTGCCAATTCTTTATTAGTCTTTTCCCTTAGGATTCACTCTTTCTTTTTTGAAGAAATGAAGTTAAGGGGTCTTCATTTTATCGTTGCAAATAGCTGAAGTGGTGGTCTACCTTTTTAAAAAAAACGGTGGTACTATACATAACATAAAATGTAATCACTTTAAAGTGCACAATTTAGTGGCACGAGGTACATTCACAATGCTGTGCAACCATCACCACTAGTTCCAGAACATTCTCATTATCCCAAAGGGAAACGCTGCACCCATTAAACAATATCCCCCCTTTCCTTGGTAACCTCTATTCTACTTCTGTGTTAGTGAAGTTGCCTGTTCTAGGTACTGAAATGTATTTGGTTGGTACAAAAGTAATCACAGTAGGCCGGGTGCAGTGGCTCACGCCTGCAATCCTAGCACTTTGGGAGGCCGAGGTGTGTGGATCACCTGAGGTCAGGAGTTCAAGACCAGCCTGGCCATCATGGAGAAACCCCATCTTTAAAAAAATAAATAAATAAATAAATAAATAAAAATTTAAAAAGTAATGGCAAAGGCTGGGTGCGGAGGCTCATGCCTGTAATCCCAGTACTTTGGGAGGCTGAGGTGGGTGGGTCACCTGAGGACAGGAGTTCGAAACCAGCCTGACCAACATGGTGAAACCCCATCTCTACTGAAAATCCAAAAAATTAGCTGGCGATGGTGGCAAGCACCTGTAATCTTAGCTACTTGGGAGGCTGGGGCAGGAGAATCACTTGAACCTGGGAGGTGGAGGCTGCAGTGAGTGCAATCAGGCCATTGCACTTCAGCCTGGGCAACAAGAGTGAAACTCTGTTTAAAAAAAAAAAGTAATAGAAAAAACTGTGATTACGTTTGCACCAACCTAATAGTTTTGAAGACCTGGGTTTCTTAAACTCATAGCAATTGGCTGGAAGCCTCAAGGCACTTCTGTTAGACTGTTGAGTGACCATTTTGGGGACTGAGTTCTTCCTTAAGTAATCCAGGAAACAGCGTGATTGACCTGAGTTACTCATACTATGACTCCTAGAAAACAGTTTGGCTTTTTTTGATGTTATGCACAAAGCCATTGCTTCTTCCTTCCCTTCCTTATGATAATTTTCCAAGAGTTTAGTAAAAATGTGTCTGTCATAAAAAGGTGTCTGGTTATGGCCCTTAGGAGATTTTAGTAACTGGTTTAGAAACAAATTCTCTTTATTCCACTTTTTAAAAGATATTGTGTGAATATACACAATGTAAAATTTACTCTTTTAACCAGTTTTAAGCATACAGGTCTGTGGCATTACCTACATTCACACTGTCATGCAACTGCCACCAACATCCGTCTCTAGAATTATTTCATCATCCCAACTGAACCTCCATACCCAATAAACCTAATTCCCGATATTCCCCTGCTGCCATCCCTGGCAACCCCTATTCTACTTGCTGGCTCTATGAATTTGCCTATTCTACGTTCCTTATATAATTCCCTTTAACGAACTCAATGTATACAAATCCCATTCAATCGCAGAAATGGGATTCCACATCAAGGGGAAAGGAACATGTAAAACTTCTGGACTTGACTTCAGGCATATATTTTGATACAGCGGACTTGTAGACTAAATTACAAAACCCTCAGGCTCAGGCTGGGTGCGATGACTCTCGCTTATAATCCCAGAACTTTGGAGGGCCAATGTGGGAGGATCACTTGAGGCCAGGAGTTCAAGATGAGCCTGGTCAACATAGTGAGGCCCTGTCTTTATCAAACAAAAATAAAAAATTAGCTGGGTGCAGTGGCGTGCACTTGCAATCCCAACTACTTGGGATGCCGAGGTGGGAGGATGACTTGACCCCAGGTGGTTAAGGCTGCAGTGAGCTGGGACTGAGCCACTGCACTCCAGCCTGAGGGACAGAGCCACACCCTGTCTCTAAAAACAGAAATAACAATAAAAAAATTAAAAATAAAAATGAATAAAACCCAAGATTCCTGGTGGATTAGCTTTTAACAAATGTTGTTCATGTTGGGTTAGCTTCTTCTTGGGAAGCAGGGATCATACGGATGGGCTAATGTTCCTTTAACTGCAGCCAAGGCATCCTGAGTCCTAAAAGGGAGGCTATTTCCTTGAGGGACGGTGTGGCTTAGTTTAACAGTTGAAGTGTGGGCGTCTGGGCTCATTCAAAGGACTTTCAAACTCTGGGGCAGGCCACTCAAAAACCATCTCAGTGTTGTGGTTAGATAATTTGTTGTTATCTCTCTTTTTTTATTTTTTTGAGACGGAATCTAGTGCTGTCACACAGGCTGAAGTGCAGTGGTATAATCATAGCTCACTGAAGCCTTCCTGGGCCCAAGCTATCCTCTCACCTCAGCCTTTGGAGTAGCTGGGACTATAGGTGTGCGCCACCACACCTGGCTAATATTAAATTTTTTTGTAGAAATAGGGTCTCCCTGTGTTGCCCAGGCTGGTCTCAAACTCCTGGGCACAAGAAATCCTCCTGCCTCAGCATCTCAAAGTGTTGGGATCACAGGCATCAGTGCATGGCCTTGTCATTATGTTTCATATTTTGAAGAGTGAAAAGTAGGGGGGAGGAAAGGATTTGAATTCCTTTTCTCCCGTCTTGGTCTAGAAAGGATCAAGGTAAATGTGCACTGGCAGAAGTCCCAGCCTGAATTGTCAGAAAAGGCTTCAGGAGCCTTATAAATTTTATGTATAAATAAACAGAAGAGCAACAGCACAAAATGCTTCTCTTAATAGAATACCCGGGCTACATCTGCCCTCCCAAAGCCTCTTCTGACAGTTCAGCTGGGTCTTCTGCCTCTGCTGACATCCTGCTGCTCTCTTTTTGAGTTCTCCGGCTGAGACCACACATTGCCTTGGAAAAATGCTTATTTTTGTTTAAGGTCTGATTTATGCTTCAATAAGATTATAAATTCAGCTAGGGCAAGAATCGGGTCTAATCAATATTCTCTTTGCACCTGCCCTTCAGCAAACATCAAACACCAAACCAAACTTAGTTCTGCCCATAGCAGCTGGTCAGTTATCATTTGACCAGATTGGTACTAGCAGGGAAAATATCTGTTTTAAGATCTCTGTTTTTTTTTTTTTCTTCTGACTTTTCATTCTTTACCATCACCTCTTTTCCCCTCAACACTTGTACAAATTCCTTCTTTTCCCTCCTTGCTAGCTAAAGCAGGAGCTCTTGAGCTCTTAGGGGCAGCTGAGGGAGAGCGGAAAAAACGCTAAATCTGGAACCAGAAATCATAGGTTTGGGATCTGGAACTCTGTGACTTGGGAAGGCCTTGTTGTTCTGTCTGAAGAGATGAGTTAACGATTTTTCCTCCATGGTGCTGCTGTGAAGTGTGGAATTAGATGCCCAAGTGAGTTCTACTCTGTCATGATATGTAGGGAGCCACAGGGTGGTTAGGGATGTGTTCTTGGGCACCAGCTTGCCTGGGTTTGCATTCAACTCAGCATTATTGCTGTGGCTGTGCCACAGACACTTTGGGACTCAGATTCCTGATCCGTCAATGGGGATGTTAACTATACTCACCTCTCAGGCTTGTTCTGAGATTAACATGTGTGTACACATGTAGTAAGTACCATGTGAAATGATGATGATAATGTAATTATAGAGGGTTATTATTACAGACTTCAGAAAAATTCCAATCATATCCCCATTTTTATATTTTATCATCTTTTTTCCCCCCAATCTGCAAGGTCCTTTTCTTCTTTCCTTCTTCCCTTCCCTTTCTTTCCTTCCTTCTTTCCTTTCTCCCTTCCTTCCCTTTATCTCTCCCTCCCTCTCTTCCTTCCTTCCTTCCTTTTTTCCTCCCTCCCCTCTGCTCCCCTCCTCTCTTCTGCTTTCTGTTCTGTTCCTTCCCCGCCCCCCTTTCTTTCCAGGGTCTTGCTCGGTTACCCAGGCTGGGGTGCAGTGCTGCAATCACAGCTCATTGCAGCCTTGAACTCCTGGGCTCAAGTGATCCTCCTGCTTCTGCCTCCCTAATGGTAGCTGGGACTGTGGGTGCATGGTACCACTCCCAGCTGATTGTTTTTACTTTGTATAGAGACAGGGTCTCTCTATGTTGCCCAGGCTGGCAAGGTGTGTCTATTAATATTTTACCATCCTTTAAATCTCTATGTCTAAAATGGATTCTATTATTGCAATCCAAGTTTCCCCCAAACCTTTTCTGCTGCTCAGCTCTACTACTGCTAGTGAGGGATGGTCCTCAGTTCTTAGTTATTCTCACAGTTATCCTTGACTCTATTCTCCCTGCCATCCTTCATGGCCAAGCCATCAATGGGATGTGTGCTACTGCAAACATACTTACGTTCACCAGAAGGAATGGACACAGTGTGCTTAGTGACAAGAAAATTACTACGAGAGCAAGTCAGTCGGGGAAACATCAGATTCGGTTCAAAAGCACTGGCCACGGACTTAGCTGGAGATCCTTTTTGCTGTTATCTCCTCAGCTTTAGAAACAGCAACCAAGGCTGTGCTCTATGGATGTGGATCACAACATTTCCTACTCTGAAAGCTTTGGCATGACCTCCAGGTCTCAGTCAGAGTCCATGAACAGATGTCTCCTTCATAGGATTAAATGTGGTATAGGATGTTAAAATGTATTTTTTTTTTTTGAGACAGGGTCCACTCTGTCACACAGGTGGAGTACAATGGCATGATCTCAGCTCACTGCCTGCTCTACCCTCCAGGATCAAGTGGTCCTCTCCGCATAGCCTCCCGAGTAGCTGGGACTACAGGCACACACTACCATGTCTGGCTACATTTTGTATATTTTGTAGAGATAGGGTCTCACTATGTTGCCCAGGGTGGTTTTGAACTCCTAGGTTCAAGTGATCCACCCGCCTCAGCTTCCCAAAGTGCTGGGATTACAGGTGTGAGCCACTGCTCCCGGCTAAAGTATAATTTTACATTTTTTTGTGTGTGATTTGATTAGTATTGGTGTCTCCTCTGGGCTGTAAACTCCATGAGGATGAACACCATATCTGCGTTTACTCACTGTGTTATCCCCAGGACCAAGCAGAATAAAGAAAAATGGTATCAGCTGACTAAATACATAAAAACCAAAATACACAAGTATTGATAGGATTAAAGAGCTACTCAACATTCAGTCAGAATTCCAGATTTCTAAATCTTCAACAGTTTTTTAAAGATAGAAGTTCAGATCAAATTAAACTCACATCAGAGGGGATAAGGGCATAGGCTTTGAGTTCAAATCCTGACTTTCTACTTATTAGCTAGGTGACCTAAGACAATTATGACTTCTCTAAATCTCAACTTCATCACTTGTAAAACCAGTTTCATAATACTTAATCTCCTCAAGTAGTGCATAACACTTGATGCATAGTAGCCATTCAAAGAAAAGTAGCAATTATTATTGACCAACTGTTTTGGCTGGAGGTTCCACAGGATACAAATTAACCCTCTCATATCATTTCTGCCCAGGGAAAGAAATGGACGAATGACCAGCAATGGGCCACAACAAGTTTGTTGAAGATAAAAGCCACTACTTTAAAGAGTTCTGGAAATCTCTGGTGGTTTGAAAATGAAAACACAGATGTGTTTTTGATTACATACATCCTAATCCTATCTGAACTGTATTTTTAAAAAAAACCCAGCACGTGAGAAACTTGACACATCTTTATGGCCACATTTTCTCAGAGCAATTTCCATTTGATGTGTTGTTTCCCAGATTGTTACTAGCGAGTTAGACAGAATGGAAAATAAGATATCAAGTTGGCATCTTGGATAGATGAAAATACAAATTAATGGGGCAGGGGAATTCACTCAGGGCTGTAAGGAAGTACACTGTAAGTTGAACAGTAATTTCATTAGAATATGCCAGAAAACACAGGCAAATTTGCCAGGCTGGGATATGACAAAAGTGAATACATTGGCTTTTCCTGTCATAGCAGATTGTCAAATATTTTGAAGGAATGATTTTATGGATCCATACGTTGGAAGGAAAGAAAAAGAGAAATTCAAGGCTGTTGCTAACGAGATAGGTTGAAAGGGTGATCAGAAAAGCAAGATATCTAATAAAATATTTGCTGTGCAAGCCCATAAGAGGACACAAATAAAATCTTTTTTTTTTCTTGGTTGCTGTTAGAGTGGAAAAAAGGGATGAGAATTTAAACATCTGGGTTCTACTCCTATTTCTACTCATTATATGATCTTAACAAACCACTTATTTCCATGCCTCATTAGTCTGATGTGTAAAAGAAGAATAATATTTATTCTTTTAATTCATGGCAATCATATCAAATAAAATAGATGAAAAATCTTCGAAAAATATAAAGCATAATGTGTTCTTATTATATATATTTCCTGAGACTTATATCTTATTGTCCTGTTACATTTTTTATGTTTCAAAAGTTATCCAAATTGTTCCTCATTTCTCAAAAATGCTTAGCTAATACTTCTGTTGCTTGTTAAGAAACTGGATCTGAAGATGAGCTTAGGGCTTGTTTATGGCTGTTATTGTGTACTTAATGCTTTCTTCAGATATGCCCATCTTGCCTACCAGCAGTCTTTCAGGAGAAACATAAAACATGTTGAAAATATGATGATTGATTTTAGGGATATATCCTTTCTAGGGCCAAAGCTTCCATTGTGGAGGGAATCCCATTTATTTATTTTTTCTCTAGGAAGGCTGTTATGACTGATTAAAAAGAGGTGAGTTCTTATGAGCACTTTTTCTCAGGGTTGATGATACAGATCAGGTAACAGCCTAAAAACATTACTGATTAATTTAGATTTACACATACCTACTATATGAAAGAGAAAAGTCAGAAAATACTATATTTTAATAGAATAGAAACCTCACTAATTATAAGACATATTTTTGTGTCGTTCATGGCAAGAAATAAGAAAAAATTCCACCAATTATAATTTTAAGATATTATAGATTATAAGTAGGCCCTGATTTCAGAGATTCTTAAATGGAAGAAACTGTGTGGCTTAGAAGTAATGAAATATGGTCAGGATTATAGGTGTCTATTTTGCCTGAGGAATGAATAAGGACAGACCTTATTCATTCGTGAAGTTCCCACAACAGAGCCATATTTTATGGCAAAGAAGCCTGAGATGCAAATATGTTTCTCTGCCAAATGATTCAAAACTAGTAAATAATAATCCTGGAATTTAAGTCCAGGTCTGTCTGATTCCTAACCCTATCATACCATGTTGGGATTTATTGTACATTGACCTATCAGGAAGTTTTACTCTTTTTCTGACTAGGATTAGGAGACTTTCTTAAAATACAGCTGGCAATGTTCTACATCATAGCTATACTTTCCTCCTTTTAAAACATCAAGTTACATTTGACTTTCACGGAATAACTGACCCCAAAATTGGACTGGACCCAGTACTTGCTCAGGTCCTTACCAGAAGACAGGAGGTGTTACACCCTCATTGGGAAGGAGGCCACCTGCACCAGAGTTAGGAGGAGCTAGGATGGCACAGCGAAGGTGGTGTGCAAACTGCTTTCCAGAGCAGTGCTTTTTCAAGATGCCATTCTCCTTCTCATTTTGGACAAGTATGTAAGTACAGAAACAATACAGAATGTAACAAATGCCCTGTGCCCACCCGCCAGAAGGAACAGATGTGCATGTTTCATTGTTCTTGCTTCAGAGAAAGTCCAAGTCCCCTTTGTTCCCCTTCCCAGTCCCATCCCACTTCTTCCTTCCCCAGAGGTCACTGCTATCAGAAATGTATTGTACACCTTTCAATTTGTGTCTTTGTCTTTCCTCATATAACACATCATAATACTATATTTTAAAAACACCCACAGAGATGGTGACATGCTATATTTATCATCCTGTGACTTTCTTTTTTTCAGTTAACGTTATGTTCCCAGAATGTAACCACATGGACTTATAATAATCTAATTCACTCATTTCAACTTCTGCATAGTGTTCCCCAGTGTGAATAGGTCACAAAATCTATTAATCCCTTGATCTTTGGACATCACATACAATGTTACAGTGAACTTCCTTACATACATCTCCTTGTGCACATATGGGACATTTCCTCCAGAAATATACAGCTAGAAATGATATAGCTGGGTGATAGGCCACTCTTACTTTCAATATACTAAATGTTTTCCATTGTTTGAACTAATTGATACTATCAGCCATGTGCAAAAATTTTCATTGCCCCCACATGTTTGACAATACGAAGAACTGGAATTTTCAAATTTTGCCAATTGGATGGGTGGGAAATGGTAGTTCCATTGTTTCCATTGACTGGTGATATTTTATTTTTGACATGTGTTAAAGCTCGTGGGAATGTGCACTGTGCCCACACACCACAGGTCTCAGCCTCCTAGGAGTTGCATCTACAATCCACTCTCTATCCTCACTTGAAGTGTCTGAAGCAGACAGGGGTGGTGGGTGGGCCAGGGTGCTGGCAGCGTGTGTGGGAGCTGTGTCATCCTCTGTGGCCAATGACTGCCTTTGTGCCCACATCCTGTTAGTCTGAAGGACTGCAGGGCCATAACAAATATTGGCTCCAATTTTCTTAAGTGTAGGCTTCTCTCTTTATTGGTCGGGCACATTTAAAGCCAGGCTTCTGGATAAGCATGCAGTATAGAAAACACCTCCAGGCAACAGCCTTTGGCAGAAAATGTTCTGCTTCCAGAGAGGCGCAACATCTCACTTTAAAAATTTATGCCAGAGACATGGTGGCAATAACCTGTTGACCAAGATTGTCTCTGGGCCTCTCTCTCCCTTACTCTTCAAGGTCACGTAAACATTAGGCATTGGGTGGTGTGGAGGAACCTGGGATTTAGAGTACAGGAGATAGCTGATCTCAGCTCCACCTCTTAACAAACAGATGATCTTGGGAGAGTTATCTCTAAACCACATCTGTAAAATGGTGAGCATAATAGCAACTACCCTATAGGATTACCAGGACTAGATGAGGTGATGCAGACACACAGGAAGCGCTCATTAGATATCAGCTCTCTGTGTAGCACACATCTGATTTGTGTATGGCATTGCAGATCACGGTAAATGATGCAAGTACAAGGCTTGCACTGGTTTTCAGCTTCAGTTCCCTATGTAATGTATTGTACCATTTGCATTGTTAACCTTGTAGAGAGATTGCAAACAGGTAGCCTGTGGGAATGTGTTTTATTTGGCTTATAAAATATTCATTTTTATGTTAATTTGGTTCAACTTTTGAAAAATGGGAACTCTCAAGTAAATATCTTGACATTTTCTTCTCTTAAAAAATTGAAGCTCAGGCCGGGCACAGTGGCTCACTGTAATCCCAGCACTTTGGGAGGCCAAGGCAGGTGGATCACAAGGTCAAGAGATCTTCTGGTCAAATGCAGAAACCCCGTCTCTACTAAAAATACAAAAATTAGCTGGATGTGGGGGCGCATGCCTGCAGTCCCAGTGACTTGGGAGGCTGATGCAGGAGAATCGCTTGACCCCAGGAGGCAGAGGTTGCAGTAAGCCGAGATCGCACCACTGCACTCCAGCCTGGTGACAGAGCAAGACTCCATTTCAAAAAAACAAAACAAAACAAAACAAAACAAAACAAAAAACTAAGCTCTGCAAACATTAGGCCAGTTGTCTATGTATTTAAAATAATCCCGGGGGCATGTTCTCATCTCCTTGCACACTGGGACCCCTGCCTGGCCCTCATAGGAAGCTGAATTTGCAGCTCCTGCTTTTTGTGACTGCCAGTCCTCATGGTTCCTTCATGAAGATTATTAATAGCATCCCTGAGCAGGTAGGTCCTTACAATGTCCTTCTCCAGGGACAGAGGGCAAAAGAGGGAAGAATGCTAATATTTGGTGGCAGCCAGCTCCAGTGCTAGACAGTTGGGCTCTGCACATTACATACCCTGTGTTATTGAATCTTCACACTAGCTGTGAGACAAATACTGTCATTCCCATGTTAGAAATGGTGAAACAAGTTTGGTGAGTTGAGTAACTTGCCCAAGGTCAATACTACAAAGACGCAGAGCTGGTATTTGAGGCTGGCCCTTTAAAACTCCTAACCTATTTTTCGCTCATTATGTTGTACGAATGGATAGAAAATCAGCTTCTCAGATCTGAATGGCCATCCCAGCTGAGGCTCCATGTAAATGTTGAGGCAGTTGTCACTGGTTTTAGGTCTGCTCCTGGGGAGAGAAGGGTGCACATGTGTGAGCCTCAGGGCATTATTTACAATGCTCTGGTCAGAGAGCGCCTCTCCTCCCCAGGTGGTCGTCTCCTTGCCTATCCCTGTGTTATTCCCCTAAGGACTGAGGGTCATTCCCAACAGAGGTGGGTGTTAGATTTTTTAGGGATGGCTTTAAGTGCACTTGTGTCCCCATATGTTTTGAGGTAGCATTCTGACCAAAAGAGCCAGGCCTCCTCATTACCTGTTTGACCGAGACTTCTCAGCACAGTTCTCGAAAGTCAGAGAAAATGTCAGAGAGTTCGAGCAAGCAGAAACAGGATGTGTTCCCTTCTGAAGGTAATTACAAGGCCAGGGTAGTAAATGGTAATGAGGTAGGTGAAGTCACACAGAAGAAATGTCTGATTGGCTGAAGAATGTTTCTTTTAGCTGGATAAATATTTTGCAGCAGTTACCTGGGTGAAAACCAACTTCCTGTAAAGGGCTGATTAAAAAAACAAAACAAAGACTCTCATGGGATGAATGTTCTGTACTATGTAATTATTTCCCAACTAATGATACCAACTCAACCTTATGCAAAAGGAAGGCTCAAAACGAATTCTCACTGGTGAAGGACGGCTTCAAAGTATATGTCTATTGCTCCATAGCTTCAAAGGTGAGAACCACTTGTTCCCTTTGTTCTTCAAACAGAATTCATAGCTATCAAAACCTCCTTAAATTAAAAAAAAAAAAAGCACCATTTAATTTAATGCCCATTTGATCGAAAGACCTGTATATGCCTTAGAAGCCAGAAGACAGCACTGAGATCCTTGGTCAGTGAACTTAAGGTTTTTTTAAGGCTTTGTTTTCACCTACACGAATAAGGTGATACTATAATATGCCAATTTCTACTTGGTATAATGAGGATCAAGGAAGATTATGATCAATTCAGGCAACAGACATTTATTGTCAATTACATGACAGGAACATATAACAGATACTGGGCCCAAGGGGTGAAAGGATTCTTGAGCCTCAAATACTCCCACTTTCCTGGAGGCAGAACCTTTAGGTGTGATCTGTTCCATACTAAAAGATGACCACTGGGGTAGAGTCTGTTCTGTGTGAGCCCAGAGGTGCCCAGGGAAGGCCATCATCTGCTCTTGGATGGGCAGTGGACAAGAGGTGGCTCTGTGCTAGGTCTTGAAGTGCATGAGGGTCTACCAGAAACAGAAAGAGGGTGTCAGGGAGTGGGTGTGGACAGAGGGAAGAGCATGTGCAAGTGAAACAGCATGGGGAAGCCCTAGCAGCACCCCCTACTTACTACGCATTGTAGTTGCAGGGTTCAGCGGGCCCCAGGCAGATGAAGCTGGGAGGCTGTTGTCCAGGGCAAGGCTGTGGGGTGAGGCACTTGGGACTGCTGCTGGAGGTGAAGGGCCACCACTCAAGGAAGGGATATTTGGACCCTTTTCACTGCACAGTGCTTTTTTATGCCATCCTAGACCTAGTGTAGGTGATTTCTCACAGCCTTCCACTTGCTCTTCCAATCACATTCCCTCGCCTGGCCTTGGGCTCATCCTTAGCCAGGATATCTTCTGTGCAGGGCTTCATCAGCTTCATCTGCAGCATGCTCCATACACATGTCCCTCTGACTCTATTCCTAGGAGAGATGCCAGGCCCCTGTGAAGAAGCATCCCAGGATTCCTTCTGAGCATTACAGGACTCAGCTGGCTCTCTCCCTGCCCTTCTGTGTTTCCTTCCAATCCCACGCTCGCTGCCTTGACCTTGCCTCTTCAGCAGGCTCTAGAGGGGTCTCTGGTCTTATAAGGGAGAAAGAGTTAGAATTCCCCTATGACAAAGTGCAGGAGCCCACTGGTATGTCTTTCTTTTTCTTCCTTCAGGGAAGATAAAGTATCCAGCCTGGTCCCTTTCTCACCTGGGCAATCTGGACTGCTCCAGAGCAAGAGCTCCAAAGAAGAGGCACAGCCCACTTGTCTAACCTAAGCATGAAAAACTTAACGAAGCTAACAAACTGGTGAATAAAATGTACTATGTCTGCCTAGAGTGCAAAATAGCAATAAAATTTAAAAATACATGTAAAGCTGTTGTTTTTACTTGACTGATAATTGGCAAAATACTACAGGCTACTGAATTAATTATCATTGTACATGTCTAGGTCATCTTTTGATGAGCTAGCAATGTTTGCATAAATAATAGAGGCTTAAGGCCGGATGTGATGACTCACCCCTGTAATCCCAGCACTTTGGGAGGCTGAGGCTGGGTGGATCAAGAGGTCAGGAGTTCAAGACCAGCCTGGCCAACATGGTGAAGCCCCGTCTCTACTAAAAATATAAAAATTAGCCAGGCGTGGTGGCGGGCGCCTTTAATCCCAGCTACTTGGGAGGCTGAGGCAGGAGAATCACTTGAACCCGGGAGGTGGAGGTTGCAGTGAGCCAAGGTCACGCCACTGCACTCTAGCCTGGGTGACAGAGCAAGACTCTGTCTCCAAAAATAAATAAGTGGATGAATAGAGGCTTAACTAATGATTCTTATATCATTGCTACATACATTTAATTTTTCTCATCTTATTTTAGCTTGATCACTATTTTATTCTAATCAAGATTTTCATATCATTTATGCTCACTTCATAATAATAATATAAAAGTTTGAAAATACATTGCAATTATTAAAAGATAAAATCTTACAAATATGTTTTTATTTAAAATATATTTAAAAAGTTAATTTAAATGTGAAAAATTAGAATTATTTTATATACATTTTAAGAGTTATTTTTCTCTTAAAATAGTCAAAATTACCTTTTACAATTAAAAGGCAAGTTACCAACAATAGTTAATGAATACTAAGCTTTTAGATCAAAATGATTTAAATAGGGCTGCGTTTTAAATTTAGTTTTGCAAATATATAATCTTATTATATATTTCATAAAAGTAAATCTATCTGTATTTCTAGCATTAAACATTTATCTAGTTGCCAATATAATCACTATCATGTTTTATGCAATCATATGTATATTTATAAATATACAAATTTAATATACAAATTTGTTTAATATTGTAAAATGTTTCCCTGTCATGTCACAAATGCTCCACTAATTTACAAGTGCATTCATTCCTCAGTAATTGCAGAGATTGGTCCCAGAACCATGATAGATACCAAAATTAGTGGATACTCAAGTTCCTGATATAAAATGATAACCAAAATGATAGAGTGTTTGCATCTAACCTAGATACATCCTCTCATATACTTAAATCATCTCTAGATTATTTGTAATAGCTAATACAATATAAATGCTATGTAAACAGTTGTTATACAATATTGTTTTTATTTTTTGATTTGTATATATATATTTTTTTACTGTTGTATTGTTATGTTAATTTTTTTCCTACTTTCTATCCATGGTCTGTTGAATACATGATATGGGATCCATGGATACTGACTTTACCTGCAGGACTACACACTTGAGCACAAATAGGTCACTCAGCACTACCGTGAACCTATATTTAAGTTTTTAGAGTGTGTATCATCCATGCTATCTGAAAGGAAGATCACTCAAAAATTCCCAGTACTTTAAAGCAATATCTACTTCAGACCTTGGCTGTGGCCCAACCCATAAGCCCTCATGGCATTTGGATGCAGTTCTTTTTTAGTTCAAAGACAAAAGTATAAGAAGGGTGGACAAGTGATTCTGTGGAGCCTGAGCAGTGTTAGCTATGTGAATGTTTTAGTTATAAAATATAATGTTTAGGGTTACAAGCTATGCTGTGCCACTGATGAACACCAGACCTGCATGACAAATACCAGAGCGTCCTATAATTTTTGTTTTTTATTACATTTATTATTTGCTTGTTTTAAGTGCATTTATATTATGTTAGGTCCTCTAAAGCATGGGACAAATAAAATACAGGATATGCAGTTAAATTTGAATTTCAGATCAATTATGAAAATTTTAAAATATAAGTATACCCCAAATAATGCATGGGACATACTTATATTAAAAAATTGTTCATTATCTGAAATTCAGAATTAACTGGGGATTCTTAACTATGGTTTATTTGCTAAATCTGGCAAACTTAGGAGCAATGAACACACTTTCTTTTGCCCAGACCTAGAGAAAGCACGAATAGTCCCAGCTATTCAGGAGGCTGGGATGAAACGATCGCTTGAGCACAGGAGTTTGAGGCTAGCCTGGGTGACATAATGAGACCATCCCTCCTGAAAAAAATGAAAAAAAGAAAAAAGCCTTAATTATGGCTTGATGATTAAAGAAATAGTTGGGAGAGAATAGCCCATTACCTAGTTTCCTATAGACATTCCTGCATTCCTGGTAAGAAACTAACCTTCCAGACTTTACCTACATCTTTTTTTTTTGTATGTTTGTTTTTGAGACAGAGTCTCACTCTGTCACCTAGGGTGGAGTGCAGTGGCATGATCTCATCTCACTGCAGCCTCCACCTCCCAGTTTCAAGTGGTTCTCATGCCTCTGCCTCCCAAGTAACGGGATTACAGGCGCCTACCACCACACCTAGCTAATTTTTGTATTTTTAGTAGAGACGGGCTTTGCTATATTGGCCAGCCTGGTCTTAAACTCCTGACCTCAGGTATCTGCCAGTCTTGGCCTCCCAAAGTGCTGGGATTACAGGCGTGAGCCACCATGCCCAGCCTACTGTACCTACTTCTGGTGATGGGTAGAAATAATGCATGCTTTTGTGTGTATTATTTAGCACACAAAAAACAGAAAGGCAGGTCCCTGAATTCTGGAAACACTCACCAAGACTCCTGTGAGGGGAATATTGAATTTTTCTTCTACCCATCACCAGAAGTAGGTAGAGTCTAGGTAGAGTTAGTTTCTTACCAGGAATGCCTGTAGGAAACTGGGAAATGGGCTTTCTTTCCCAAATATTTTTTTAATCATTAAGCCATGGAGTGTCATTGGTTCATTCTGCCATATAGCTTGAATAGTTGTTAACTCTTTATTTATTTATTTATTCATTCATTCATTCATAAAATATTTATTAAGCCTTTTAATCTACCTGGCACACTTATATTACACCTACTAGTCATAACAACTCCATGGAGTCCATATTATTATTTCCATTTTATAGATGTAGAAATGAAGCTCAGTGAGGTCACATAATTTGCATAAGATCACCCACTTGGTAAATGAGAATTTAAACCTATGTTGTTCTGACTTCCTACTTCTAGTAAAAATGTAGGCTGGGATTTGGAAGGAAGGGAGAGCTAATGTTTCTTTAGTGCCCCAGGCACAACCTGATATACTTTATTGACAACCTTTCTTCAAATTAGATTAAGTTCTGATCTCTCAGAAAAGCAAAAATGGAAGAAATACAAAATTGTTTCCATACAATAAAACTATAATGCTCAAACAAGGGGAAGAATAACTAGTTCTTTCTAAAACTTACATGGAAATGCAAAGGAGCTAAAATTGCCAAAATAATTTTGGAAAAAGAAGAACAAAGTTGGAGGACTTACACTATCTGATTTCAAAACTTATTTTAAAGCCACAGTAATCAGATACATGTGGTATTTGCAAAAGGATAGACATGTAGGTCAATGGTAGAGACTAGAGTCTAGAAATAAATCCTTACATTTGTGGTTAATTGAATCTTGAAAAGGGCGCAAAGGGCAAAAGGATAGCCTTTTTAACCATGGGGGAAAGAAGAAAGCTTTCAAAAACGGTGCTGGAACAATTAGATGTCTGTATACGCAAACAAACAACAGCAACAATAGTAAACTGTTTAGATTTTACCTAACACTGTGTATAAAATATAACTCAAAATATACCTTATATCTGTATGTAATAACAGAAACTATGAAAGTGCTAAACAAAATCAGTAGAAAAATCTTTGTGAACTCAGATTAGGCAAAAGTTCTTAAGATGTGAGTTGCAGAAAAGAAAAAATAGATGTTACCCTTTACCAAAATTATGCACTTCTGCTCTTTGAATGACATTTTTAGGAAAGTGGAAAGACAAGCCACAGACTGGGAGAAACAATTTGCAAATCATTTATCTGTGATAAAGAACTTGTATCTAGAATATATAATGAATGCTATTATTCAATAATATGACAATCCAATAATGGGCAAAATGTGTAAACGATTTAAATATATTCACCAAAGAAGATACATGAATGGAAAAACAAAAACTCATGAATAGATGCTTGTCATTAATCATTAGGGAAATGCACACAAAGCCAGAATGAGACACCAGTACATATCCACTAGAATGTAGATAATCAAAAAGCTGGACAATTGCAAGCGTTGGAGAGAATATGGAGACACTGGAGCTCTCACACATTGTTGGTAAGAGCGTAAAAATGATAGTTTCTTTGGAAAGCAGTTTTGTAGTTTTATAAAGCTTAAACATAAATTTAGTGTACAACCCAGCAATCCTACTTCTAGGAATCTAGTAAAAAGACATGAAAATGCATAGCCACACAAAGATTTGTATATAAATGCTCATAGCAGCATTATTCAATAATAACCCTAAAGTGTCAACTGATGACAAACAAATGTATTATATTCATACTGTGGAATACCACTCAGCCAGGAAAAGGAACGAACTATCAAAACATGCAAAAACATAGATGAAATTCAGAAACATTATACAAAGTGAAAGAAGTCAGATACAAAAGACTACATGTTGTATGATTCAATTTACATGAAATTTCTAGAAAAGGCAAACCTGTGGCTTGAGGTTGAAACTGTTGTGAGGATTAACTGCAAACAGATATGAGGAAATTTTCTGGGGTATTGGAAACGTGCTCAACCAGAGTAGGAGTGATGCTTATACAGATGGCTAAGTTTACCAAATTAATCAAACTTCACACCTGAAATATGTGAATTTTATGGTATCTAAATTGTACCTCAGCAAAGCGCTTATAAAATGCATTGCATTTAATCGCCATCTTATTCTGTCTGATATGGCTTTTCCTCCAGTACTTAACATGTCAGGGACTTACAACAGTTCAGATCTGTAGTCATGTAGGAACACATTTGCAAGTGTGTTTGTCTAATTGTTGTTGCCTTTCAATTGCTTCCCTTAGGAATGTTCTGAACTATGGAAGGAAAAGGATGTACATAGATATTGCAGAGTTCTGCAAAAGACGATTTCTTAAGAACACATTTGGATAATTGGAGAAGAAATCACTCAAGTAAGCAACTCAACTCTTCAATTTTCATATATTTATAATGAAAAAGAGTGCTATTAGGTTCATATTTGCCAAGAATTGAGTCATTGCCTTTTGTACTTATAGGGTCTATTGACACAGTAGAGAAGGCTGTTCTTTGCACCTCTGATTCAGGGGGTGAAGACTGTTTCCCACCGACTGTTAGAGAAGAAACTCATCCAAAAGGAAATTCAATGTCCATGCTCTGGGAAGATTAAGAAAAAACTAGTAGGTTCTTGGACAATAACAACAGTAATAAGACATCACTTATTGCTGAGGTGGTACTTCTGTCTAGATTCTGGCCCCATCATTTTTGTTCTAGAGAGTAACAGAGGTGTTCCTCAACCACCTTTCTTTCTAGCCCTCCCTCTGAGGGCAAAATAATGATCCCAACGAACAAATTTAATACTGTCACTTCTCTGCTTAAACCTTTCAGACAACCCTATTCAGTAATCTATTGCAATTTCCTCAAACTTTGGTAAGAAAAAATCCACATTTTTGCCTTACCCCAGTGCCATTTAGACCTTTGCTACTTAAAGTGTGGTCTTGGAACACCCACATGGGCAGCACTGGGAGCTGACTAGAAATGCAGAATCTCAGGTTCCACCCCTGATTTCCCTCTATCAGAATCTTCATTTAAACAAGATACCCAGATGATGTGTATGCATTTTCAAGTTTGAAGGACATCGTCCTACGCTTTCTAGATATTTTTCTTTAAATTGGCATTCTTCTAAAAGTGCAAACAAATCTATCTTTAAGGAACTATATCGCTAATATAAGTGGAAAGCCAGTGCCATTTTCCATAAATACCATGTTTTCTGTAAAAGTAAATACAATAAAAATAAAACAAGATTCCAGGAAAAATTATGAAATGGGCAAAAAACCAAAAAAGGTTACTGGGTATCTTGTCTATTGCACCTTTCTGGGTTATTTGTTCTTCTCATTGTCCTTGAGCTATTTATAAGACTGTAAGTTATAGAAAACTTAAGCGTAAATACACAACACACATCTTACCAATAGGAGGGCCAATGAGTTTTAGCTGATGGAATGGAATTGCTACTGCCCTGTTGGTATCAACCAGTTTTGCCTCTATTGGTAAATTCATCTCAGCATTCCTTAACTGCCTCTTTATGTGTGTGTTACTTGAATTCTCCTTTGAATTGGTTGTAACATTTTATTGGTTCACTCATTAATTAATAAGTCAAATAAAATCATTAACACATGTTCATTTTATATTCATATGAAAGTCATGATTTTATCTTTTAAAAATTATCCTTTGACAAACATAATTTCCAACTCTAGCTAGATACTGATGTCTTCCAACAATTCTAAGCCTGAGGCCAATCTCTGTCTGGTAAAAATGGAGATGAGCACATTTTTCGTAGGTACTTATTCATTCAGCAAATATTGTTTTGAACATCTGCTGTGTGCTGAACATTGTTCACTTTAACAGCTGGGAATTATTCAGGTGTGAACAAAATGTCAAAAATTCCTGACCTTAATGAGCGTATTTTCTGGTAGGGATAGATAGATACTAAACAAAATAAAACTGAAAATTATATAGTATACTAATTGATGATAAATGCTATTGGGAAAAATAAATCTAGAGTGGGGTTATAGAGGGGATTCAGTTTTATGTAATTGGTGTCAGGGAGGGCATCCCTGGGAAGATGACATGTGAACCAAGACTCGAAGAAAATAGGGGAGTGAGCCACGGGTGTTCTGGGAAGAGTGTTCCAGACAGAAAGAGTGGAAAGTGCAAAGGTCCTGGGGAAGGAATGTGCTTGCTGGGTTCAAAGACGAGGAAGGAGGCTAATGTGGCTCCAGTAGAGTACATGAGGGAAAGAGACAAAATGAGCTCAGAGATGTCGCTGGAAGTCAAGTTGTTGCAAGGCCTTTGTAGGTTATTGAAAACACTTGGGTTGTTATTCCAAGTGAGTTGAGGAGCACGCATTAGAGCTCTGCAGAGAAACAAAACCAATAGGATATATATAAAAATAAGGATTGGTGCTCATGGTTATGGAAGCCAAGAAGTCTCACAATCTTCTCCTTGCAAGCTGGAGAAGCAAAAAAGCCAGGAGTGTAATTCAGTCTGAGTCTGAAGGCCTGAGAACCAGTTGGAGATGGTGTCTCTCTCAGTCAAGTTGGAAGTCTGAGATCTGGGGCGGGGGACTGCTGGTGTCAGTCCTGGAGTCTGAAGCCCAGGAACCAGGAGCACCAATGTCCAAGGACAGAGAAGGTGGATGTCCCAGCTTAGGAAGACAGAGCAAATTTGCCCTTCCTCCTGCTTTTTGTTCTCTCTTGGCTTTTGACAGAGTGGATGAGGTCCACCCACATTCGTGGGGCAAATCTTTACTCAGTGCATCAAGCAGATGCTAATCTCTGCCAGAAGCACCTTCACAGGCACACCCAGGCATAATGTTTCACTGGTTCTCTGGGCATCCCTTAACCCAGAAAAAATTAAGCATCACAGAACATCACACTGAGACTTCCTTCTTGATTAAATTAGAATTTTTAAAGAAAAATTTTAAGAGAATAATGTTTTTTCACTAAATGACTAGACATTAGTTTGGTCTGTTGGAGAACTCCCCAAAGTCCCCCTGCGTATGCACACTGGTCCTCAGCCACTCTGGGAAACATTAGTTCATAGGAAGCAGTTCAAGCTTTTTAGCATGGCCTGTGCTGCTCTTCAGCCTCAATGTTTTTAAATATTAAAAGTTGCATTGTATACAGATGCACTCCAGCCATACAAGATTGCTCATCATCACGCTCTTTCATTCAGCTCAAAAGTCACCTCCACTGTGAATATTCATTTGACTTCATCAAGCTCCCTCCTCTTTACTCTCAAAGAACTTACTGTATACTTGTATTAGTCAAGGTAGATGGGTAACAAACATGCCTTAAGTCTTATAATTTTAGAGCAACAAAGATGTTTCCTTGTTGATGCAAAGTTTGCTATGGGTTTGAGGGTCCCTCCTGAGTAGCTGATCCTCATGTTGGCTCAGTATTGCACCTTAGTTTAAACTCATATTTCCACAGTCACCAGGGTAGGATATGAAGACTCTGTGGCATCTCACACTGGCAATTAAATGCTCCTGCCTCCATAATTTTCTCTAATATTTATTGACCAAGGCAACTTGTCTCTGTCTGGAAGAGGAACTGGTATATGGGTAGACGGCTCTCAAGTTACTATAGTGCCGTTTGGGAGTGCTTGCTGTGCTTGCTATAGTGATTTGTTTATATGTCTGTCTCCCCACCCTCATCAAGCTGTGTGATACTACCACTTTTTTTTTTTTTTTTTTTTTTTTTGAGACGGAGTTTCACTCATGTTACCCAGGCTGGAGTGCAATGGCGTGATCTCGGCTCACCGCAACCTCCGCCTCCTGGGTTCAGGCAATTCTCCTGCCTCAGCCTCCTGAGTAGCTGGGATTACAAGCACGCGCCACCATGCCCAGCTAATTTTTTGTATTTTTAGTAGAGACGGGGTTTCACCATGTTGACCAGGATGGTCTCGATCTCTTGGCCTCGTGATCCACCCGCCTCGGCCTCCCAAAGTGCTGGGATTACAGGCTTGAGCCACTGCGCCCAGCCACCACTTTTTATCTTGATCTATCTTGGTGCAGTACTGCACTGTGCCTGGAACTTAGTAGGTGTGGTATAAATGTTTATGAAACCAACAAACATTCACCGTGGAAAGCACAAATGTGTGGCTCAGAGAAGCCGTGTGTTCTGTATTTTGTATTTTACTTTTGTTCTGGTAAGAATCAGCCAAAATTTGGAGGTTTCCATTTGTTATCCCATAAGTATTAGGTTGATCACTGTATTTTTCACAACTTGGCCAGTTCAAATCATGAGGGACATTTGTTTCAACTTGGCCAAGTTAAATCATGTGGTTTAAGGTTTTTAAAAAATTACAGAAGATCATTGGTTTCTCACTGTTGTTGGAATATTTGTAACAGTATGATTTCTGCTCATACCCACTCTCCAGGGAGCTTAGTGTGGTTACAGGCATTACCTAATGCAGTCAGGGCTGGGAGTGGGGAAGGGAGGTATAATAACCTCTATTGTCTAGGATGAAAACTCAGTAAGGGTCAGTTCTCTGCACAAGCACACCCAGGAGCCCAGCAGGACTTGATTTCCTGACTGGTTCCTACCTCTCCCCATCCCCTCTGGTTCTGTCTTAACTTTTCAAAACCAAAAAGCGAATATTTTCATTGGCTTCTTTTAAGGTGAACATTTTTTTTCCTAGTGTCCTTTTGATGTTCTAAACAATTTGGGCTCAAAATAATTATAAAAACTAAATAATTATAATGACAAATCAACCAAAATAGTAAACAATATTGCTTGAAAGCCAGGTTAGTCCTCAGGCTGGGCTGGACAAGCTCAGAGCATAAAATTAAATGACTCTGCGAGACCCAGCTGATTCTAAGATTTCATGATTCCACACTATTCCAAATCTATACTGGAATCTGTTTTTCCCCCCCAGATTGGATATATCTGTCTGTCTCAGGATGTTTACCCCAGGATACTAAATGATCTTGCGGAGACAGTCAGCCACCCTGGTTTCTTCTTTTGGGAAAAAGTGGGTCAGAAGTTAAAAAATAAAACCATCGTATAAAGTTATAAGTCATTTGGCTTATTAGATGTGTTTTTCCTCCACTTTCTTTGTTGGTTCATTCATTCATTCATTTATTCATTTATTCATTAAGCATTTACTGAGTACCTACTCTGTGCTGGACACTGAGTTGACTGCAGGACACGAACAGCACCTGGTCTCTTTGAGATTTTACCATCCTGTGGTAACAAGGCCTGCGGATAATTACAATCCAAGGTGGTGAGTGCAAAATGTGCACAGAATATTTTTAGAGCCCTGAGGAGTCACTTCATTCAGCCTTGGTGTGGTCAGGGAAGGGGTCAAGGAAGGCTTCCTGGGAAATACTCATCTAGGAGAAGGGGCGCATGAGTGAAGGGAAATAGGGTAGGATTGACTGATGACTTTAGATGGAGACAGATGAGCCTGACAGAGTGTTTTCCTCCACTCTTTGTAGAGGACCCTTGTGATGACGTCAAGCCCACTGGGGTAAGCCAGGATCCTTTCCCTATTTAAAGCCAGGACTTTAGCAACCTTAATTCCATCTGCAACTTTCATTTCCCTTTCCATGTATATGAGTTTTCTAGGACTAGCATCACAAAATGCCAGACGCTTGGGTGCAGGTACAGAGTACAGAGTAAGTGGGGAAGTGGGTTTTTTCCAGGGTTTGGTTTTTCCATGTGAGTGTGAGGAAAGAGGAGCAAAGCTGAGGAGAGTACATGTAAGAGATGATTGTAGTTTTGACCAGTGACCGCTCAAGTGGGGAGAGGGTGCACAAGAGGAAGTGTAGCCAAAGGAATTTGGAGTCTGGATATTGGAGCCAAGAGAGCGGGTGGAAAGATCAGTGAAGTGGAGATTGGAGAGAGTGATCCTGCAAGTCAGACCACGGACGGGTTACAATTAGAGGCAGTGACTGGATCCTGGGAGTGGAGTCTGAGGTAGGAGTGGTAGGGCCTGGGAGGAGAGAAACTCAGGGACCTGAAAGCACTGAAGATATTGGATGGATTGTCAACTCTATGCGGATGTTAAAATCTCCAGGGTTTATGAGCAAAGTGGTATTCGTTTCCTATGACTGCTTTGACAAATTATCACAAACTTAGCAGATTAGATGATGCAAATGCATGATCTTTCTCCTCTGTAGGGTAGAGGACCAGTGTGGGTCTCACTGGGTTGAAATCTAGGTGTTGGCAGGATTGGGCTTCTTTCTGGAGGCCCTAGGAGATTCTAGGGGAGAATCTGTTTCCTTGCCCTTTCCAGCTACCAGAGGCCATCTGCATCCCTTGGCTCGTGGTCCCTTCCTCCCTTTTCATGGCCAGTACCAGCTGCTCAGCCTTCTCTTTGTAACACTCTGACTTCTCTGCGTAACACTCTGACTTCTCTGCCTCTCCTCCCAACTTTGAAGGACCTTTGTGATGACATCAAGCCCACTGGGATAAGCCAGGATCCTTTCCCTATTGAAACCCAGGACTTTAGCAACCTTAATTCCATCTACAACTTTCATTTCCCTTTCCATGTATACGAGTTTTCTAAGACTATCATCACAAAATGCCACAGACTGGGTAACTTAAAACAACAGAAATTCATTTTCGCACCGTTCTGGAGGCTGGAAGTTCAAGATCAAGGTGTTGTCAGATTTCATTTCTTCGGAGGCCTCTCTCCTTGGCTTGCAGATGGCCAGCTTCTCGCTGTGTCCTCACAAGCCCTTTCCCCGGATGTGCACATCCTGGTGTCTCTTGTGTCCAAATTTCCTCTTCTAAAGACTCCAATCAGATTGGATTCATGGCTCCATTTTAACGTAATCACCTCTTTAAGGGCCCTGCCTCCAAATACATTCCCATTTGAGGTACTGGGGGTTTGGGACCGCTACATGTGAATTTTGGTGGCAGGACACAGTTTGGCCAATAGCACCATGTAACATATTTAAAGCTTCCAGGGATTAGGATGTGGGCATTTTGGGGAGACATTTTTCTGTCTATCACATGAGTAATGTTGAAGAGTTTAACAATCATCTCAGTGCTAAAATCTTCAAGGAGTTATGGCCCAGCGACGTGTGTGCACCCGATTGCAATGGGGGAGTTCTGGACTGACACTATGCACATTAGAATCACTGGAGGTTTCCGCAGAGAGGCTGGAGGAGGCAAAGAGGAAGCTGGCCCCGGGCGACTAGGGGATATGTGGGAGAAAGGGTTACTCCTTCAGATGACTGAGGAGGAGATGACTGAGGAGAATCCGTCCTACGGCGTCTAGGGTGGAGCTAGGTGTAGCTAGGGCAAGAAAGTGGCAAGGACTCACAACGCAGAGTTTTGGTTTCAGTTTCAGACCGTGAGATCAGAGGCACAGGGGAAGGGCTTGGTAGATTAGGAAGAGGGTGAGATTAGATCAGCATAAGGACAGACATAGCTGGAAAGAGGATGGGGTTGGCCTGGGCTGGGAGCTTGGGTTTCTCACAGTGACTGATGTAAGCAGAGATGAAAAGCATCTTAATTGCCACCCAAGGCCCTCCTTGGCCCCACCTCCTTCAAAAAGCTTTTCTTAAGCTTGCACTGATCTCATTTCTCTCATGCTTTCTTCTCTGAAGCTATCATTTGGTTTTATACTTGATGTTTCTTTGTCTATATAGTCAGACAATCGTATACTTTGTCTGTACAATTAGATTGCAGCTTCTTCTAGGAGAGGGGCCATATCGATACCCCCGGTAATACCAAGGACAGTCCTGGGCATGAAGTTCAGATGCTCAGTAAATAATTGAGTCAGTTCTCTATGCAATTTTTAAAAATGATAACAGGTAGGATACCTCCACTACCTCCCACACCACCATTTCCTCATTACAGTAACCAAATTTTCAATGATTTAAAATGTAGATTACAGTTCCAAAATGATGGCTGGGCTTACTGAGCACTTTCTTTGTGCGGTGCTGTGCTGCAAGAAGCACCTCATTCAATTTTATCCTCCCTGTAACCCGATGAAGGAGGTATGTTTACTCTTCTCATTTTACAGCCGAGGAAACTAAGGTCCGGTCAGGCCAAGCAACTTTTCCTCAGGCTACATGGCTGGCAAGTGGTAGAGCCAAATCTCAAACTCAGCTCTATATAAATCAAAGTCCATTCCTTCTACATTTGGATGGGCAGCCTCCCGTTGGCCAGTCTTTCTTTTCTGGTGTGAAACAGCAAATAATAACGTTTATCATTTACTTGCACAACATGGCCACTTTTAGACTTTGTTGTAAAGCTTTATTTTTGTGATGCAAAAGTTAAACCTCCAGAGTTCTGGTTCTTCCTCTGATTTCAGTGTCAGTCTGAGGCCAAGGGTGCTTCTGAATGTGTGCAAATGACATCTAGAGTAGATCTCTGAAAAGAATTGATGGGAACTCCAACATCCTTTGTCATCTGCTCTGCAGAAGTCAGTTTCCTGTGGTTTGTGAAGATGTCAAGGAGGCTGAGAGATGCTTCTACCTGGGACAGTGAACTTTGGGGCAAGTGCCTGCTCCATGAGTCTTTCTAACAGAAGGAAGAATATGCTATGTTTTCTAAGCACTTTATTAAAATTGTATTTTAGTAAACCTCTGTTTTAAAAAAGAAAAAAAGCAAAATATTTGTCAACTTGCTTTTCATGTCAGAGGGCAGATGAATTTGGGAGCAGAAATTCTGTCAAGGTCTAGAGTATTTTCTGCCTCTGTTGTCTTTCTCCACATTTTCCATTTCTTTGTGTGTGTCTAGAGAAATTGTATCTCAATGATATTGGCCCTGTTTGACCCAGTGTGGTGGGGTAGGGGAATGTTCTAAATCATTCCAGGAAACGGGCTCAGTCCTCTCTTGACAGAATCCAAGTCACATATGTGCAGCCAGACCCACTCTTTACTCCATAAACAGGGCTTTCTAAACTCCTAAGATCTCCAGAGAAGAAAATGACCCAACAGCTTTTATGGAAATGAACTTCAGCATCTCACAGCCCTGTGAACACAGTCAGTTTTATTAGCTAACTGAAATTTTAGCTTGCAAGAAAGGGCGTCTTCAGATCTTTTCCCCTTTTATACGGCCTGGGTTGCTCTCTCTAATGTTCATCTTCTCGCAGAATTATCTCCCAGGAGTGACAACCAAAACATCGTCGCCGGAGGCCATTTACGTACACACACAGATACGTGGGCTGACTCCCTGGGAGCCTCTTGGTGACTGGGTCCATGACTGCAATGGAACACTGTGGCCGTCTCCTTAGGACTACTCGTGAATGGTCAGGCACTGATCTGATTTTGACTGGCAGCAGGTGGGCATGTTGGTGCTATTGGGCTCTGGATATTCTGTAGCAAGTGGTTGTGGGCTCCACTAGTGGTTCTCCAGCATGGGTGTGTTGGAAAGAATACAATGCTCAGACCCTTCGAAATGGGATAAAACCTGGGCCTTTGTGTTTTATGAATTCCCCAGGAAATTCTGATGCATACCATTGTTTGCGAATCATGGTTCTAAGTACAACACTAATTATTATAAATGTTTTAACTCTGTTGGCCTGCTAGCTAGATGTTGTACTTATACATGAAAGTATATATATATATTTTAGTGACAGGGTCTAGCTCTATGGCCCAGGCAGGAGTGCTGTGGCATGATCAGATCTCACCGAAGCCTTGAACTCCTGAGCTCAAGGGATCTTCCCTCCTCAGCCTCCTTTGTAGTTGGGACTACAGGTGCACACCACCAATTATATTTCTTGAGGGTGACCTTTTACAAGATGGTTTCTTATTACGTCTCTAAGGGAAGAGATAGAAGGTACCAAAGGCGCTACCTTCATACAAGGCAATCAGAAGAAACCTGAATCATTGATAAGGACAGTTACTAAGCAACCACATGCCGGCTAGGCTAGCAGGATTAAAGTACCTCACCTGTGAAAACGCTTGGCCTGGGAATCCAAAGCTCTATTCTCCATTGAAAGAATTGTCATTTACTTTCTTTTGCTTCTTTGATTATTCCTGGTAAACAGGCCTTAAGACGCATCCTCATCAAATACTTACATTCTAAATTGTATTTCAAATGAAAGCTAAATAATTTATGCAGAAGGTGCAAACAGAAGACTTAAGTAAATAGTTCTTGATGAAGGGTACTGGGTAAACTAATTTGCACTTGTATGTGAAGTTTTGCTAAAGGAACATTTTCTTGAAGAAATGGGTAACAATATTGTTCATGAAGATAATGGAATCTTGCAAAAGAGCATCTTTAGTCAGTAGATGCCCAAACAGCAGATCCTTGCCCAAGGTCCCCTTATCCATGCTATAGGGGCTGAACGGCCATCAGCCCTGCTGGGATCTGAACATTTAAACTTGGTTTTGCAGTGTGGAGGGGTTTCCATGCTGTTACTTGCTCCTAAGCATCCTTACCGCCCCACCCTTATTCTCAATGGCAGGACACAGCAAGCCGCATGTGGAAATTTAAAAAAACAAGAAGAGAAAAAAAAAAATCAAAACCCAGAGGAAAACTGCCACCAAATGCTTCAAGAAGCTTATTCTTCTGTTGGAAAATTTTTACAGGGACCCAATAACTGCTGATGTCTCTATAAATGAAGTGTGTATTTTTTAAAAGTCCTAAGCTTAGAGTCCGCAAAGAAAGCAATGTCCTCAAAGGTGAGTGGTTCATGCCCATATCCTGTTAGCTCCTGAAGGACACACGACGAGTCTTCACAAGAGTCATTTTCAAGCCCAACTGTTCAAGCCAGGACTGATAGTCCCCCTCCCACCGAGGACACAGTGAACCTATGTTTACCAGGCTGCATTTTCCAAATTCAGATTTAAAATCTGGGTAAATGTTTGTGGAAGCAACTACACAGAATTTTTGAAGCCAGAATGGTTGTTAAAAACTGCAGATGTGTAAATATTTCACCTAACTTTGGTCCTGGAGATCAATGGCCACATTTTCAAGTCTAAGACAAGCAAGTAGAAGAGGATGGCTCTGGACAGCTTCCTCTCCAAACTGGTTCCACCTGGTGAGGTCTTTGAGGAGGCTTATTTGAAGTTGTACTTGCTTGTGCTGTGCTCAGATTCTAATTTGGTAAAGAGAATGTGAAAGGGTACCTCCTATTTATCGTAGGCACCCCCCTATTTCTTTCCTTTGGTAAGAGAATATATTTTCTAGATTCAAAATATATAAATGTCATCTTTGGTCTAAATGGTTGTGAATACTGGACTGGAAAAGTCTTTTGTTTTTCCTTGCTTCTGCTTTTTGCCCTTTTGTGGTCAGCTTTATATGGTCAACTCTGCAGAGCCATGCACTTGGACCAGGGTGCCTCAGCTGTTGGGGCTGCTGCCGGGGGCGGGGGGTAGAATGAGCAGTTAGTCAGGAGCACACAGACCTCTGGGCAATGTGTGTGTCAGGTTGTCATATGGCCTGCCTGTGTGCTATTTGGGCCCTAAGCTAATATTCCAGTCCTCTGCTGCTGTAGAAATGCAAACGTGGCCTCAGTATGTCTTCCTCCACTCAACCAAGACACACCTGCCACTGCAAAGCCCCAGTGCTCACTGTGCCCCAAGTTGGAGATAATAGGCCAGTGATGACTTGGGAACTTGGGATAGAAGGAGGAGAAAGCCAAGCACATATATTAACATCCTGCTGTGGGCCAGCTGGTTTATATTTCTATTTCCTTAAAAACTCCTCCAAACTACTCTGTGAGACTTGACATATCCCCATGTAATGGATGAGAAAACTGAGGCCTTGATTAGTTAAATCATTTGTCCAAGATCAAGCAGCCAGTAAGTGGCTTAGACAGAATTTGAGCTCAAATTGGCCTGAAACAAAATCTCTACCATCTCTATGGCCTTACAGTGAAATTGGGAAATTATTTAATAGAATCCATCTGATCTGGTAGGAGAGCAAAGCATTTATTCAGTGAAGCTCCTTCTCTTAGAGCTAAGGACAGATCTTCCTCTCCCTATCATCTCTGCAGGGGACATTTGCAGGGAGTAGGAGGGGAGTGAAACGGGGTGGGGCTGTCAGTCACTCTCGGGCCTTCCTCTTTTGGGTAATTCTCCGCTGCACTATGTCCTGGCTGGAGGCAGCAGCAGCAGCGAGGACGTGGGGCCTCCTGTGACTGCAGAGCTGGCTCCTAATTGGATCATGCCCATGGTGGGCTCTTGGCTGTGTGCCAGGTTTCCCAGACTAACTGTTCTCTAGTCTTCTCGCCAGTAGCCTTCTGACAAGCCCCATCCCTGCTTAGTTTAGCTCAGTGAGTTTTCTGTTGTTTGCAAACTAAGAACCCTGACTGGCTGTTCCTCCTGGAGATATCTGCAGATCTGCGACACACAGCAGTCAGGGTGCAACCTCAACACGTGGGAGGCCCAATTCCCTTTTACTCCTCTCCACTCTCCCTTCCCAGACTCGTTTGTCTTTTGGTAAGGAAGGTACACAATCCAGACTCCTCTCATTTTCCCATCAGACCCTTAGGAAGGTTTGAAATGTATTGTACTTATCTTAAAGTGAAAAGGCCGATAAGAGCTTTAAATAGACTCCTCCTAGGGGAACTTGCAATTTAACAGGCTGTAAAGAAACCCTAAAGACAAAGGGCTGAGCTGCATCGGGGGAAACTGAGACCCCCTGGAGACTTAGGAGGGTTCTTCTTTGAAAAGGGGGCTACGTTCCAAGGCTTCTGTGGCTATGACTAAGCAGGCCCCTGTTGGATCCCAGCCCAGGGTATCTGTGGAACTGCAGAGAACCTCTGAGAGCCAGAACATTTGCTGTAAGGGCCTGTTTAGCTTCTGGCAAAGGAGGTAGTAGAGGGAAGCCACAGTGAGAAGAGCTGTCTCACTTCCACCTGCAGAGGGGCGTGCCACAGGAGTGGGATTTGAGAGGATTCTCTCTTTTAATACAGGCAAGCCTTTCCTCCTTCAGGGACTACCCTCACCACTCCAGTGCAGCTGTCCTGCTCTCCTGACTTCCAAGGCCCTTCCTCCCCTCAGCCTGGGCTCATAGCTGTCACCTTGGGCTCTGCTGACCACAGCATTCTGCTGCTTGTGGCTCTGTTAGAAACGCAGGGCTCAGGACCCCACTCAGGCCTCCTGAGTCAGAGTCTACATTTTCACAGGATCCCACGTGATTCTGTGCCCATGAGTGTTGTAGAAGCGCGACTGGCAGGAGGCATTTCGCTTTTCTGTACTCGCTTGTTTGAAGTCCCCTCAAAGCCAGGCCCATGTAGTGCAGCCTTTTGCTGCCTGAGATCACTCAGCACAAAGTCTTAATGGGTAGAAGTTAAAACAATTCTCTTAATGGGTGGTTATTACACTTTTACCAACTGGAGTGGGATAGACCATCAAATGTATGAAAGAGAAGTACAGAAAACGCGTTCTCATTTGTCCTTTCTTCCCTCCTGGAAAGACATGCACGCACGCGTGTGAGCGC